>NW_026870641.1:309519-619039 GCF_963576545.1 Limanda limanda | reverse complement strand
TTTGTGAAGGTCGGAGAGACTTGCAAGTAGGCTCTACCCCCACTAAATGGGGTAGCACGCATCGATCGGTACCATCCTTGAGCTTCTCCGACTTTCGGAAGGGTTAGGGTTAGGGTTAGGGATGAAAGCACATAGGAGAAAGAGATATTCTTGAATAACTTTTTTTGTGAAGGTCGGAGAGACTTGGAAAGTGGTTGCATCTGGACTAATTTGGGTCCTGCGGATCGATTGGTACTATCCCCGAGCTTGTACGACCTTCGGAAGAGGTCGACCGACGAAATTCCCCCAAATCTGAGGAGATATTCTTGAATAACTTTTTTTGTGAAGGTCGGAGAGACTTGCAAGTAGGCTCTACCCCCACTAAATGGGGTAGCGCGCATCGATCGGTACCATCTTTGAGCTTTTCCGACTTTCGGAAGGGTTAGGGTTAGGGTTAGGGATGAAAGCACATAGGAGAAAGAGATATTCTTGAATAACTTTTTTTGTGAAGGTCGGAGAGACTTGCAAGTAGGCTCTACCCCCACTAAATGGGGTAGCGCGCATCGATCGGTACCATCCTTGAGCTTCTCCGACTTTCGGAAGGGTTAGGGTTAGGGATGAAAGCACATAGGAGAAAGAGATATTCTTGAATAACTTTTTTTGTGAAGGTCGGAGAGACTTGGAAAGTGGTTGCATCTGGACTAATTTGGGTCCTGCGGATCGATTGGTACCATCCCCGAGCTTGTACGACCTTCGGAAGAGGTCGACCGACGAAATTCCACCAAATCTGAGGAGATATTCTTGAATAACCTTTTTTGTGAAGGTCGGAGAGACTTGCAAGTAGGCTCTACCCCCACTAAATGGGGTAGCGCGCATCGATCGGTACCATCCTTGAGCTTCTCCGACTTTCGGAAGGGTTAGGGTTAGGGTTAGGGATGAAAGCACATAGGAGAAAGAGATATTCTTGAATAACTTTTTTTGTGAAGGTCGGAGAGACTTGCAAGTAGGCTCTACCCCCACTAAATGGGGTAGCGCGCATCGATCGGTACCATCCTTGAGCTTCTCCGACTTTCGGAAGGGTTAGGGTTAGGGTTAGGGATGAAAGCATATAGGAGAAAGAGATATTCTTGAATAACTTTTTTTGTGAAGGTCGGAGAGACTTGGAAAGTGGTTGCATCTGGACTAATTTGGGTCCTGCGGATCGATTGGTACCATCCACGAGCTTGTACGACCTTCGGAAGAGGTCGACCGACGAAATTCCCCCAAATCTGAGGAGATATTCTTGAATAACTTTTTTTGTGAAGGTCGGAGAGACTTGCAAGTAGGCTCTACCCCCACTAAATGGGGTAGCGCGCATCGATCGGTACCATCCTTGAGCTTCTCCGACTTTCGGAAGGGTTAGGGTTAGGGATGAAAGCACATAGGAGAAAGAGATATTCTTGAATAACTTTTTTTGTGAAGGTCGGAGAGACTTGCAAGTAGGCTCTACCCCCACTAAATGGGGTAGCGCGCATCGATCGGTACCATCCTTGAGCTTCTCCGACTTTCGGAAGGGTTAGGGTTAGGGATGAAAGCACATAGGAGAAAGAGATATTCTTGAATAACTTTTTTTGTGAAGGTCGGAGAGACTTGGAAAGTGGTTGCATCAGGACTAATTTGGGTCCTGCGGATCGATTGGTACCATCCCCGAGCTTGTACGACCTTTGGAAAAGGTCGACCGACGAAATTCCCCCAAATCTGAGGAGATATTCTTGAATAACTTTTTTTGTGAAGGTCGGAGAGACTTGCAAGTAGGCTCTACCCCCACTAAATGGAGTAGCGCGCATCGATCGGTACCATCCTTGAGCTTCTCCGACTTTCGGAAGGGTTAGGGTTAGGGTTAGGGATGAAAGCACATAGGAGAAAGAGATATTCTTGAATAACTTTTTTTGTGAAGGTCGGAGAGACTTGGAAAGTGGTTGCATCTGGACTAATTTGGGTCCTGCGGATCGATTGGTACCATCCCCGAGCTTGTACGACCTTCGGAAGAGGTCGACCGACGAAATTCCCCCAAATCTGAGGAGATATTCTTGAATAACTTTTTTTGTGAAGGTCGGAGAGACTTGCAAGTAGGCTCTACCCCCACTAAATGGGGTAGCGCGCATCGATCGGTACCATCCTTGAGCTTCTCCGACTTTCGGAAGGGTTAGGGTTAGGGTTAGGGATGAAAGCACATAGGAGAAAGAGATATTCTTGAATAACTTTTTTTGTGAAGGTCGGAGAGACTTGCAAGTAGGCTCTACCCCCACTAAATGGGGTAGCGCGCATCGATCAGTACCATCCTTGAGCTTCTCCGACTTTCGGAAGGGTTAGGGTTAGGGTTAGGGATGAAAGCACATAGGAGAAAGAGATATTCTTGAATAACTTTTTTTATGAAGGTCGGAGAGACTTGCAAGTAGGCTCTACCCCCACTAAATGGGGTAGCGCGCATCGATCGGTACCATCCTTGAGCTTCTCCGACTTTCGGAAGGGTTAGGGTTAGGGTTAGGGATGAAAGCACATAGGAGAAAGAGATATTCTTGAATAACTTTTTTTGTGAAGGTCGGAGAGACTTGCAAGTAGGCTCTACCCCCACTAAATGGGGTAGCGCGCATCTATCGGTACCATCCTTGAGCTTCTCCGACTTTCGGAAGGGTTAGGGTTAGGGTTAGGGATGAAAGCACATAGGAGAAAGAGATATTCTTGAATAACTTTTTTTGTGAAGGTCGGAGAGACTTGGAAAGTGGTTGCATCTGGACTAATTTGGGTCCTGCGGATCGATTGGTACCATCCCCGAGCTTGTACGACCTTTGGAAGAGGTCGACCGACGAAATTCCCCCAAATCTGAGGAGATATTCTTGAATAACTTTTTTTGTGAAGGTCGGAGAGACTTGCAAGTAGGCTCTACCCCCACTAAATGGGGTAGCGCGCATCGATCGGTACCATCCTTGAGCTTTTCCGACTTTCGGAAGGGTTAGGGTTAGGGTTAGGGATGAAAGCACATAGGAGAAAGAGATATTCTTGAATAACTTTTTTTGTGAAGGTCGGAGAGACTTGCAAGTAGGCTCTACCCCCACTAAATGGGGTAGCGCGCATCGATCGGTACCATCCTTGAGCTTCTCCGACTTTCGGAAGGGTTAGGGTTAGGGATGAAAGCACATAGGAGAAAGAGATATTCTTGAATAACTTTTTTTGTGAAGGTCGGAGAGACTTGAAAAGTGGTTGCATCTGGACTAATTTGGGTCCTGCGGATCGATTGGTACCATCCACGAGCTTGTACGACCTTCGGAAGAGGTCGACCGACGAAATTCCCCCAAATCTGAGGAGATATTCTTGAATAACTTTTTTTGTGAAGGTCGGAGAGACTTGCAAGTAGGCTCTACCCCCACTAAATGGGGTAGCGCGCATCGATCGGTACCATCCTTGAGCTTCTCCGACTTTCGGAAGGGTTAGGGTTAGGGTTAGGGATGAAAGCACATAGGAGAAAGAGATATTCTTGAATAACTTTTTTTGTGAAGGTCGGAGAGACTTGCAAGTAGGCTCTACCCCCACTAAATGGGGTAGCGCGCATCGATCGGTACCATCCTTGAGCTTCTCCGACTTTCGGAAGGGTTAGGGTTAGGGTTAGGGATGAAAGCACATAGGAGAAAGAAATATTCTTGAATAACTTTTTTTGTGAAGGTCGGAGAGACTTGCAAGTAGGCTCTACCCCCACTAAATGGGGTAGCGCGCATCGATCGGTACCATCCTTGAGCTTCTCCGACTTTCGGAAGGGTTAGGGTTAGGGTTAGGGATGAAAGCACATAGGAGAAAGAGATATTCTTGAATAACTTTTTTTGTGAAGGTCGGAGAGACTCGGAAAGTGGTTGCATCTGGACTAATTTGGGTCCTGCGGATCGAGTGGTACCATCCCCGAGCTTGTACGACCTTCGGAAGAGGTCGACCGACGAAATTCCCCCAAATCTGAGGAGATATTCTTGAATAACTTTTTTTGTGAAGGTCGGAGAGACTTGCAAGTAGGCTCTACCCCCACTAAATGGGGTAGCACGCATCGATCGGTACCATCCTTGAGCTTTTCCGACTTTCGGAAGGGTTAGGGTTAGGGTTAGGGATGAAAGCACATAGGAGAAAGAGATATTCTTGAATAACTTTTTTTGTGAAGGTCGGAGAGACTTGCAAGTAGGCTCTACCCCCACTAAATGGGGTAGCGCGCATCGATCGGTACCATCCTTGAGCTTCTCCGACTTTCGGAAGGGTTAGGGTTAGGGATGAAAGCACATAGGAGAAAGAGATATTCTTGAATAACTTTTTTTGTGAAGGTCGGAGAGACTTGGAAAGTGGTTGCATCTGGACTAATTTGGGTCCTGCGGATCGATTGGTACCATCCCCGAGCTTGTACGACCTTCGGAAGAGGTCGACCGACGAAATTCCCCCAAATCTGAGGAGATATTCTTGAATAACCTTTTTTGTGAAGGTCGGAGAGACTTGCAAGTAGGCTCTACCCCCACTAAATGGGGTAGCGCGCATCGATCGGTACCATCCTTGAGCTTCTCCGACTTTCGGAAGGGTTAGGGTTAGGGTTAGGGATGAAAGCACATAGGAGAAAGAGATATTCTTGAATAACTTTTTTTGTGAAGGTCGGAGAGACTTGCAAGTAGGCTCTACCCCCACTAAATGGGGTAGCGCGCATCTATCGGTACCATCCTTGAGCTTCTCCGACTTTCGGAAGGGTTAGGGTTAGGGTTAGGGATGAAAGCACATAGGAGAAAGAGATATTCTTGAATAACTTTTTTTGTGAAGGTCGGAGAGACTTGGAAAGTGGTTGCATCTGGACTAATTTGGGTCCTGCGGATCGATTGGTACCATCCACGAGCTTGTACGACCTTCGAAAGAGGTCGACCGACGAAATTCCCCCAAATCTGAGGAGATATTCTTGAATAACTTTTTTTGTGAAGGTCGGAGAGACTTGCAAGTAGGCTCTACCCCCACTAAATGGGGTAGCGCGCATCGATCGGTACCATCCTTGAGCTTCTCCGACTTTCGGAAGGGTTAGGGTTAGGGTTAGGGATGAAAGCACATAGGAGAAAGAGATATTCTTGAATAACTTTTTTTGTGAAGGTCGGAGAGACTTGCAAGTAGGCTCTACCCCCACTAAATGGGGTAGCGCGCATCGATCGGTACCATCCTTGAGCTTCTCCGACTTTCGGAAGGGTTAGGGTTAGGGTTAGGGATGAAAGCACATAGGAGAAAGAGATATTCTTGAATAACTTTTTTTGTGAAGGTCGGAGAGACTTGCAAGTAGGCTCTACCCCCACTAAATGGGGTAGCGCGCATCGATCGGTACCATCCTTGAGCTTCTCCGACTTTCGGAAGGGTTAGGGTTAGGGTTAGGGATGAAAGCACATAGGAGAAAGAGATATTCTTGAATAACTTTTTTTGTGAAGGTCGGAGAGACTCGGAAAGTGGTTGCATCTGGACTAATTTGGGTCCTGCGGATCGATTGGTACCATCCCCGAGCTTGTACGACCTTCGGAAGAGGTCGACCGACGAAATTCCCCCAAATCTGAGGAGATATTCTTGAATAACTTTTTTTGTGAAGGTCGGAGAGACTTGCAAGTAGGCTCTACCCCCACTAAATGGGGTAGCGCGCATCGATCGGTACCATCCTTGAGCTTTTCCGACTTTCGGAAGGGTTAGGGTTAGGGTTAGGGATGAAAGCACATAGGAGAAAGAGATATTCTTGAATAACTTTTTTTGTGAAGGTCGGAGAGACTTGCAAGTAGGCTCTACCCCCACTAAATGGGGTAGCGCGCATCGATCGGTACCATCTTTGAGCTTCTCCGACTTTCGGAAGGGTTAGGGTTAGGGATGAAAGCACATAGGAGAAAGAGATATTCTTGAATAACTTTTTTTGTGAAGGTCGGAGAGACTTGGAAAGTGGTTGCATCTGGACTAATTTGGGTCCTGCGGATCGATTGGTACCATCCACGAGCTTGTACGACCTTCGAAAGAGGTCGACCGACGAAATTCCCCCAAATCTGAGGAGATATTCTTGAATAACTTTTTTTGTGAAGGTCGGAGAGACTTGCAAGTAGGCTCTACCCCCACTAAATGGGGTAGCGCGCATCGATCGGTACCATCTTTGAGCTTCTCCGACTTTCGGAAGGGTTAGGGTTAGGGTTAGGGATGAAAGCACATAGGAGAAAGAGATATTCTTGAATAACTTTTTTTGTGAAGGTCGGAGAGACTTGCAAGTAGGCTCTACCCCCACTAAATGGGGTAGCGCGCATCGATCGGTACTATCCTTGAGCTTCTCCGACTTTCGGAAGGGTTAGGGTTAGGGTTAGGGATGAAAGCACATAGGAGAAAGAGATATTCTTGAATAACTTTTTTTGTGAAGGTCGGAGAGACTTGCAAGTAGGCTCTACCCCCACTAAATGGGGTAGCGCGCATCGATCGGTACCATCCTTGAGCTTCTCCGACTTTCGGAAGGGTTAGGGTTAGGGTTAGGGATGAAAGCACATAGGAGAAAGAGATATTCTTGAATAACTTTTTTTGTGAAGGTCGGAGAGACTTGGAAAGTGGTTGCATCTGGACTAATTTGGGTCCTGCGGATCGATTGGTACCATCCCCGAGCTTGTACGACCTTCGGAAGAGGTCGACCGACGAAATTCCCCCAAATCTGAGGAGATATTCTTGAATAACTTTTTTTGTGAAGGTCGGAGAGACTTGCAAGTAGGCTCTACCCCCACTAAATGGGGTAGCGCACATCGATCGGTACCATCCTTGAGCTTCTCCGACTTTCGGAAGGGTTAGGGTTAGGGTTAGGGATGAAAGCACATAGGAGAAAGAGATATTCTTGAATAACTTTTTTTGTGAAGGTCGGAGAGACTTGGAAAGTGGTTGCATCTGGACTAATTTGGGTCCTGCGGATCGATTGGTACCATCCCCGAGCTTGTACGACCTTCGGAAGAGGTCGACCGACGAAATTCCCCCAAATCTGAGGAGATATTCTTGAATAACTTTTTTTGTGAAGGTCGGAGAGACTTGCAAGTAGGCTCTACCCCCACTAAATGGGGTAGCGCGCATCGATCGGTACCATCCTTGAGCTTTTCCGACTTTCGGAAGGGTTAGGGTTAGGGTTAGGGATGAAAGCACATAGGAGAAAGAGATATTCTTGAATAACTTTTTTTGTGAAGGTCGGAGAGACTTGCAAGTAGGCTCTACCCCCACTAAATGGGGTAGCGCGCATCGATCGGTACCATCCTTGAGCTTCTCCGACTTTCGGAAGGGTTAGGGTTAGGGATGAAAGCACATAGGAGAAAGAGATATTCTTGAATAACTTTTTTTGTGAAGGTCGGAGAGACTTGGAAAGTGGTTGCATCTGGACTAATTTGGGTCCTGCGGATCGATTGGTACCATCCCCGAGCTTGTACGACCTTCGGAAGAGGTCGACCGACGAAATTCCCCCAAATCTGAGGAGATATTCTTGAATAACCTTTTTTGTGAAGGTCGGAGAGACTTGCAAGTAGGCTCTACCCCCACTAAATGGGGTAGCGCGCATCGATCGGTACCATCCTTGAGCTTCTCCGACTTTCGGAAGGGTTAGGGTTAGGGATGAAAGCACATAGGAGAAAGAGATATTCTTGAATAACTTTTTTTGTGAAGGTCGGAGAGACTTGAAAAGTGGTTGCATCTGGACTAATTTGGGTCCTGCGGATCGATTGGTACCATCCACGAGCTTGTACGACCTTCGGAAGAGGTCGACCGACGAAATTCCCCCAAATCTGAGGAGATATTCTTGAATAACTTTTTTTGTGAAGGTCGGAGAGACTTGCAAGTAGGCTCTACCCCCACTAAATGGGGTAGCGCGCATCGATCGGTACCATCCTTGAGCTTCTCCGACTTTCGGAAGGGTTAGGGTTAGGGTTAGGGATGAAAGCACATAGGAGAAAGAGATATTCTTGAATAACTTTTTTTGTGAAGGTCGGAGAGACTTGCAAGTAGGCTCTACCCCCACTAAATGGGGTAGCGCGCATCGATCGGTACCATCCTTGAGCTTCTCCGACTTTCGGAAGGGTTAGGGTTAGGGTTAAGGATGAAAGCACATAGGAGAAAGAGATATTCTTGAATAACTTTTTTTGTGAAGGTCGGAGAGACTTGCAAGTAGGCTCTACCCCCACTAAATGGGGTAGCGCGCATCGATCGGTACCATCCTTGAGCTTCTCCGACTTTCGGAAGGGTTAGGGTTAGGGTTAGGGATGAAAGCACATAGGAGAAAGAGATATTCTTGAATAACTTTTTTTGTGAAGGTCGGAGAGACTCGGAAAGTGGTTGCATCTGGACTAATTTGGGTCCTGCGGATCGAGTGGTACCATCCCCGAGCTTGTACGACCTTCGGAAGAGGTCGACCGACGAAATTCCCCCAAATCTGAGGAGATATTCTTGAATAACTTTTTTTGTGAAGGTCGGAGAGACTTGCAAGTAGGCTCTACCCCCACTAAATGGGGTAGCACGCATCGATCGGTACCATCCTTGAGCTTTTCCGACTTTCGGAAGGGTTAGGGTTAGGGTTAGGGATGAAAGCACATAGGAGAAAGAGATATTCTTGAATAACTTTTTTTGTGAAGGTCGGAGAGACTTGCAAGTAGGCTCTACCCCCACTAAATGGGGTAGCGCGCATCGATCGGTACCATCCTTGAGCTTCTCCGACTTTCGGAAGGGTTAGGGTTAGGGATGAAAGCACATAGGAGAAAGAGATATTCTTGAATAACTTTTTTTGTGAAGGTCGGAGAGACTTGGAAAGTGGTTGCATCTGGACTAATTTGGGTCCTGCTGATCGATTGGTACCATCCCCGAGCTTGTACGACCTTCGGAAGAGGTCGACCGACGAAATTCCCCCAAATCTGAGGAGATATTCTTGAATAACCTTTTTTGTGAAGGTCGGAGAGACTTGCAAGTAGGCTCTACCCCCACTAAATGGGGTAGCGCGCATCGATCGGTACCATCCTTGAGCTTCTCCGACTTTCGGAAGGGTTAGGGTTAGGGTTAGGGATGAAAGCACATAGGAGAAAGAGATATTCTTGAATAACTTTTTTTGTGAAGGTCGGAGAGACTTGCAAGTAGGCTCTACCCCCACTAAATGGGGTAGCGCGCATCGATCGGTACCATCCTTGAGCTTCTCCGACTTTCGGAAGGGTTAGGGTTAGGGTTAGGGATGAAAGCACATAGGAGAAAGAGATATTCTTGAATAACTTTTTTTGTGAAGGTCGGAGAGACTTGGAAAGTGGTTGCATCTGGACTAATTTGGGTCCTGCGGATCGATTGGTACCATCCACGAGCTTGTACGACCTTCGAAAGAGGTCGACCGACGAAATTCCCCCAAATCTGAGGAGATATTCTTGAATAACTTTTTTTGTGAAGGTCGGAGAGACTTGCAAGTAGGCTCTACCCCCACTAAATGGGGTAGCGCGCATCGATCGGTACCATCCTTGAGCTTCTCCGACTTTCGGAAGGGTTAGGGTTAGGGTTAGGGATGAAAGCACATAGGAGAAAGAGATATTCTTGAATAACTTTTTTTGTGAAGGTCGGAGAGACTTGCAAGTAGGCTCTACCCCCACTAAATGGGGTAGCGCGCATCGATCGGTACCATCCTTGAGCTTCTCCGACTTTCGGAAGGGTTAGGGTTAGGGTTAGGGATGAAAGCACATAGGAGAAAGAGATATTCTTGAATAACTTTTTTTGTGAAGGTCGGAGAGACTTGCAAGTAGGCTCTACCCCCACTAAATGGGGTAGCGCGCATCGATCGGTACCATCCTTGAGCTTCTCCGACTTTCGGAAGGGTTAGGGTTAGGGTTAGGGATGAAAGCACATAGGAGAAAGAGATATTCTTGAATAACTTTTTTTGTGAAGGTCGGAGAGACTCGGAAAGTGGTTGCATCTGGACTAATTTGGGTCCTGCGGATCGATTGGTACCATCCCCGAGCTTGTACGACCTTCGGAAGAGGTCGACCGACGAAATTCCCCCAAATCTGAGGAGATATTCTTGAATAACTTTTTTTGTGAAGGTCGGAGAGACTTGCAAGTAGGCTCTACCCCCACTAAATGGGGTAGCGCGCATCGATCGGTACCATCCTTGAGCTTTTCCGACTTTCGGAAGGGTTAGGGTTAGGGTTAGGGATGAAAGCACATAGGAGAAAGAGATATTCTTGAATAACTTTTTTTGTGAAGGTCGGAGAGACTTGCAAGTAGGCTCTACCCCCACTAAATGGGGTAGCGCGCATCGATCGGTACCATCTTTGAGCTTCTCCGACTTTCGGAAGGGTTAGGGTTAGGGATGAAAGCACATAGGAGAAAGAGATATTCTTGAATAACTTTTTTTGTGAAGGTCGGAGAGACTTGGAAAGTGGTTGCATCTGGACTAATTTGGGTCCTGCGGATCGATTGGTACCATCCACGAGCTTGTACGACCTTCGAAAGAGGTCGACCGACGAAATTCCCCCAAATCTGAGGAGATATTCTTGAATAACTTTTTTTGTGAAGGTCGGAGAGACTTGCAAGTAGGCTCTACCCCCACTAAATGGGGTAGCGCGCATCGATCGGTACCATCTTTGAGCTTCTCCGACTTTCGGAAGGGTTAGGGTTAGGGTTAGGGATGAAAGCACATAGGAGAAAGAGATATTCTTGAATAACTTTTTTTGTGAAGGTCGGAGAGACTTGCAAGTAGGCTCTACCCCCACTAAATGGGGTAGCGCGCATCGATCGGTACTATCCTTGAGCTTCTCCGACTTTCGGAAGGGTTAGGGTTAGGGTTAGGGATGAAAGCACATAGGAGAAAGAGATATTCTTGAATAACTTTTTTTGTGAAGGTCGGAGAGACTTGCAAGTAGGCTCTACCCCCACTAAATGGGGTAGCGCGCATCGATCGGTACCATCCTTGAGCTTCTCCGACTTTCGGAAGGGTTAGGGTTAGGGTTAGGGATGAAAGCACATAGGAGAAAGAGATATTCTTGAATAACTTTTTTTGTGAAGGTCGGAGAGACTTGGAAAGTGGTTGCATCTGGACTAATTTGGGTCCTGCGGATCGATTGGTACCATCCCCGAGCTTGTACGACCTTCGGAAGAGGTCGACCGACGAAATTCCCCCAAATCTGAGGAGATATTCTTGAATAACTTTTTTTGTGAAGGTCGGAGAGACTTGCAAGTAGGCTCTACCCCCACTAAATGGGGTAGCGCACATCGATCGGTACCATCCTTGAGCTTCTCCGACTTTCGGAAGGGTTAGGGTTAGGGTTAGGGATGAAAGCACATAGGAGAAAGAGATATTCTTGAATAACTTTTTTTGTGAAGGTCGGAGAGACTTGGAAAGTGGTTGCATCTGGACTAATTTGGGTCCTGCGGATCGATTGGTACCATCCCCGAGCTTGTACGACCTTCGGAAGAGGTCGACCGACGAAATTCCCCCAAATCTGAGGAGATATTCTTGAATAACTTTTTTTGTGAAGGTCGGAGAGACTTGCAAGTAGGCTCTACCCCCACTAAATGGGGTAGCGCGCATCGATCGGTACCATCCTTGAGCTTTTCCGACTTTCGGAAGGGTTAGGGTTAGGGTTAGGGATGAAAGCACATAGGAGAAAGAGATATTCTTGAATAACTTTTTTTGTGAAGGTCGGAGAGACTTGCAAGTAGGCTCTACCCCCACTAAATGGGGTAGCGCGCATCGATCGGTACCATCCTTGAGCTTCTCCGACTTTCGGAAGGGTTAGGGTTAGGGATGAAAGCACATAGGAGAAAGAGATATTCTTGAATAACTTTTTTTGTGAAGGTCGGAGAGACTTGGAAAGTGGTTGCATCTGGACTAATTTGGGTCCTGCGGATCGATTGGTACCATCCCCGAGCTTGTACGACCTTCGGAAGAGGTCGACCGACGAAATTCCCCCAAATCTGAGGAGATATTCTTGAATAACCTTTTTTGTGAAGGTCGGAGAGACTTGCAAGTAGGCTCTACCCCCACTAAATGGGGTAGCGCGCATCGATCGGTACCATCCTTGAGCTTCTCCGACTTTCGGAAGGGTTAGGGTTAGGGTTAGGGATGAAAGCACATAGGAGAAAGAGATATTCTTGAATAACTTTTTTTGTGAAGGTCGGAGAGACTTGCAAGTAGGCTCTACCCCCACTAAATGGGGTAGCGCGCATCGATCAGTACCATCCTTGAGCTTCTCCGACTTTCGGAAGGGTTAGGGTTAGGGTTAGGGATGAAAGCACATAGGAGAAAGAGATATTCTTGAATAACTTTTTTTGTGAAGGTCGGAGAGACTTGCAAGTAGGCTCTACCCCCACTAAATGGGGTAGCGCGCATCGATCGGTACCATCCTTGAGCTTCTCCGACTTTCGGAAGGGTTAGGGTTAGGGTTAGGGATGAAAGCACATAGGAGAAAGAGATATTCTTGAATAACTTTTTTTGTGAAGGTCGGAGAGACTTGCAAGTAGGCTCTACCCCCACTAAATGGGGTAGCGCGCATCGATCGGTACCATCCTTGAGCTTCTCCGACTTTCGGAAGGGTTAGGGTTAGGGTTAGGGATGAAAGCACATAGGAGAAAGAGATATTCTTGAATAACTTTTTTTGTGAAGGTCGGAGAGACTTGGAAAGTGGTTGCATCTGGACTAATTTGGGTCCTGCGGATCGATTGGTACTATCCCCGAGCTTGTACGACCTTCGGAAGAGGTCGACCGACGAAATTCCCCCAAATCTGAGGAGATATTCTTGAATAACTTTTTTTGTGAAGGTCGGAGAGACTTGCAAGTAGGCTCTACCCCCACTAAATGGGGTAGCGCGCATCGATCGGTACCATCCTTGAGCTTTTCCGACTTTCGGAAGGGTTAGGGTTAGGGTTAGGGATGAAAGCACATAGGAGAAAGAGATATTCTTGAATAACTTTTTTTGTGAAGGTCGGAGAGACTTGCAAGTAGGCTCTACCCCCACTAAATGGGGTAGCGCGCATCGATCGGTATCATCCTTGAGCTTCTCTGACTTTCGGAAGGGTTAGGGTTAGGGATGAAAGCACATAGGAGAAAGAGATATTCTTGAATAACTTTTTTTGTGAAGGTCGGAGAGACTTGGAAAGTGGTTGCATCTGGACAAATTTGGGTCCTGCGGATCGATTGGTACCATCCCCGAGCTTGTACGACCTTCGGAAGAGGTCGACCGACGAAATTCCCCCAAATCTGAGGAGATATTCTTGAATAACCTTTTTTGTGAAGGTCGGAGAGACTTGCAAGTAGGCTCTACCCCCACTAAATGGGGTAGCGCGCATCGATCGGTACCATCCTTGAGCTTCTCCGACTTTCGGAAGGGTTAGGGTTAGGGTTAGGGATGAAAGCACATAGGAGAAAGAGATATTCTTGAATAACTTTTTTTGTGAAGGTCGGAGAGACTTGCAAGTAGGCTCTACCCCCACTAAATGGGGTAGCGCGCATCGATCGGTACCATCCTTGAGCTTCTCCGACTTTCGGAAGGGTTAGGGTTAGGGTTAGGGATGAAAGCACATAGGAGAAAGAGATATTCTTGAATAACTTTTTTTGTGAAGGTCGGAGAGACTTGGAAAGTGGTTGCATCTGGACTAATTTGGGTCCTGCGGATCGATTGGTACCATTCACGAGCTTGTACGACCTTCGGAAGAGGTCGACCGACGAAATTCCCCCAAATCTGAGGAGATATTCTTGAATAACTTTTTTTGTGAAGGTCGGAGAGACTTGCAAGTAGGCTCTACCCCCACTAAATGGGGTAGCGCGCATCGATCGGTACCATCCTTGAGCTTCTCCGACTTTCGGAAGGGTTAGGGTTAGGGTTAGGGATGAAAGCACATAGGAGAAAGAGATATTCTTGAATAACTTTTTTTGTGAAGGTCGGAGAGACTTGCAAGTAGGCTCTACCCCCACTAAATGGGGTAGCGCACATCGATCGGTACCATCCTTGAGCTTCTCCGACTTTCGGAAGGGTTAGGGTTAGGGTTAGGGATGAAAGCACATAGGAGAAAGAGATATTCTTGAATAACTTTTTTTGTGAAGGTCGGAGAGACTTGCAAGTAGGCTCTACCCCCACTAAATGGGGTAGCGCGCATCGATCGGTACCATCCTTGAGCTTCTCCGACTTTCGGAAGGGTTAGGGTTAGGGTTAGGGATGAAAGCACATAGGAGAAAGAGATATTCTTGAATAACTTTTTTTGTGAAGGTCGGAGAGACTTGCAAGTAGGCTCTACCCCCACTAAATGGGGTAGCGCGCATCGATCGGTACCATCCTTGAGCTTCTCCGACTTTCGGAAGGGTTAGGGTTAGGGTTAGGGATGAAAGCACATAGGAGAAAGAGATATTCTTGAATAACTTTTTTTGTGAAGGTCGGAGAGACTTGGAAAGTGGTTGCATCTGGACTAATTTGGGTCCTGCGGATCGATTGGTACTATCCCCGAGCTTGTACGACCTTCGGAAGAGGTCGACCGACGAAATTCCCCCAAATCTGAGGAGATATTCTTGAATAACTTTTTTTGTGAAGGTCGGAGAGACTTGCAAGTAGGCTCTACCCCCACTAAATGGGGTAGCGCGCATCGATCGGTACCATCCTTGAGCTTTTCCGACTTTCGGAAGGGTTAGGGTTAGGGTTAGGGATGAAAGCACATAGGAGAAAGAGATATTCTTGAATAACTTTTTTTGTGAAGGTCGGAGAGACTTGCAAGTAGGCTCTACCCCCACTAAATGGGGTAGCGCGCATCGATCGGTATCATCCTTGAGCTTCTCTGACTTTCGGAAGGGTTAGGGTTAGGGATGAAAGCACATAGGAGAAAGAGATATTCTTGAATAACTTTTTTTGTGAAGGTCGGAGAGACTTGGAAAGTGGTTGCATCTGGACAAATTTGGGTCCTGCGGATCGATTGGTACCATCCCCGAGCTTGTACGACCTTCGGAAGAGGTCGACCGACGAAATTCCCCCAAATCTGAGGAGATATTCTTGAATAACCTTTTTTGTGAAGGTCGGAGAGACTTGCAAGTAGGCTCTACCCCCACTAAATGGGGTAGCGCGCATCGATCGGTACCATCCTTGAGCTTCTCCGACTTTCGGAAGGGTTAGGGTTAGGGTTAGGGATGAAAGCACATAGGAGAAAGAGATATTCTTGAATAACTTTTTTTGTGAAGGTCGGAGAGACTTGCAAGTAGGCTCTACCCCCACTAAATGGGGTAGCGCGCATCGATCGGTACCATCCTTGAGCTTCTCCGACTTTCGGAAGGGTTAGGGTTAGGGTTAGGGATGAAAGCACATAGGAGAAAGAGATATTCTTGAATAACTTTTTTTGTGAAGGTCGGAGAGACTTGGAAAGTGGTTGCATCTGGACTAATTTGGGTCCTGCGGATCGATTGGTACCATTCACGAGCTTGTACGACCTTCGGAAGAGGTCGACCGACGAAATTCCCCCAAATCTGAGGAGATATTCTTGAATAACTTTTTTTGTGAAGGTCGGAGAGACTTGCAAGTAGGCTCTACCCCCACTAAATGGGGTAGCGCGCATCGATCGGTACCATCCTTGAGCTTCTCCGACTTTCGGAAGGGTTAGGGTTAGGGTTAGGGATGAAAGCACATAGGAGAAAGAGATATTCTTGAATAACTTTTTTTGTGAAGGTCGGAGAGACTTGGAAAGTGGTTGCATCTGGACTAATTTGGGTCCTGCGGATCGATTGGTACCATCCCCGAGCTTGTACGACCTTCGGAAGAGGTCGACCGACGAAATTCCCCCAAATCTGAGGAGATATTCTTGAATAACTTTTTTTGTGAAGGTCGGAGAGACTTGCAAGTAGGCTCTACCCCCACTAAATGGGGTAGCGCGCATCGATCGGTACCATCCTTGAGCTTTTCCGACTTTCGGAAGGGTTAGGGTTAGGGTTAGGGATGAAAGCACATAGGAGAAAGAGATATTCTTGAATAACTTTTTTTGTGAAGGTCGGAGAGACTTGCAAGTAGGCTCTACCCCCACTAAATGGGGTAGCGCGCATCGATCGGTACCATCCTTGAGCTTCTCCGACTTTCGGAAGGGTTAGGGTTAGGGATGAAAGCACATAGGAGAAAGAGATATTCTTGAATAACTTTTTTTGTGAAGGTCGGAGAGACTTGGAAAGTGGTTGCATCTGGACTAATTTGGGTCCTGCGGATCGATTGGTACCATCCCCGAGCTTGTACGACCTTCGGAAGAGGTCGACCGACGAAATTCCCCCAAATCTGAGGAGATATTCTTGAATAACCTTTTTTGTGAAGGTCGGAGAGACTTGCAAGTAGGCTCTACCCCCACTAAATGGGGTAGCGCGCATCGATCGGTACCATCCTTGAGCTTCTCCGACTTTCGGAAGGGTTAGGGTTAGGGTTAGGGATGAAAGCACATAGGAGAAAGAGATATTCTTGAATAACTTTTTTTGTGAAGGTCGGAGAGACTTGCAAGTAGGCTCTACCCCCACTAAATGGGGTAGCGCGCATCGATCAGTACCATCCTTGAGCTTCTCCGACTTTCGGAAGGGTTAGGGTTAGGGTTAGGGATGAAAGCACATAGGAGAAAGAGATATTCTTGAATAACTTTTTTTGCGAAGGTCGGAGAGACTTGCAAGTAGGCTCTACCCCCACTAAATGGGGTAGCGCGCATCGATCGGTACCATCCTTGAGCTTCTCCGACTTTCGGAAGGGTTAGGGTTAGGGTTAGGGATGAAAGCACATAGGAGAAAGAGATATTCTTGAATAACTTTTTTTGTGAAGGTCGGAGAGACTTGCAAGTAGGCTCTACCCCCACTAAATGGGGTAGCGCGCATCGATCGGTACCATCCTTGAGCTTCTCCGACTTTCGGAAGGGTTAGGGTTAGGGTTAGGGATGAAAGCACATAGGAGAAAGAGATATTCTTGAATAACTTTTTTTGTGAAGGTCGGAGAGACTTGGAAAGTGGTTGCATCTGGACTAATTTGGGTCCTGCGGATCGATTGGTACTATCCCCGAGCTTGTACGACCTTCGGAAGAGGTCGACCGACGAAATTCCCCCAAATCTGAGGAGATATTCTTGAATAACTTTTTTTGTGAAGGTCGGAGAGACTTGCAAGTAGGCTCTACCCCCACTAAATGGGGTAGCGCGCATCGATCGGTACCATCCTTGAGCTTTTCCGACTTTCGGAAGGGTTAGGGTTAGGGTTAGGGATGAAAGCACATAGGAGAAAGAGATATTCTTGAATAACTTTTTTTGTGAAGGTCGGAGAGACTTGCAAGTAGGCTCTACCCCCACTAAATGGGGTAGCGCGCATCGATCGGTATCATCCTTGAGCTTCTCTGACTTTCGGAAGGGTTAGGGTTAGGGATGAAAGCACATAGGAGAAAGAGATATTCTTGAATAACTTTTTTTGTGAAGGTCGGAGAGACTTGGAAAGTGGTTGCATCTGGACAAATTTGGGTCCTGCGGATCGATTGGTACCATCCCCGAGCTTGTACGACCTTCGGAAGAGGTCGACCGACGAAATTCCCCCAAATCTGAGGAGATATTCTTGAATAACCTTTTTTGTGAAGGTCGGAGAGACTTGCAAGTAGGCTCTACCCCCACTAAATGGGGTAGCGCGCATCGATCGGTACCATCCTTGAGCTTCTCCGACTTTCGGAAGGGTTAGGGTTAGGGTTAGGGATGAAAGCACATAGGAGAAAGAGATATTCTTGAATAACTTTTTTTGTGAAGGTCGGAGAGACTTGCAAGTAGGCTCTACCCCCACTAAATGGGGTAGCGCGCATCGATCGGTACCATCCTTGAGCTTCTCCGACTTTCGGAAGGGTTAGGGTTAGGGTTAGGGATGAAAGCACATAGGAGAAAGAGATATTCTTGAATAACTTTTTTTGTGAAGGTCGGAGAGACTTGGAAAGTGGTTGCATCTGGACTAATTTGGGTCCTGCGGATCGATTGGTACCATTCACGAGCTTGTACGACCTTCGGAAGAGGTCGACCGACGAAATTCCCCCAAATCTGAGGAGATATTCTTGAATAACTTTTTTTGTGAAGGTCGGAGAGACTTGCAAGTAGGCTCTACCCCCACTAAATGGGGTAGCGCGCATCGATCGGTACCATCCTTGAGCTTCTCCGACTTTCGGAAGGGTTAGGGTTAGGGTTAGGGATGAAAGCACATAGGAGAAAGAGATATTCTTGAATAACTTTTTTTGTGAAGGTCGGAGAGACTTGCAAGTAGGCTCTACCCCCACTAAATGGGGTAGCGCACATCGATCGGTACCATCCTTGAGCTTCTCCGACTTTCGGAAGGGTTAGGGTTAGGGTTAGGGATGAAAGCACATAGGAGAAAGAGATATTCTTGAATAACTTTTTTTGTGAAGGTCGGAGAGACTTGCAAGTAGGCTCTACCCCCACTAAATGGGGTAGCGCGCATCGATCGGTACCATCCTTGAGCTTCTCCGACTTTCGGAAGGGTTAGGGTTAGGGTTAGGGATGAAAGCACATAGGAGAAAGAGATATTCTTGAATAACTTTTTTTGTGAAGGTCGGAGAGACTTGCAAGTAGGCTCTACCCCCACTAAATGGGGTAGCGCGCATCGATCGGTACCATCCTTGAGCTTCTCCGACTTTCGGAAGGGTTAGGGTTAGGGTTAGGGATGAAAGCACATAGGAGAAAGAGATATTCTTGAATAACTTTTTTTGTGAAGGTCGGAGAGACTTGGAAAGTGGTTGCATCTGGACTAATTTGGGTCCTGCGGATCGATTGGTACTATCCCCGAGCTTGTACGACCTTCGGAAGAGGTCGACCGACGAAATTCCCCCAAATCTGAGGAGATATTCTTGAATAACTTTTTTTGTGAAGGTCGGAGAGACTTGCAAGTAGGCTCTACCCCCACTAAATGGGGTAGCGCGCATCGATCGGTACCATCCTTGAGCTTTTCCGACTTTCGGAAGGGTTAGGGTTAGGGTTAGGGATGAAAGCACATAGGAGAAAGAGATATTCTTGAATAACTTTTTTTGTGAAGGTCGGAGAGACTTGCAAGTAGGCTCTACCCCCACTAAATGGGGTAGCGCGCATCGATCGGTATCATCCTTGAGCTTCTCTGACTTTCGGAAGGGTTAGGGTTAGGGATGAAAGCACATAGGAGAAAGAGATATTCTTGAATAACTTTTTTTGTGAAGGTCGGAGAGACTTGGAAAGTGGTTGCATCTGGACAAATTTGGGTCCTGCGGATCGAT
The DNA here is from genome assembly GCF_963576545.1 of Limanda limanda. Lineage (NCBI taxonomy): Eukaryota > Metazoa > Chordata > Actinopteri > Pleuronectiformes > Pleuronectidae > Limanda > Limanda limanda. The sequence goes on along the minus strand of NW_026870641.1, from coordinate 599,797 downwards.
TGGTACCATCCCCGAGCTTGTACGACCTTCGGAAGAGGTCGACCGACGAAATTCCCCCAAATCTGAGGAGATATTCTTGAATAACCTTTTTTGTGAAGGTCGGAGAGACTTGCAAGTAGGCTCTACCCCCACTAAATGGGGTAGCGCGCATCGATCGGTACCATCCTTGAGCTTCTCCGACTTTCGGAAGGGTTAGGGTTAGGGTTAGGGATGAAAGCACATAGGAGAAAGAGATATTCTTGAATAACTTTTTTTGTGAAGGTCGGAGAGACTTGCAAGTAGGCTCTACCCCCACTAAATGGGGTAGCGCGCATCGATCGGTACCATCCTTGAGCTTCTCCGACTTTCGGAAGGGTTAGGGTTAGGGTTAGGGATGAAAGCACATAGGAGAAAGAGATATTCTTGAATAACTTTTTTTGTGAAGGTCGGAGAGACTTGGAAAGTGGTTGCATCTGGACTAATTTGGGTCCTGCGGATCGATTGGTACCATTCACGAGCTTGTACGACCTTCGGAAGAGGTCGACCGACGAAATTCCCCCAAATCTGAGGAGATATTCTTGAATAACTTTTTTTGTGAAGGTCGGAGAGACTTGCAAGTAGGCTCTACCCCCACTAAATGGGGTAGCGCGCATCGATCGGTACCATCCTTGAGCTTCTCCGACTTTCGGAAGGGTTAGGGTTAGGGTTAGGGATGAAAGCACATAGGAGAAAGAGATATTCTTGAATAACTTTTTTTGTGAAGGTCGGAGAGACTTGCAAGTAGGCTCTACCCCCACTAAATGGGGTAGCGCACATCGATCGGTACCATCCTTGAGCTTCTCCGACTTTCGGAAGGGTTAGGGTTATGGTTAGGGATGAAAGCACATAGGAGAAAGAGATATTCTTGAATAACTTTTTTTGTGAAGGTCGGAGAGACTTGCAAGTAGGCTCTACCCCCACTAAATGGGGTAGCGCGCATCGATCGGTACCATCCTTGAGCTTCTCCGACTTTCGGAAGGGTTAGGGTTAGGGTTAGGGATGAAAGCACATAGGAGAAAGAGATATTCTTGAATAACTTTTTTTGTGAAGGTCGGAGAGACTTGTAAAGTGGTTGCATCTGGACTAATTTGGGTCCTGCGGATCGATTGGTACCATCCCCGAGCTTGTACGACCTTCGGAAGAGGTCGACCGACGAAATTCCCCCAAATCTGAGGAGATATTCTTGAATAACTTTTTTTGTGAAGGTCGGAGAGACTTGCAAGTAGGCTCTACCCCCACTAAATGGGGTAGCGCACATCGATCGGTACCATCCTTGAGCTTCTCCGACTTTCGGAAGGGTTAGGGTTAGGGTTAGGGATGAAAGCACATAGGAGAAAGAGATATTCTTGAATAACTTTTTTTGTGAAGGTCGGAGAGACTTGCAAGTAGGCTCTACCCCCACTAAATGGGGTAGCGCGCATCTATCGGTACCATCCTTGAGCTTCTCCGACTTTCGGAAGGGTTAGGGTTAGGGTTAGGGATGAAAGCACATAGGAGAAAGAGATATTCTTGAATAACTTTTTTTGTGAAGGTCGGAGAGACTTGGAAAGTGGTTGCATCTGGACTAATTTGGGTCCTGCAGATCGATTGGTACCATCCCCGAGCTTGTACGACCTTCGGAAGAGGTCGACCGACGAAATTCCCCCAAATCTGAGGAGATATTCTTGAATAACTTTTTTTGTGAAGGTCGGAGAGACTTGCAAGTAGGCTCTACCCCCACTAAATGGGGTAGCGCGCATCGATCGGTACCATCCTTGAGCTTTTCCGACTTTCGGAAGGGTTAGGGTTAGGGTTAGGGATGAAAGCACATAGGAGAAAGAGATATTCTTGAATAACTTTTTTTGTGAAGGTCGGAGAGACTTGCAAGTAGGCTCTACCCCCACTAAATGGGGTAGCGCGCATCGATCGGTACCATCCTTGAGCTTCTCCGACTTTCGGAAGGGTTAGGGTTAGGGATGAAAGCACATAGGAGAAAGAGATATTCTTGAATAACTTTTTTTGTGAAGGTCGGAGAGACTTGGAAAGTGGTTGCATCTGGACTAATTTGGGTCCTGCGGATCGATTGGTACCATCCCCGAGCTTGTACGACCTTCGGAAGAGGTCGACCGACGAAATTCCCCCAAATCTGAGGAGATATTCTTGAATAACCTTTTTTGTGAAGGTCGGAGAGACTTGCAAGTAGGCTCTACCCCCACTAAATGGGGTAGCGCGCATCGATCGGTACCATCCTTGAGCTTCTCCGACTTTCGGAAGGGTTAGGGTTAGGGTTAGGGATGAAAGCACATAGGAGAAAGAGATATTCTTGAATAACTTTTTTTGTGAAGGTCGGAGAGACTTGCAAGTAGGCTCTACCCCCACTAAATGGGGTAGCGCGCATCGATCGGTACCATCCTTGAGCTTCTCCGACTTTCGGAAGGGTTAGGGTTAGGGATGAAAGCACATAGGAGAAAGAGATATTCTTGAATAACTTTTTTTGTGAAGGTCGGAGAGACTTGGAAAGTGGTTGCATCTGGACTAATTTGGGTCCTGCGGATCGATTGGTACCATCCCCGAGCTTGTACGACCTTCGGAAGAGGTCGACCGACGAAATTCCCCCAAATCTGAGGAGATATTCTTGAATAACCTTTTTTGTGAAGGTCGGAGAGACTTGCAAGTAGGCTCTACCCCCACTAAATGGGGTAGCGCGCATCGATCGGTACCATCCTTGAGCTTCTCCGACTTTCGGAAGGGTTAGGGTTAGGGTTAGGGATGAAAGCACATAGGAGAAAGAGATATTCTTGAATAACTTTTTTTGTGAAGGTCGGAGAGACTTGCAAGTAGGCTCTACCCCCACTAAATGGGGTAGCGCGCATCGATCAGTACCATCCTTGAGCTTCTCCGACTTTCGGAAGGGTTAGGGATAGGGTTAGGGATGAAAGCACATAGGAGAAAGAGATATTCTTGAATAACTTTTTTTGTGAAGGTCGGAGAGACTTGCAAGTAGGCTCTACCCCCACTAAATGGGGTAGCGCGCATCGATCGGTACCATCCTTGAGCTTCTCCGACTTTTGGAAGGGTTAGGGTTAGGGTTAGGGATGAAAGCACATAGGAGAAAGAGATATTCTTGAATAACTTTTTTTGTGAAGGTCGGAGAGACTTGCAAGTAGGCTCTACCCCCACTAAATGGGGTAGCGCGCATCGATCGGTACCATCCTTGAGCTTCTCCGACTTTCGGAAGGGTTAGGGTTAGGGTTAGGGATGAAAGCACATAGGAGAAAGAGATATTCTTGAATAACTTTTTTTGTGAAGGTCGGAGAGACTTGGAAAGTGGTTGCATCTGGACTAATTTGGGTCCTGCGGATCGATTGGTACTATCCCCGAGCTTGTACGACCTTCGGAAGAGGTCGACCGACGAAATTCCCCCAAATCTGAGGAGATATTCTTGAATAACTTTTTTTGTGAAGGTCGGAGAGACTTGCAAGTAGGCTCTACCCCCACTAAATGGGGTAGCGCGCATCGATCGGTACCATCCTTGATCTTTTCCGACTTTCGGAAGGGTTAGGGTTAGGGTTAGGGATGAAAGCACATAGGAGAAAGAGATATTCTTGAATAACTTTTTTTGTGAAGGTCGGAGAGACTTGCAAGTAGGCTCTACCCCCACTAAATGGGGTAGCGCGCATCGATCGGTATCATCCTTGAGCTTCTCTGACTTTCGGAAGGGTTAGGGTTAGGGATGAAAGCACATAGGAGAAAGAGATATTCTTGAATAACTTTTTTTGTGAAGGTCGGAGAGACTTGGAAAGTGGTTGCATCTGGACTAATTTGGGTCCTGCGGATCGATTGGTACCATCCCCGAGCTTGTACGACCTTCGGAAGAGGTCGACCGACGAAATTCCCCCAAATCTGAGGAGATATTCTTGAATAACCTTTTTTGTGAAGGTCGGAGAGACTTGCAAGTAGGCTCTACCCCCACTAAATGGGGTAGCGCGCATCGATCGGTACCATCCTTGAGCTTCTCCGACTTTCGGAAGGGTTAGGGTTAGGGTTAGGGATGAAAGCACATAGGAGAAAGAGATATTCTTGAATAACTTTTTTTGTGAAGGTCGGAGAGACTTGCAAGTAGGCTCTACCCCCACTAAATGGGGTAGCGCGCATCGATCGGTACCATCCTTGAGCTTCTCCGACTTTCGGAAGGGTTAGGGTTAGGGTTAGGGATGAAAGCACATAGGAGAAAGAGATATTCTTGAATAACTTTTTTTGTGAAGGTCGGAGAGACTTGGAAAGTGGTTGCATCTGGACTAATTTGGGTCCTGCGGATCGATTGGTACCATTCACGAGCTTGTACGACCTTCGGAAGAGGTCGACCGACGAAATTCCCCCAAATCTGAGGAGATATTCTTGAATAACTTTTTTTGTGAAGGTCGGAGAGACTTGCAAGTAGGCTCTACCCCCACTAAATGGGGTAGCGCGCATCGATCGGTACCATCCTTGAGCTTCTCCGACTTTCGGAAGGGTTAGGGTTAGGGTTAGGGATGAAAGCACATAGGAGAAAGAGATATTCTTGAATAACTTTTTTTGTGAAGGTCGGAGAGACTTGCAAGTAGGCTCTACCCCCACTAAATGGGGTAACGCGCATCGATCGGTACCATCCTTGAGCTTCTCCGACTTTCGGAAGGGTTAGGGTTAGGGTTAGGGATGAAAGCACATAGGAGAAAGAGATATTCTTGAATAACTTTTTTTGTGAAGGTCGGAGAGACTTGCAAGTAGGCTCTACCCCCACTAAATGGGGTAGCGCGCATCGATCGGTACCATCCTTGAGCTTCTCCGACTTTCGGAAGGGTTAGGGTTAGGGTTAGGGATGAAAGCACATAGGAGAAAGAGATATTCTTGAATAACTTTTTTTGTGAAGGTCGGAGAGACTTGGAAAGTGGTTGCATCTGGACTAATTTGGGTCCTGCGGATCGATTGGTACCATCCCCGAGCTTGTACGACCTTCGGAAGAGGTCGACCGACGAAATTCCCCCAAATCTGAGGAGATATTCTTGAATAACTTTTTTTGTGAAGGTCGGAGAGACTTGCAAGTAGGCTCTACCCCCACTAAATGGGGTAGCGCACATCGATCGGTACCATCCTTGAGCTTCTCCGACTTTCGGAAGGGTTAGGGTTAGGGTTAGGGATGAAAGCACATAGGAGAAAGAGATATTCTTGAATAACTTTTTTTGTGAAGGTCGGAGAGACTTGCAAGTAGGCTCTACCCCCACTAAATGGGGTAGCGCGCATCTATCGGTACCATCCTTGAGCTTCTCCGACTTTCGGAAGGGTTAGGGTTAGGGTTAGGGATGAAAGCACATAGGAGAAAGAGATATTCTTGAATAACTTTTTTTGTGAAGGTCGGAGAGACTTGGAAAGTGGTTGCATCTGGACTAATTTGGGTCCTGCGGATCGATTGGTACCATCCCCGAGCTTGTACGACCTTCGGAAGAGGTCGACCGACGAAATTCCCCCAAATCTGAGGAGATATTCTTGAATAACTTTTTTTGTGAAGGTCGGAGAGACTTGCAAGTAGGCTCTACCCCCACTAAATGGGGTAGCGCGCATCGATCGGTACCATCCTTGAGCTTTTCCGACTTTCGGAAGGGTTAGGGTTAGGGTTAGGGATGAAAGCACATAGGAGAAAGAGATATTCTTGAATAACTTTTTTTGTGAAGGTCGGAGAGACTTGCAAGTAGGCTCTACCCCCACTAAATGGGGTAGCGCGCATCGATCGGTACCATCCTTGAGCTTCTCCGACTTTCGGAAGGGTTAGGGTTAGGGATGAAAGCACATAGGAGAAAGAGATATTCTTGAATAACTTTTTTTGTGAAGGTCGGAGAGACTTGGAAAGTGGTTGCATCTGGACTAATTTGGGTCCTGCGGATCGATTGGTACCATCCCCGAGCTTGTACGACCTTCGGAAGAGGTCGACCGACGAAATTCCCCCAAATCTGAGGAGATATTCTTGAATAACCTTTTTTGTGAAGGTCGGAGAGACTTGCAAGTAGGCTCTACCCCCACTAAATTGGGTAGCGCGCATCGATCGGTACCATCCTTGAGCTTCTCCGACTTTCGGAAGGGTTAGGGTTAGGGTTAGGGATGAAAGCACATAGGAGAAAGAGATATTCTTGAATAACTTTTTTTGTGAAGGTCGGAGAGACTTGCAAGTAGGCTCTACCCCCACTAAATGGGGTAGCGCGCATCGATCAGTACCATCCTTGAGCTTCTCCGACTTTCGGAAGGGTTAGGGTTAGGGTTAGGGATGAAAGCACATAGGAGAAAGAGATATTCTTGAATAACTTTTTTTGTGAAGGTCGGAGAGACTTGCAAGTAGGCTCTACCCCCACTAAATGGGGTAGCGCGCATCGATCGGTACCATCCTTGAGCTTCTCCGACTTTCGGAAGGGTTAGGGTTAGGGTTAGGGATGAAAGCACATAGGAGAAAGAGATATTCTTGAATAACTTTTTTTGTGAAGGTCGGAGAGACTTGCAAGTAGGCTCTACCCCCACTAAATGGGGTAGCGCGCATCGATCGGTACCATCCTTGAGCTTCTCCGACTTTCGGAAGGGTTAGGGTTAGGGTTAGGGATGAAAGCACATAGGAGAAAGAGATATTCTTGAATAACTTTTTTTGTGAAGGTCGGAGAGACTTGCAAGTAGGCTCTACCCCCACTAAATGGGGTAGCGCGCATCGATCAGTACCATCCTTGAGCTTCTCCGACTTTCGGAAGGGTTAGGGTTAGGGTTAGGGATGAAAGCACATAGGAGAAAGAGATATTCTTGAATAACTTTTTTTGTGAAGGTCGGAGAGACTTGCAAGTAGGCTCTACCCCCACTAAATGGGGTAGCGCGCATCGATCGGTACCATCCTTGAGCTTCTCCGACTTTCGGAAGGGTTAGGGTTAGGGATGAAAGCACATAGGAGAAAGAGATATTCTTGAATAACTTTTTTTGTGAAGGTCGGAGAGACTTGGAAAGTGGTTGCATCAGGACTAATTTGGGTCCTGCGGATCGATTGGTACCATCCCCGAGCTTGTACGACCTTTGGAAAAGGTCGACCGACGAAATTCCCCCAAATCTGAGGAGATATTCTTGAATAACTTTTTTTGTGAAGGTCGGAGAGACTTGCAAGTAGGCTCTACCCCCACTAAATGGAGTAGCGCGCATCGATCGGTACCATCCTTGAGCTTCTCCGACTTTCGGAAGGGTTAGGGTTAGGGTTAGGGATGAAAGCACATAGGAGAAAGAGATATTCTTGAATAACTTTTTTTGTGAAGGTCGGAGAGACTTGCAAGTAGGCTCTACCCCCACTAAATGGGGTAGCGCGCATCGATCAGTACCATCCTTGAGCTTCTCCGACTTTCGGAAGGGTTAGGGTTAGGGTTAGGGATGAAAGCACATAGGAGAAAGAGATATTCTTGAATAACTTTTTTTGTGAAGGTCGGAGAGACTTGCAAGTAGGCTCTACCCCCACTAAATGGGGTAGCGCGCATCGATCGGTACCATCCTTGAGCTTCTCCGACTTTTGGAAGGGTTAGGGTTAGGGTTAGGGATGAAAGCACATAGGAGAAAGAGATATTCTTGAATAACTTTTTTTGTGAAGGTCGGAGAGACTTGCAAGTAGGCTCTACCCCCACTAAATGGGGTAGCGCGCATCTATCGGTACCATCCTTGAGCTTCTCCGACTTTCGGAAGGGTTAGGGTTAGGGTTAGGGATGAAAGCACATAGGAGAAAGAGATATTCTTGAATAACTTTTTTTGTGAAGGTCGGAGAGACTTGGAAAGTGGTTGCATCTGGACTAATTTGGGTCCTGCGGATCGATTGGTACCATCCCCGAGCTTGTACGACCTTTGGAAGAGGTCGACCGACGAAATTCCCCCAAATCTGAGGAGATATTCTTGAATAACTTTTTTTGTGAAGGTCGGAGAGACTTGCAAGTAGGCTCTACCCCCACTAAATGGGGTAGCGCGCATCGATCGGTACCATCCTTGAGCTTTTCCGACTTTCGGAAGGGTTAGGGTTAGGGTTAGGGATGAAAGCACATAGGAGAAAGAGATATTCTTGAATAACTTTTTTTGTGAAGGTCGGAGAGACTTGCAAGTAGGCTCTACCCCCACTAAATGGGGTAGCGCGCATCGATCGGTACCATCCTTGAGCTTCTCCGACTTTCGGAAGGGTTAGGGTTAGGGATGAAAGCACATAGGAGAAAGAGATATTCTTGAATAACTTTTTTTGTGAAGGTCGGAGAGACTTGGAAAGTGGTTGCATCTGGACTAATTTGGGTCCTGCGGATCGATTGGTACCATCCCCGAGCTTGTACGACCTTCGGAAGAGGTCGACCGACGAAATTCCCCCAAATCTGAGGAGATATTCTTGAATAACCTTTTTTGTGAAGGTCGGAGAGACTTGCAAGTAGGCTCTACCCCCACTAAATTGGGTAGCGCGCATCGATCGGTACCATCCTTGAGCTTCTCCGACTTTCGGAAGGGTTAGGGTTAGGGTTAGGGATGAAAGCACATAGGAGAAAGAGATATTCTTGAATAACTTTTTTTGTGAAGGTCGGAGAGACTTGCAAGTAGGCTCTACCCCCACTAAATGGGGTAGCGCGCATCGATCAGTACCATCCTTGAGCTTCTCCGACTTTCGGAAGGGTTAGGGTTAGGGTTAGGGATGAAAGCACATAGGAGAAAGAGATATTCTTGAATAACTTTTTTTGTGAAGGTCGGAGAGACTTGCAAGTAGGCTCTACCCCCACTAAATGGGGTAGCGCGCATCGATCGGTACCATCCTTGAGCTTCTCCGACTTTCGGAAGGGTTAGGGTTAGGGTTAGGGATGAAAGCACATAGGAGAAAGAGATATTCTTGAATAACTTTTTTTGTGAAGGTCGGAGAGACTTGCAAGTAGGCTCTACCCCCACTAAATGGGGTAGCGCGCATCGATCGGTACCATCCTTGAGCTTCTCCGACTTTCGGAAGGGTTAGGGTTAGGGTTAGGGATGAAAGCACATAGGAGAAAGAGATATTCTTGAATAACTTTTTTTGTGAAGGTCGGAGAGACTTGCAAGTAGGCTCTACCCCCACTAAATGGGGTAGCGCGCATCGATCAGTACCATCCTTGAGCTTCTCCGACTTTCGGAAGGGTTAGGGTTAGGGTTAGGGATGAAAGCACATAGGAGAAAGAGATATTCTTGAATAACTTTTTTTGTGAAGGTCGGAGAGACTTGCAAGTAGGCTCTACCCCCACTAAATGGGGTAGCGCGCATCGATCGGTACCATCCTTGAGCTTCTCCGACTTTCGGAAGGGTTAGGGTTAGGGATGAAAGCACATAGGAGAAAGAGATATTCTTGAATAACTTTTTTTGTGAAGGTCGGAGAGACTTGGAAAGTGGTTGCATCAGGACTAATTTGGGTCCTGCGGATCGATTGGTACCATCCCCGAGCTTGTACGACCTTTGGAAAAGGTCGACCGACGAAATTCCCCCAAATCTGAGGAGATATTCTTGAATAACTTTTTTTGTGAAGGTCGGAGAGACTTGCAAGTAGGCTCTACCCCCACTAAATGGAGTAGCGCGCATCGATCGGTACCATCCTTGAGCTTCTCCGACTTTCGGAAGGGTTAGGGTTAGGGTTAGGGATGAAAGCACATAGGAGAAAGAGATATTCTTGAATAACTTTTTTTGTGAAGGTCGGAGAGACTTGCAAGTAGGCTCTACCCCCACTAAATGGGGTAGCGCGCATCGATCAGTACCATCCTTGAGCTTCTCCGACTTTCGGAAGGGTTAGGGTTAGGGTTAGGGATGAAAGCACATAGGAGAAAGAGATATTCTTGAATAACTTTTTTTGTGAAGGTCGGAGAGACTTGCAAGTAGGCTCTACCCCCACTAAATGGGGTAGCGCGCATCGATCGGTACCATCCTTGAGCTTCTCCGACTTTCGGAAGGGTTAGGGTTAGGGTTAGGGATGAAAGCACATAGGAGAAAGAGATATTCTTGAATAACTTTTTTTGTGAAGGTCGGAGAGACTTGCAAGTAGGCTCTACCCCCACTAAATGGGGTAGCGCGCATCGATCGGTACCATCCTTGAGCTTCTCCGACTTTCGGAAGGGTTAGGGTTAGGGTTAGGGATGAAAGCACATAGGAGAAAGAGATATTCTTGAATAACTTTTTTTGTGAAGGTCGGAGAGACTTGCAAGTAGGCTCTACCCCCACTAAATGGGGTAGCGCGCATCGATCAGTACCATCCTTGAGCTTCTCCGACTTTCGGAAGGGTTAGGGTTAGGGTTAGGGATGAAAGCACATAGGAGAAAGAGATATTCTTGAATAACTTTTTTTGTGAAGGTCGGAGAGACTTGCAAGTAGGCTCTACCCCCACTAAATGGGGTAGCGCGCATCGATCGGTACCATCCTTGAGCTTCTCCGACTTTCGGAAGGGTTAGGGTTAGGGATGAAAGCACATAGGAGAAAGAGATATTCTTGAATAACTTTTTTTGTGAAGGTCGGAGAGACTTGGAAAGTGGTTGCATCAGGACTAATTTGGGTCCTGCGGATCGATTGGTACCATCCCCGAGCTTGTACGACCTTTGGAAAAGGTCGACCGACGAAATTCCCCCAAATCTGAGGAGATATTCTTGAATAACTTTTTTTGTGAAGGTCGGAGAGACTTGCAAGTAGGCTCTACCCCCACTAAATGGAGTAGCGCGCATCGATCGGTACCATCCTTGAGCTTCTCCGACTTTCGGAAGGGTTAGGGTTAGGGTTAGGGATGAAAGCACATAGGAGAAAGAGATATTCTTGAATAACTTTTTTTGTGAAGGTCGGAGAGACTTGCAAGTAGGCTCTACCCCCACTAAATGGGGTAGCGCGCATCGATCAGTACCATCCTTGAGCTTCTCCGACTTTCGGAAGGGTTAGGGTTAGGGTTAGGGATGAAAGCACATAGGAGAAAGAGATATTCTTGAATAACTTTTTTTGTGAAGGTCGGAGAGACTTGCAAGTAGGCTCTACCCCCACTAAATGGGGTAGCGCGCATCGATCGGTACCATCCTTGAGCTTCTCCGACTTTTGGAAGGGTTAGGGTTAGGGTTAGGGATGAAAGCACATAGGAGAAAGAGATATTCTTGAATAACTTTTTTTGTGAAGGTCGGAGAGACTTGCAAGTAGGCTCTACCCCCACTAAATGGGGTAGCGCGCATCTATCGGTACCATCCTTGAGCTTCTCCGACTTTCGGAAGGGTTAGGGTTAGGGTTAGGGATGAAAGCACATAGGAGAAAGAGATATTCTTGAATAACTTTTTTTGTGAAGGTCGGAGAGACTTGGAAAGTGGTTGCATCTGGACTAATTTGGGTCCTGCGGATCGATTGGTACCATCCCCGAGCTTGTACGACCTTTGGAAGAGGTCGACCGACGAAATTCCCCCAAATCTGAGGAGATATTCTTGAATAACTTTTTTTGTGAAGGTCGGAGAGACTTGCAAGTAGGCTCTACCCCCACTAAATGGGGTAGCGCGCATCGATCGGTACCATCCTTGAGCTTTTCCGACTTTCGGAAGGGTTAGGGTTAGGGTTAGGGATGAAAGCACATAGGAGAAAGAGATATTCTTGAATAACTTTTTTTGTGAAGGTCGGAGAGACTTGCAAGTAGGCTCTACCCCCACTAAATGGGGTAGCGCGCATCGATCTGTACCATCCTTGAGCTTCTCCGACTTTCGGAAGGGTTAGGGTTAGGGATGAAAGCACATAGGAGAAAGAGATATTCTTGAATAACTTTTTTTGTGAAGGTCGGAGAGACTTGGAAAGTGGTTGCATCTGGACTAATTTGGGTCCTGCGGATCGATTGGTACCATCCCCGAGCTTGTACGACCTTCGGAAGAGGTCGACCGACGAAATTCCCCCAAATCTGAGGAGATATTCTTGAATAACCTTTTTTGTGAAGGTCGGAGAGACTTGCAAGTAGGCTCTACCCCCACTAAATGGGGTAGCGCGCATCGATCGGTACCATCCTTGAGCTTCTCCGACTTTCGGAAGGGTTAGGGTTAGGGTTAGGGATGAAAGCACATAGGAGAAAGAGATATTCTTGAATAACTTTTTTTGTGAAGGTCGGAGAGACTTGCAAGTAGGCTCTACCCCCACTAAATGGGGTAGCGCGCATCGATCAGTACCATCCTTGAGCTTCTCCGACTTTCGGAAGGGTTAAGGTTAGGGTTAGGGATGAAAGCACATAGGAGAAAGAGATATTCTTGAATAACTTTTTTTGTGAAGGTCGGAGAGACTTGGAAAGTGGTTGCATCTGGACTAATTTGGGTCCTGCGGATCGATTGGTACCATCCACGAGCTTGTACGACCTTCGGAAGAGGTCGACCGACGAAATTCCCCCAAATCTGAGGAGATATTCTTGAATAACTTTTTTTGTGAAGGTCGGAGAGACTTGAAAGTAGGCTCTACCCCCACTAAATGGGGTAGCGCGCATCGATCGGTACCATCCTTGAGCTTCTCCGACTTTCGGAAGGGTTAGGGTTAGGGTTAGGGATGAAAGCACATAGGAGAAAGAGATATTCTTGAATAACTTTTTTTGTGAAGGTCGGAGAGACTTGCAAGTAGGCTCTACCCCCACTAAATGGGGTAGCGCGCATCGATCGGTACCATCCTTGAGCTTCTCCGACTTTCGGAAGGGTTAGGGTTAGGGATGAAAGCACATAGGAGAAAGAGATATTCTTGAATAACTTTTTTTGTGAAGGTCGGAGAGACTTGCAAGTAGGCTCTACCCCCACTAAATGGGGTAGCGCGCATCGATCGGTACCATCCTTGAGCTTCTCCGACTTTCGGAAGGGTTAGGGTTAGGGTTAGGGATGAAAGCACATAGGAGAAAGAGATATTCTTGAATAACTTTTTTTGTGAAGGTCGGAGAGACTTGGAAAGTGGTTGCATCTGGACTAATTTGGGTCCTGCGGATCGATTGGTACCATCCCCGAGCTTGTACGACCTTCGGAAGAGGTCGACCGACGAAATTCCCCCAAATCTGAGGAGATATTCTTGAATAACTTTTTTTGTGAAGGTCGGAGAGACTTGCAAGTAGGCTCTACCCCCACTAAATGGGGTAGCGCGCATCGATCGGTACCATCCTTGAGCTTTTCCGACTTTCGGAAGGGTTAGGGTTAGGGTTAGGGATGAAAGCACATAGGAGAAAGAGATATTCTTGAATAACTTTTTTTGTGAAGGTCGGAGAGACTTGCAAGTAGGCTCTACCCCCACTAAATGGGGTAACGCGCATCGATCGGTACCATCCTTGAGCTTCTCCGACTTTCGGAAGGGTTAGGGTTAGGGATGAAAGCACATAGGAGAAAGAGATATTCTTGAATAACTTTTTTTGTGAAGGTCGGAGAGACTTGGAAAGTGGTTGCATCTGGACTAATTTGGGTCCTGCGGATCGATTGGTACCATCCCCGAGCTTGTACGACCTTCGGAAGAGGTCGACCGACGAAATTCCCCCAAATCTGAGGAGATATTCTTGAATAACCTTTTTTGTGAAGGTCGGAGAGACTTGCAAGTAGGCTCTACCCCCACTAAATGGGGTAGCGCGCATCGATCGGTACCATCCTTGAGCTTCTCCGACTTTCGGAAGGGTTAGGGTTAGGGTTAGGGATGAAAGCACATAGGAGAAAGAGATATTCTTGAATAACTTTTTTTGTGAAGGTCGGAGAGACTTGCAAGTAGGCTCTACCCCCACTAAATGGGGTAGCGCGCATCGATCGGTACCATCCTTGAGCTTCTCCGACTTTCGGAAGGGTTAGGGTTAGGGTTAGGGATGAAAGCACATAGGAGAAAGAGATATTCTTGAATAACTTTTTTTGTGAAGGTCGGAGAGACTTTGAAAGTGGTTGCATCTGGACTAATTTGGGTCCTGCGGATCGATTGGTACCATCCACGAGCTTGTACGACCTTCGAAAGAGGTCGACCGACGAAATTCCCCCAAATCTGAGGAGATATTCTTGAATAACTTTTTTTGTGAAGGTCGGAGAGACTTGCAAGTAGGCTCTACCCCCACTAAATGGGGTAGCGCGCATCGATCGGTACCATCCTTGAGCTTCTCCGACTTTCGGAAGGGTTAGGGTTAGGGTTAGGGATGAAAGCACATAGGAGAAAGAGATATTCTTGAATAACTTTTTTTGTGAAGGTCGGAGAGACTTGCAAGTAGGCTCTACCCCCACTAAATGGGGTAGCGCGCATCGATCGGTACTATCCTTGAGCTTCTCCGACTTTCGGAAGGGTTAGGGTTAGGGTTAGGGATGAAAGCACATAGGAGAAAGAGATATTCTTGAATAACTTTTTTTGTGAAGGTCGGAGAGACTTGCAAGTAGGCTCTACCCCCACTAAATGGGGTAGCGCGCATCGATCGGTACCATCCTTGAGCTTCTCCGACTTTCGGAAGGGTTAGGGTTAGGGTTAGGGATGAAAGCACATAGGAGAAAGAGATATTCTTGAATAACTTTTTTTGTGAAGGTCGGAGAGACTTGGAAAGTGGTTGCATCTGGACTAATTTGGGTCCTGCGGATCGATTGGTACCATCCCCGAGCTTGTACGACCTTCGGAAGAGGTCGACCGACGAAATTCCCCCAAATCTGAGGAGATATTCTTGAATAACTTTTTTTGTGAAGGTCGGAGAGACTTGCAAGTAGGCTCTACCCCCACTAAATGGGGTAGCGCACATCGATCGGTACCATCCTTGAGCTTCTCCGACTTTCGGAAGGGTTAGGGTTAGGGTTAGGGATGAAAGCACATAGGAGAAAGAGATATTCTTGAATAACTTTTTTTGTGAAGGTCGGAGAGACTTGGAAAGTGGTTGCATCTGGACTAATTTGGGTCCTGCGGATCGATTGGTACCATCCCCGAGCTTGTACGACCTTCGGAAGAGGTCGACCGACGAAATTCCCCCAAATCTGAGGAGATATTCTTGAATAACTTTTTTTGTGAAGGTCGGAGAGACTTGCAAGTAGGCTCTACCCCCACTAAATGGGGTAGCGCGCATCGATCGGTACCATCCTTGAGCTTTTCCGACTTTCGGAAGGGTTAGGGTTAGGGTTAGGGATGAAAGCACATAGGAGAAAGAGATATTCTTGAATAACTTTTTTTGTGAAGGTCGGAGAGACTTGCAAGTAGGCTCTACCCCCACTAAATGGGGTAGCGCGCATCGATCGGTACCATCCTTGAGCTTCTCCGACTTTCGGAAGGGTTAGGGTTAGGGATGAAAGCACATAGGAGAAAGAGATATTCTTGAATAACTTTTTTTGTGAAGGTCGGAGAGACTTGGAAAGTGGTTGCATCTGGACTAATTTGGGTCCTGCGGATCGATTGGTACCATCCCCGAGCTTGTACGACCTTCGGAAGAGGTCGACCGACGAAATTCCCCCAAATCTGAGGAGATATTCTTGAATAACCTTTTTTGTGAAGGTCGGAGAGACTTGCAAGTAGGCTCTACCCCCACTAAATGGGGTAGCGCGCATCGATCGGTACCATCCTTGAGCTTCTCCGACTTTCGGAAGGGTTAGGGTTAGGGTTAGGGATGAAAGCACATAGGAGAAAGAGATATTCTTGAATAACTTTTTTTGTGAAGGTCGGAGAGACTTGCAAGTAGGCTCTACCCCCACTAAATGGGGTAGCGCGCATCGATCAGTACCATCCTTGAGCTTCTCCGACTTTCGGAAGGGTTAGGGTTAGGGTTAGGGATGAAAGCACATAGGAGAAAGAGATATTCTTGAATAACTTTTTTTGTGAAGGTCGGAGAGACTTGCAAGTAGGCTCTACCCCCACTAAATGGGGTAGCGCGCATCGATCGGTACCATCCTTGAGCTTCTCCGACTTTCGGAAGGGTTAGGGTTAGGGTTAGGGATGAAAGCACATAGGAGAAAGAGATATTCTTGAATAACTTTTTTTGTGAAGGTCGGAGAGACTTGCAAGTAGGCTCTACCCCCACTAAATGGGGTAGCGCGCATCGATCGGTACCATCCTTGAGCTTCTCCGACTTTCGGAAGGGTTAGGGTTAGGGTTAGGGATGAAAGCACATAGGAGAAAGAGATATTCTTGAATAACTTTTTTTGTGAAGGTCGGAGAGACTTGGAAAGTGGTTGCATCTGGACTAATTTGGGTCCTGCGGATCGATTGGTACTATCCGCGAGCTTGTACGACCTTCGGAAGAGGTCGACCGACGAAATTCCCCCAAATCTGAGGAGATATTCTTGAATAACTTTTTTTGTGAAGGTCGGAGAGACTTGCAAGTAGGCTCTACCCCCACTAAATGGGGTAGCGCGCATCGATCGGTACCATCCTTGAGCTTTTCCGACTTTCGGAAGGGTTAGGGTTAGGGTTAGGGATGAAAGCACATAGGAGAAAGAGATATTCTTGAATAACTTTTTTTGTGAAGGTCGGAGAGACTTGCAAGTAGGCTCTACCCCCACTAAATGGGGTAGCGCGCATCGATCGGTATCATCCTTGAGCTTCTCTGACTTTCGGAAGGGTTAGGGTTAGGGATGAAAGCACATAGGAGAAAGAGATATTCTTGAATAACTTTTTTTGTGAAGGTCGGAGAGACTTGGAAAGTGGTTGCATCTGGACTAATTTGGGTCCTGCGGATCGATTGGTACCATCCCCGAGCTTGTACGACCTTCGGAAGAGGTCGACCGACGAAATTCCCCCAAATCTGAGGAGATATTCTTGAATAACCTTTTTTGTGAAGGTCGGAGAGACTTGCAAGTAGGCTCTACCCCCACTAAATGGGGTAGCGCGCATCGATCGGTACCATCCTTGAGCTTCTCCGACTTTCGGAAGGGTTAGGGTTAGGGTTAGGGATGAAAGCACATAGGAGAAAGAGATATTCTTGAATAACTTTTTTTGTGAAGGTCGGAGAGACTTGCAAGTAGGCTCTACCCCCACTAAATGGGGTAGCGCGCATCGATCGGTACCATCCTTGAGCTTCTCCGACTTTCGGAAGGGTTAGGGTTAGGGTTAGGGATGAAAGCACATAGGAGAAAGAGATATTCTTGAATAACTTTTTTTGTGAAGGTCGGAGAGACTTGCAAGTAGGCTCTACCCCCACTAAATGGGGTAGCGCGCATCGATCGGTACCATCCTTGAGCTTCTCCGACTTTCGGAAGGGTTAGGGTTAGGGTTAGGGATGAAAGCACATAGGAGAAAGAGATATTCTTGAATAACTTTTTTTGTGAAGGTCGGAGAGACTTGCAAGTAGGCTCTACCCCCACTAAATGGGGTAGCGCGCATCGATCGGTACCATCCTTGAGCTTCTCCGACTTTCGGAAGGGTTAGGGTTAGGGTTAGGGATGAAAGCACATAGGAGAAAGAGATATTCTTGAATAACTTTTTTTGTGAAGGTCGGAGAGACTTGGAAAGTGGTTGCATCTGGACTAATTTGGGTCCTGCGGATCGATTGGTACCATCCCCGAGCTTGTACGACCTTCGGAAGAGGTCGACCGACGAAATTCCCCCAAATCTGAGGAGATATTCTTGAATAACTTTTTTTGTGAAGGTCGGAGAGACTTGCAAGTAGGCTCTACCCCCACTAAATGGGGTAGCGCGCATCGATCGGTACCATCCTTGAGCTTTTCCGACTTTCGGAAGGGTTAGGGTTAGGGTTAGGGATGAAAGCACATAGGAGAAAGAGATATTCTTGAATAACTTTTTTTGTGAAGGTCGGAGAGACTTGCAAGTAGGCTCTACCCCCACTAAATGGGGTAACGCGCATCGATCGGTACCATCCTTGAGCTTCTCCGACTTTCGGAAGGGTTAGGGTTAGGGATGAAAGCACATAGGAGAAAGAGATATTCTTGAATAACTTTTTTTGTGAAGGTCGGAGAGACTTGGAAAGTGGTTGCATCTGGACTAATTTGGGTCCTGCGGATCGATTGGTACCATCCCCGAGCTTGTACGACCTTCGGAAGAGGTCGACCGACGAAATTCCCCCAAATCTGAGGAGATATTCTTGAATAACTTTTTTTGTGAAGGTCGGAGAGACTTGCAAGTAGGCTCTACCCCCACTAAATGGGGTAGCGCGCATCGATCGGTACCATCCTTGAGCTTCTCCGACTTTCGGAAGGGTTAGGGTTAGGGTTAGGGATGAAAGCACATAGGAGAAAGAGATATTCTTGAATAACTTTTTTTGTGAAGGTCGGAGAGACTTGCAAGTAGGCTCTACCCCCACTAAATGGGGTAGCGCGCATCGATCGGTACCATCCTTGAGCTTCTCCGACTTTCGGAAGGGTTAGGGTTAGGGTTAGGGATGAAAGCACATAGGAGAAAGAGATATTCTTGAATAACTTTTTTTGTGAAGGTCGGAGAGACTTGCAAGTAGGCTCTACCCCCACTAAATGGGGTAGCGCGCATCGATCGGTACCATCCTTGAGCTTCTCCGACTTTCGGAAGGGTTAGGGTTAGGGTTAGGGATGAAAGCACATAGGAGAAAGAGATATTCTTGAATAACTTTTTTTGTGAAGGTCGGAGAGACTTGGAAAGTGGTTGCATCTGGACTAATTTGGGTCCTGCGGATCGATTGGTACCATCCCCGAGCTTGTACGACCTTCGGAAGAGGTCGACCGACGAAATTCCCCCAAATCTGAGGAGATATTCTTGAATAACTTTTTTTGTGAAGGTCGGAGAGACTTGCAAGTAGGCTCTACCCCCACTAAATGGGGTAGCGCGCATCGATCGGTACCATCCTTGAGCTTTTCCGACTTTCGGAAGGGTTAGGGTTAGGGTTAGGGATGAAAGCACATAGGAGAAAGAGATATTCTTGAATAACTTTTTTTGTGAAGGTCGGAGAGACTTGCAAGTAGGCTCTACCCCCACTAAATGGGGTAACGCGCATCGATCGGTACCATCCTTGAGCTTCTCCGACTTTCGGAAGGGTTAGGGTTAGGGATGAAAGCACATAGGAGAAAGAGATATTCTTGAATAACTTTTTTTGTGAAGGTCGGAGAGACTTGGAAAGTGGTTGCATCTGGACTAATTTGGGTCCTGCGGATCGATTGGTACCATCCCCGAGCTTGTACGACCTTCGGAAGAGGTCGACCGACGAAATTCCCCCAAATCTGAGGAGATATTCTTGAATAACCTTTTTTGTGAAGGTCGGAGAGACTTGCAAGTAGGCTCTACCCCCACTAAATGGGGTAGCGCGCATCGATCGGTACCATCCTTGAGCTTCTCCGACTTTCGGAAGGGTTAGGGTTAGGGTTAGGGATGAAAGCACATAGGAGAAAGAGATATTCTTGAATAACTTTTTTTGTGAAGGTCGGAGAGACTTGCAAGTAGGCTCTACCCCCACTAAATGGGGTAGCGCGCATCGATCGGTACCATCCTTGAGCTTCTCCGACTTTCGGAAGGGTTAGGGTTAGGGTTAGGGATGAAAGCACATAGGAGAAAGAGATATTCTTGAATAACTTTTTTTGTGAAGGTCGGAGAGACTTGGAAAGTGGTTGCATCTGGACTAATTTGGGTCCTGCGGATCGATTGGTACCATCCACGAGCTTGTACGACCTTCGAAAGAGGTCGACCGACGAAATTCCCCCAAATCTGAGGAGATATTCTTGAATAACTTTTTTTGTGAAGGTCGGAGAGACTTGCAAGTAGGCTCTACCCCCACTAAATGGGGTAGCGCGCATCGATCGGTACCATCCTTGAGCTTCTCCGACTTTCGGAAGGGTTAGGGTTAGGGTTAGGGATGAAAGCACATAGGAGAAAGAGATATTCTTGAATAACTTTTTTTGTGAAGGTCGGAGAGACTTGCAAGTAGGCTCTACCCCCACTAAATGGGGTAGCGCGCATCGATCGGTACTATCCTTGAGCTTCTCCGACTTTCGGAAGGGTTAGGGTTAGGGTTAGGGATGAAAGCACATAGGAGAAAGAGATATTCTTGAATAACTTTTTTTGTGAAGGTCGGAGAGACTTGCAAGTAGGCTCTACCCCCACTAAATGGGGTAGCGCGCATCGATCGGTACCATCCTTGAGCTTCTCCGACTTTCGGAAGGGTTAGGGTTAGGGTTAGGGATGAAAGCACATAGGAGAAAGAGATATTCTTGAATAACTTTTTTTGTGAAGGTCGGAGAGACTTGGAAAGTGGTTGCATCTGGACTAATTTGGGTCCTGCGGATCGATTGGTACCATCCCCGAGCTTGTACGACCTTCGGAAGAGGTCGACCGACGAAATTCCCCCAAATCTGAGGAGATATTCTTGAATAACTTTTTTTGTGAAGGTCGGAGAGACTTGCAAGTAGGCTCTACCCCCACTAAATGGGGTAGCGCACATCGATCGGTACCATCCTTGAGCTTCTCCGACTTTCGGAAGGGTTAGGGTTAGGGTTAGGGATGAAAGCACATAGGAGAAAGAGATATTCTTGAATAACTTTTTTTGTGAAGGTCGGAGAGACTTGGAAAGTGGTTGCATCTGGACTAATTTGGGTCCTGCGGATCGATTGGTACCATCCCCGAGCTTGTACGACCTTCGGAAGAGGTCGACCGACGAAATTCCCCCAAATCTGAGGAGATATTCTTGAATAACTTTTTTTGTGAAGGTCGGAGAGACTTGCAAGTAGGCTCTACCCCCACTAAATGGGGTAGCGCGCATCGATCGGTACCATCCTTGAGCTTTTCCGACTTTCGGAAGGGTTAGGGTTAGGGTTAGGGATGAAAGCACATAGGAGAAAGAGATATTCTTGAATAACTTTTTTTGTGAAGGTCGGAGAGACTTGCAAGTAGGCTCTACCCCCACTAAATGGGGTAGCGCGCATCGATCGGTACCATCCTTGAGCTTCTCCGACTTTCGGAAGGGTTAGGGTTAGGGATGAAAGCACATAGGAGAAAGAGATATTCTTGAATAACTTTTTTTGTGAAGGTCGGAGAGACTTGGAAAGTGGTTGCATCTGGACTAATTTGGGTCCTGCGGATCGATTGGTACCATCCCCGAGCTTGTACGACCTTCGGAAGAGGTCGACCGACGAAATTCCCCCAAATCTGAGGAGATATTCTTGAATAACCTTTTTTGTGAAGGTCGGAGAGACTTGCAAGTAGGCTCTACCCCCACTAAATGGGGTAGCGCGCATCGATCGGTACCATCCTTGAGCTTCTCCGACTTTCGGAAGGGTTAGGGTTAGGGTTAGGGATGAAAGCACATAGGAGAAAGAGATATTCTTGAATAACTTTTTTTGTGAAGGTCGGAGAGACTTGCAAGTAGGCTCTACCCCCACTAAATGGGGTAGCGCGCATCGATCAGTACCATCCTTGAGCTTCTCCGACTTTCGGAAGGGTTAGGGTTAGGGTTAGGGATGAAAGCACATAGGAGAAAGAGATATTCTTGAATAACTTTTTTTGTGAAGGTCGGAGAGACTTGCAAGTAGGCTCTACCCCCACTAAATGGGGTAGCGCGCATCGATCGGTACCATCCTTGAGCTTCTCCGACTTTCGGAAGGGTTAGGGTTAGGGTTAGGGATGAAAGCACATAGGAGAAAGAGATATTCTTGAATAACTTTTTTTGTGAAGGTCGGAGAGACTTGCAAGTAGGCTCTACCCCCACTAAATGGGGTAGCGCGCATCGATCGGTACCATCCTTGAGCTTCTCCGACTTTCGGAAGGGTTAGGGTTAGGGATGAAAGCACATAGGAGAAAGAGATATTCTTGAATAACTTTTTTTGTGAAGGTCGGAGAGACTTGGAAAGTGGTTGCATCTGGACTAATTTGGGTCCTGCGGATCGATTGGTACTATCCGCGAGCTTGTACGACCTTCGGAAGAGGTCGACCGACGAAATTCCCCCAAATCTGAGGAGATATTCTTGAATAACTTTTTTTGTGAAGGTCGGAGAGACTTGCAAGTAGGCTCTACCCCCACTAAATGGGGTAGCGCGCATCGATCGGTACCATCCTTGAGCTTTTCCGACTTTCGGAAGGGTTAGGGTTAGGGTTAGGGATGAAAGCACATAGGAGAAAGAGATATTCTTGAATAACTTTTTTTGTGAAGGTCGGAGAGACTTGCAAGTAGGCTCTACCCCCACTAAATGGGGTAGCGCGCATCGATCGGTATCATCCTTGAGCTTCTCTGACTTTCGGAAGGGTTAGGGTTAGGGATGAAAGCACATAGGAGAAAGAGATATTCTTGAATAACTTTTTTTGTGAAGGTCGGAGAGACTTGGAAAGTGGTTGCATCTGGACTAATTTGGGTCCTGCGGATCGATTGGTACCATCCCCGAGCTTGTACGACCTTCGGAAGAGGTCGACCGACGAAATTCCCCCAAATCTGAGGAGATATTCTTGAATAACCTTTTTTGTGAAGGTCGGAGAGACTTGCAAGTAGGCTCTACCCCCACTAAATGGGGTAGCGCGCATCGATCGGTACCATCCTTGAGCTTCTCCGACTTTCGGAAGGGTTAGGGTTAGGGTTAGGGATGAAAGCACATAGGAGAAAGAGATATTCTTGAATAACTTTTTTTGTGAAGGTCGGAGAGACTTGCAAGTAGGCTCTACCCCCACTAAATGGGGTAGCGCGCATCGATCGGTACCATCCTTGAGCTTCTCCGACTTTCGGAAGGGTTAGGGTTAGGGTTAGGGATGAAAGCACATAGGAGAAAGAGATATTCTTGAATAACTTTTTTTGTGAAGGTCGGAGAGACTTGAAAAGTGGTTGCATCTGGACTAATTTGGGTCCTGCGGATCGATTGGTACCATCCCCGAGCTTGTACGACCTTCGGAAGAGGTCGACCGATGAAATTCCCCCAAATCAGAGGAGATATTCTTGAATAACTTTTTTTGTGAAGGTCGGAGAGACTTGCAAGTAGGCTCTACCCCCACTAAATGGGGTAATGCGCATCGATCGGTACCATCCTTGAGCTTCTCCGACTTTCGGAAGGGTTAGGGTTAGGGTTAGGGATGAAAGCACATAGGAGAAAGAGATATTCTTGAATAACTTTTTTTGTGAAGGTCGGAGAGACTTGCAAGTAGGCTCTACCCCCACTAAATGGGGTAGCGCGCATCGATCAGTACCATCCTTGAGCTTCTCCGACTTTCGGAAGGGTTAGGGTTAGGGATGAAAGCACATAGGAGAAAGAGATATTCTTGAATAACTTTTTTTGTGAAGGTCGGAGAGACTTGCAAGTAGGCTCTACCCCCACTAAATGGGGTAGCGCACATCGATCGGTACCATCCTTGAGCTTCTCCGACTTTCGGAAGGGTTAGGGTTAGGGATGAAAGCACATAGGAGAAAGAGATATTCTTGAATAACTTTTTTTGTGAAGGTCGGAGAGACTTGCAAGTAGGCTCTACCCCCACTAAATGGGGTAGCGCACATCGATCGGTACCATCCTTGAGCTTCTCCGACTTTCGGAAGGGTTAGGGTTAGGGTTAGGGATGAAAGCACATAGGAGAAAGAGATATTCTTGAATAACTTTTTTTGTGAAGGTCGGAGAGACTTGGAAAGTGGTTGCATCTGGACTAATTTGGGTCCTGCGGATCGATTGGTACCATCCCCGAGCTTGTACGACCTTCGGAAGAGGTCGACCGACGAAATTCCCCCAAATCTGAGGAGATATTCTTGAATAACTTTTTTTGTGAAGGTCGGAGAGACTTGCAAGTAGGCTCTACCCCCACTAAATGGGGTAGCGCGCATCGATCGGTACCATCCTTGAGCTTTTCCGACTTTCGGAAGGGTTAGGGTTAGGGTTAGGGATGAAAGCACATAGGAGAAAGAGATATTCTTGAATAACTTTTTTTGTGAAGGTCGGAGAGACTTGCAAGTAGGCTCTACCCCCACTAAATGGGGTAGCGCGCATCGATCGGTACCATCCTTGAGCTTCTCCGACTTTCGGAAGGGTTAGGGTTAGGGATGAAAGCACATAGGAGAAAGAGATATTCTTGAATAACTTTTTTTGTGAAGGTCGGAGAGACTTGGAAAGTGGTTGCATCTGGACTAATTTGGGTCCTGCGGATCGATTGGTACCATCCCCGAGCTTGTACGACCTTCGGAAGAGGTCGACCGACGAAATTCCCCCAAATCTGAGGAGATATTCTTGAATAACCTTTTTTGTGAAGGTCGGAGAGACTTGCAAGTAGGCTCTACCCCCACTAAATGGGGTAGCGCGCATCGATCGGTACCATCCTTGAGCTTCTCCGACTTTCGGAAGGGTTAGGGTTAGGGTTAGGGATGAAAGCACATAGGAGAAAGAGATATTCTTGAATAACTTTTTTTGTGAAGGTCGGAGAGACTTGCAAGTAGGCTCTACCCCCACTAAATGGGGTAGCGCGCATCGATCAGTACCATCCTTGAGCTTCTCCGACTTTCGGAAGGGTTAGGGTTAGGGTTAGGGATGAAAGCACATAGGAGAAAGAGATATTCTTGAATAACTTTTTTTGTGAAGGTCGGAGAGACTTGCAAGTAGGCTCTACCCCCACTAAATGGGGTAGCGCGCATCGATCGGTACCATCCTTGAGCTTCTCCGACTTTCGGAAGGGTTAGGGTTAGGGTTAGGGATGAAAGCACATAGGAGAAAGAGATATTCTTGAATAACTTTTTTTGTGAAGGTCGGAGAGACTTGCAAGTAGGCTCTACCCCCACTAAATGGGGTAGCGCGCATCGATCGGTACCATCCTTGAGCTTCTCCGACTTTCGGAAGGGTTAGGGTTAGGGATGAAAGCACATAGGAGAAAGAGATATTCTTGAATAACTTTTTTTGTGAAGGTCGGAGAGACTTGGAAAGTGGTTGCATCTGGACTAATTTGGGTCCTGCGGATCGATTGGTACTATCCGCGAGCTTGTACGACCTTCGGAAGAGGTCGACCGACGAAATTCCCCCAAATCTGAGGAGATATTCTTGAATAACTTTTTTTGTGAAGGTCGGAGAGACTTGCAAGTAGGCTCTACCCCCACTAAATGGGGTAGCGCGCATCGATCGGTACCATCCTTGAGCTTTTCCGACTTTCGGAAGGGTTAGGGTTAGGGTTAGGGATGAAAGCACATAGGAGAAAGAGATATTCTTGAATAACTTTTTTTGTGAAGGTCGGAGAGACTTGCAAGTAGGCTCTACCCCCACTAAATGGGGTAGCGCGCATCGATCGGTATCATCCTTGAGCTTCTCTGACTTTCGGAAGGGTTAGGGTTAGGGATGAAAGCACATAGGAGAAAGAGATATTCTTGAATAACTTTTTTTGTGAAGGTCGGAGAGACTTGGAAAGTGGTTGCATCTGGACTAATTTGGGTCCTGCGGATCGATTGGTACCATCCCCGAGCTTGTACGACCTTCGGAAGAGGTCGACCGACGAAATTCCCCCAAATCTGAGGAGATATTCTTGAATAACCTTTTTTGTGAAGGTCGGAGAGACTTGCAAGTAGGCTCTACCCCCACTAAATGGGGTAGCGCGCATCGATCGGTACCATCCTTGAGCTTCTCCGACTTTCGGAAGGGTTAGGGTTAGGGTTAGGGATGAAAGCACATAGGAGAAAGAGATATTCTTGAATAACTTTTTTTGTGAAGGTCGGAGAGACTTGCAAGTAGGCTCTACCCCCACTAAATGGGGTAGCGCGCATCGATCGGTACCATCCTTGAGCTTCTCCGACTTTCGGAAGGGTTAGGGTTAGGGTTAGGGATGAAAGCACATAGGAGAAAGAGATATTCTTGAATAACTTTTTTTGTGAAGGTCGGAGAGACTTGAAAAGTGGTTGCATCTGGACTAATTTGGGTCCTGCGGATCGATTGGTACCATCCCCGAGCTTGTACGACCTTCGGAAGAGGTCGACCGATGAAATTCCCCCAAATCAGAGGAGATATTCTTGAATAACTTTTTTTGTGAAGGTCGGAGAGACTTGCAAGTAGGCTCTACCCCCACTAAATGGGGTAATGCGCATCGATCGGTACCATCCTTGAGCTTCTCCGACTTTCGGAAGGGTTAGGGTTAGGGTTAGGGATGAAAGCACATAGGAGAAAGAGATATTCTTGAATAACTTTTTTTGTGAAGGTCGGAGAGACTTGCAAGTAGGCTCTACCCCCACTAAATGGGGTAGCGCGCATCGATCAGTACCATCCTTGAGCTTCTCCGACTTTCGGAAGGGTTAGGGTTAGGGATGAAAGCACATAGGAGAAAGAGATATTCTTGAATAACTTTTTTTGTGAAGGTCGGAGAGACTTGCAAGTAGGCTCTACCCCCACTAAATGGGGTAGCGCGCATCGATCGGTACCATCCTTGAGCTTCTCCGACTTTCGGAAGGGTTAGGGTTAGGGTTAGGGATGAAAGCACATAGGAGAAAGAGATATTCTTGAATAACTTTTTTTGTGAAGGTCGGAGAGACTTGCAAGTAGGCTCTACCCCCACTAAATGGGGTAGCGCGCATCGATCGGTACCATCCTTGAGCTTCTCCGACTTTCGGAAGGGTTAGGGTTAGGGTTAGGGATGAAAGCACATAGGAGAAAGAGATATTCTTGAATAACTTTTTTTGTGAAGGTCGGAGAGACTTGGAAAGTGGTTGCATCTGGACTAATTTGGGTCCTGCGGATCGATTGGTACTATCCCCGAGCTTGTACGACCTTCGGAAGAGGTCGACCGACGAAATTCCCCCAAATCTGAGGAGATATTCTTGAATAACTTTTTTTGTGAAGGTCGGAGAGACTTGCAAGTAGGCTCTACCCCCACTAAATGGGGTAGCGCGCATCGATCGGTACCATCCTTGAGCTTTTCCGACTTTCGGAAGGGTTAGGGTTAGGGTTAGGGATGAAAGCACATAGGAGAAAGAGATATTCTTGAATAACTTTTTTTGTGAAGGTCGGAGAGACTTGCAAGTAGGCTCTACCCCCACTAAATGGGGTAGCGCGCATCGATCGGTATCATCCTTGAGCTTCTCTGACTTTCGGAAGGGTTAGGGTTAGGGATGAAAGCACATAGGAGAAAGAGATATTCTTGAATAACTTTTTTTGTGAAGGTCGGAGAGACTTGGAAAGTGGTTGCATCTGGACTAATTTGGGTCCTGCGGATCGATTGGTACCATCCCCGAGCTTGTACGACCTTCGGAAGAGGTCGACCGACGAAATTCCCCCAAATCTGAGGAGATATTCTTGAATAACCTTTTTTGTGAAGGTCGGAGAGACTTGCAAGTAGGCTCTACCCCCACTAAATGGGGTAGCGCGCATCGATCGGTACCATCCTTGAGCTTCTCCGACTTTCGGAAGGGTTAGGGTTAGGGTTAGGGATGAAAGCACATAGGAGAAAGAGATATTCTTGAATAACTTTTTTTGTGAAGGTCGGAGAGACTTGCAAGTAGGCTCTACCCCCACTAAATGGGGTAGCGCGCATCGATCGGTACCATCCTTGAGCTTCTCCGACTTTCGGAAGGGTTAGGGTTAGGGTTAGGGATGAAAGCACATAGGAGAAAGAGATATTCTTGAATAACTTTTTTTGTGAAGGTCGGAGAGACTTGGAAAGTGGTTGCATCTGGACTAATTTGGGTCCTGCGGATCGATTGGTACCATTCACGAGCTTGTACGACCTTCGGAAGAGGTCGACCGACGAAATTCCCCCAAATCTGAGGAGATATTCTTGAATAACTTTTTTTGTGAAGGTCGGAGAGACTTGCAAGTAGGCTCTACCCCCACTAAATGGGGTAGCGCGCATCGATCGGTACCATCCTTGAGCTTCTCCGACTTTCGGAAGGGTTAGGGTTAGGGTTAGGGATGAAAGCACATAGGAGAAAGAGATATTCTTGAATAACTTTTTTTGTGAAGGTCGGAGAGACTTGCAAGTAGGCTCTACCCCCACTAAATGGGGTAGCGCGCATCGATCGGTACCATCCTTGAGCTTCTCCGACTTTCGGAAGGGTTAGGGTTAGGGTTAGGGATGAAAGCACATAGGAGAAAGAGATATTCTTGAATAACTTTTTTTGTGAAGGTCGGAGAGACTTGGAAAGTGGTTGCATCTGGACTAATTTGGGTCCTGCGGATCGATTGGTACTATCCCCGAGCTTGTACGACCTTCGGAAGAGGTCGACCGACGAAATTCCCCCAAATCTGAGGAGATATTCTTGAATAACTTTTTTTGTGAAGGTCGGAGAGACTTGCAAGTAGGCTCTACCCCCACTAAATGGGGTAGCGCGCATCGATCGGTACCATCCTTGAGCTTTTCCGACTTTCGGAAGGGTTAGGGTTAGGGTTAGGGATGAAAGCACATAGGAGAAAGAGATATTCTTGAATAACTTTTTTTGTGAAGGTCGGAGAGACTTGCAAGTAGGCTCTACCCCCACTAAATGGGGTAGCGCGCATCGATCGGTACCATCCTTGAGCTTCTCCGACTTTCGGAAGGGTTAGGGTTAGGGTTAGGGATGAAAGCACATAGGAGAAAGAGATATTCTTGAATAACTTTTTTTGTGAAGGTCGGAGAGACTTGCAAGTAGGCTCTACCCCCACTAAATGGGGTAGCGCGCATCGATCGGTACCATCCTTGAGCTTCTCCGACTTTCGGAAGGGTTAGGGTTAGGGTTAGGGATGAAAGCACATAGGAGAAAGAGATATTCTTGAATAACTTTTTTTGTGAAGGTCGGAGAGACTTGGAAAGTGGTTGCATCTGGACTAATTTGGGTCCTGCGGATCGATTGGTACCATCCCCGAGCTTGTACGACCTTCGGAAGAGGTCGACCGACGAAATTCCCCCAAATCTGAGGAGATATTCTTGAATAACCTTTTTTGTGAAGGTCGGAGAGACTTGCAAGTAGGCTCTACCCCCACTAAATGGGGTAGCGCGCATCGATCGGTACCATCCTTGAGCTTCTCCGACTTTCGGAAGGGTTAGGGTTAGGGTTAGGGATGAAAGCACATAGGAGAAAGAGATATTCTTGAATAACTTTTTTTGTGAAGGTCGGAGAGACTTGGAAAGTGGTTGCATCTGGACTAATTTGGGTCCTGCGGATCGATTGGTACTATCCCCGAGCTTGT
This sequence comes from Limanda limanda, assembly GCF_963576545.1. NCBI lineage: Eukaryota > Metazoa > Chordata > Actinopteri > Pleuronectiformes > Pleuronectidae > Limanda > Limanda limanda. The sequence continues at coordinate 570,815 of NW_026870641.1, read as the reverse complement.
ACGACCTTCGGAAGAGGTCGACCGACGAAATTCCCCCAAATCTGAGGAGATATTCTTGAATAACTTTTTTTGTGAAGGTCGGAGAGACTTGCAAGTAGGCTCTACCCCCACTAAATGGGGTAGCGCGCATCGATCGGTACCATCCTTGAGCTTTTCCGACTTTCGGAAGGGTTAGGGTTAGGGTTAGGGATGAAAGCACATAGGAGAAAGAGATATTCTTGAATAACTTTTTTTGTGAAGGTCGGAGAGACTTGCAAGTAGGCTCTACCCCCACTAAATGGGGTAGCGCGCATCGATCGGTACCATCCTTGAGCTTCTCCGACTTTCGGAAGGGTTAGGGTTAGGGTTAGGGATGAAAGCACATAGGAGAAAGAGATATTCTTGAATAACTTTTTTTGTGAAGGTCGGAGAGACTTGCAAGTAGGCTCTACCCCCACTAAATGGGGTAGCGCGCATCGATCGGTACCATCCTTGAGCTTCTCCGACTTTCGGAAGGGTTAGGGTTAGGGTTAGGGATGAAAGCACATAGGAGAAAGAGATATTCTTGAATAACTTTTTTTGTGAAGGTCGGAGAGACTTGGAAAGTGGTTGCATCTGGACTAATTTGGGTCCTGCGGATCGATTGGTACCATCCCCGAGCTTGTACGACCTTCGGAAGAGGTCGACCGACGAAATTCCCCCAAATCTGAGGAGATATTCTTGAATAACCTTTTTTGTGAAGGTCGGAGAGACTTGCAAGTAGGCTCTACCCCCACTAAATGGGGTAGCGCGCATCGATCGGTACCATCCTTGAGCTTCTCCGACTTTCGGAAGGGTTAGGGTTAGGGTTAGGGATGAAAGCACATAGGAGAAAGAGATATTCTTGAATAACTTTTTTTGTGAAGGTCGGAGAGACTTGCAAGTAGGCTCTACCCCCACTAAATGGGGTAGCGCGCATCGATCGGTACCATCCTTGAGCTTCTCCGACTTTCGGAAGGGTTAGGGTTAGGGTTAGGGATGAAAGCACATAGGAGAAAGAGATATTCTTGAATAACTTTTTTTGTGAAGGTCGGAGAGACTTGCAAGTAGGCTCTACCCCCACTAAATGGGGTAGCGCGCATCGATCGGTACCATCCTTGAGCTTCTCCGACTTTCGGAAGGGTTAGGGTTAGGGTTAGGGATGAAAGCACATAGGAGAAAGAGATATTCTTGAATAACTTTTTTTGTGAAGGTCGGAGAGACTTGGAAAGTGGTTGCATCTGGACTAATTTGGGTCCTGCGGATCGATTGGTACCATCCCCGAGCTTGTACGACCTTCGGAAGAGGTCGACCGACGAAATTCCCCCAAATCTGAGGAGATATTCTTGAATAACTTTTTTTGTGAAGGTCGGAGAGACTTGCAAGTAGGCTCTACCCCCACTAAATGGGGTAGCGCACATCGATCGGTACCATCCTTGAGCTTCTCCGACTTTCGGAAGGGTTAGGGTTAGGGTTAGGGATGAAAGCACATAGGAGAAAGAGATATTCTTGAATAACTTTTTTTGTGAAGGTCGGAGAGACTTGGAAAGTGGTTGCATCTGGACTAATTTGGGTCTTGCGGATCGATTGGTACCATCCCCGAGCTTGTACGACCTTCGGAAGAGGTCGACCGACGAAATTCCCCCAAATCTGAGGAGATATTCTTGAATAACCTTTTTTGTGAAGGTCGGAGAGACTTGCAAGTAGGCTCTACCCCCACTAAATGGGGTAGCGCGCATCGATCGGTACCATCCTTGAGCTTCTCCGACTTTCGGAAGGGTTAGGGTTAGGGTTAGGGATGAAAGCACATAGGAGAAAGAGATATTCTTGAATAACTTTTTTTGTGAAGGTCGGAGAGACTTGCAAGTAGGCTCTACCCCCACTAAATGGGGTAGCGCGCATCGATCGGTACCATCCTTGAGCTTCTCCGACTTTCGGAAGGGTTAGGGTTAGGGTTAGGGATGAAAGCACATAGGAGAAAGAGATATTCTTGAATAACTTTTTTTGTGAAGGTCGGAGAGACTTGGAAAGTGGTTGCATCTGGACTAATTTGGGTCCTGCGGATCGATTGGTACCATTCACGAGCTTGTACGACCTTCGGAAGAGGTCGACCGACGAAATTCCCCCAAATCTGAGGAGATATTCTTGAATAACTTTTTTTGTGAAGGTCGGAGAGACTTGCAAGTAGGCTCTACCCCCACTAAATGGGGTAGCGCGCATCGATCGGTACCATCCTTGAGCTTCTCCGACTTTCGGAAGGGTTAGGGTTAGGGTTAGGGATGAAAGCACATAGGAGAAAGAGATATTCTTGAATAACTTTTTTTGTGAAGGTCGGAGAGACTTGCAAGTAGGCTCTACCCCCACTAAATGGGGTAGCGCACATCGATCGGTACCATCCTTGAGCTTCTCCGACTTTCGGAAGGGTTAGGGTTAGGGTTAGGGATGAAAGCACATAGGAGAAAGAGATATTCTTGAATAACTTTTTTTGTGAAGGTCGGAGAGACTTGCAAGTAGGCTCTACCCCCACTAAATGGGGTAGCGCGCATCGATCGGTACCATCCTTGAGCTTCTCCGACTTTCGGAAGGGTTAGGGTTAGGGTTAGGGATGAAAGCACATAGGAGAAAGAGATATTCTTGAATAACTTTTTTTGTGAAGGTCGGAGAGACTTGGAAAGTGGTTGCATCTGGACTAATTTGGGTCCTGCGGATCGATTGGTACCATCCCCGAGCTTGTACGACCTTCGGAAGAGGTCGACCGACGAAATTCCCCCAAATCTGAGGAGATATTCTTGAATAACTTTTTTTGTGAAGGTCGGAGAGACTTGCAAGTAGGCTCTACCCCCACTAAATGGGGTAGCGCACATCGATCGGTACCATCCTTGAGCTTCTCCGACTTTCGGAAGGGTTAGGGTTAGGGTTAGGGATGAAAGCACATAGGAGAAAGAGATATTCTTGAATAACTTTTTTTGTGAAGGTCGGAGAGACTTGCAAGTAGGCTCTACCCCCACTAAATGGGGTAGCGCGCATCTATCGGTACCATTCTTGAGCTTCTCCGACTTTCGGAAGGGTTAGGGTTAGGGTTAGGGATGAAAGCACATAGGAGAAAGAGATATTCTTGAATAACTTTTTTTGTGAAGGTCGGAGAGACTTGGAAAGTGGTTGCATCTGGACTAATTTGGGTCCTGCGGATCGATTGGTACCATCCCCGAGCTTGTACGACCTTCGGAAGAGGTCGACCGACGAAATTCCCCCAAATCTGAGGAGATATTCTTGAATAACTTTTTTTGTGAAGGTCGGAGAGACTTGCAAGTAGGCTCTACCCCCACTAAATGGGGTAGCGCGCATCGATCGGTACCATCCTTGAGCTTTTCCGACTTTCGGAAGGGTTAGGGTTAGGGTTAGGGATGAAAGCACATAGGAGAAAGAGATATTCTTGAATAACTTTTTTTGTGAAGGTCGGAGAGACTTGCAAGTAGGCTCTACCCCCACTAAATGGGGTAGCGCGCATCGATCGGTACCATCCTTGAGCTTCTCCGACTTTCGGAAGGGTTAGGGTTAGGGATGAAAGCACATAGGAGAAAGAGATATTCTTGAATAACTTTTTTTGTGAAGGTCGGAGAGACTTGGAAAGTGGTTGCATCTGGACTAATTTGGGTCCTGCGGATCGATTGGTACCATCCCCAAGCTTGTACGACCTTCGGAAGAGGTCGACCGACGAAATTCCCCCAAATCTGAGGAGATATTCTTGAATAACTTTTTTTGTGAAGGTCGGAGAGACTTGCAAGTAGGCTCTACCCCCACTAAATGGGGTAATGCGCATCGATCGGTACCATCCTTGAGCTTCTCCGACTTTCGGAAGGGTTAGGGTTAGGGTTAGGGATGAAAGCACATAGGAGAAAGAGATATTCTTGAATAACTTTTTTTGTGAAGGTCGGAGAGACTTGGAAAGTGGTTGCATCTGGACTAATTTGGGTCCTGCGGATCGATTGGTACCATCCCCGAGCTTGTACGACCTTCGGAAGAGGTCGACCAACAGAATTCCCCCAAATCTGAGGAGATATTCTTGAATAACTTTTTTTGTGAAGGTCAGAGAGACTTGGAAAGTGGTTGCATCTGGACTAATTTGGGTCCTGCGGATCGATTGGTACCATCCCCGAGCTTGTACGACCTTCGGAAGAGGTCGACCGACGAAATTCCCCCAAATCTGAGGAGATATTCTTGAATAACTTTTTTTGTGAAGGTCGGAGAGACTTGCAAGTATGCTCTACCCCCACTAAATGGGGTAATGCGCATCGATCGGTACCATCCTTGAGCTTCTCCGACTTTCGGAAGGGTTAGGGTTAGGGTTAGGGATGAAAGCAAATAGGAGAAAGAGATATTCTTGAATAACTTTTTTTGTGAAGGTCGGAGAGACTTGGAAAGTGGTTGCATCTGGACTAATTTGGGTCCTGCGGATCGATTGGTACCATCCCCGAGCTTGTACGACCTTCGGAAGAGGTCGACCGACGAAATTCCCCCAAATCTGAGGAGATATTCTTGAATAACCTTTTTTGTGAAGGTCGGAGAGACTTGCAAGTAGGCTCTACCCCCACTAAATGGGGTAGCGCGCATCGATCGGTACCATCCTTGAGCTTCTCCGACTTTCGGAAGGGTTAGGGTTAGGGTTAGGGATGAAAGCACATAGGAGAAAGAGATATTCTTGAATAACTTTTTTTGTGAAGGTCGGAGAGACTTGCAAGTAGGCTCTACCCCCACTAAATGGGGTAATGCGCATCGATCGGTACCATCCTTGAGCTTCTCCGACTTTCGGAAGGGTTAGGGTTAGGGTTAGGGATGAAAGCACATAGGAGAAAGAGATATTCTTGAATAACTTTTTTTGTGAAGGTCGGAGAGACTTGGAAAGTGGTTGCATCTGGACTAATTTGGGTCCTGCGGATCGATTGGTACCATCCCCGAGCTTGTACGACCTTCGGAAGAGGTCGACCAACAGAATTCCCCCAAATCTGAGGAGATATTCTTGAATAACTTTTTTTGTGAAGGTCAGAGAGACTTGGAAAGTGGTTGCATCTGGACTAATTTGGGTCCTGCGGATCGATTGGTACCATCCCCGAGCTTGTACGACCTTCGGAAGAGGTCGACCGACGAAATTCCCCCAAATCTGAGGAGATATTCTTGAATAACTTTTTTTGTGAAGGTCGGAGAGACTTGCAAGTATGCTCTACCCCCACTAAATGGGGTAATGCGCATCGATCGGTACCATCCTTGAGCTTCTCCGACTTTCGGAAGGGTTAGGGTTAGGGTTAGGGATGAAAGCAAATAGGAGAAAGAGATATTCTTGAATAACTTTTTTTGTGAAGGTCGGAGAGACTTGGAAAGTGGTTGCATCTGGACTAATTTGGGTCCTGCTGATCGATTGGTACCATCTCCGAGCTTGTACGACCTTCGGAAGAGGTCGACCGACAGAATTCCCCCAAATCTGAGGAGATATTCTTGAATAACTTTTTTTGTGAAGGTCAGAGAGACTTGGAAAGTGGTTGCATCTGGACAAATTTGGGTCCTGCGGATCGATTGGTACCATCCCCGAGCTTGTACGACCTTCGGAAGAGGTCGACCGATGAAATTCCCCCAAATCTGAGGAGATATTCTTGAATAACTTTTTTTGTGAAGGTCGGAGAGACTTGCAAGTAGATTCTACCCCCACTAAATGGGGTAATGCACATCGATCGGTACCATCCTTGAGCTTCTCCGACTTTCGGAAGGGTTAGGGTTAGGGTTAGGGATGAAAGCACATAGGAGAAAGAGATATTCTTGAATAACTTTTTTTGTGAAGGTCGGAGAGACTTGGAAAGTGGTTGCATCTGGACTAATTTGGGTCCTGCGGATCGATTGGTACCATCCCCGAGCTTGTACGACCTTCGGAAGAGGTCGACCGACAGAATTCCCCCAAATCTGAGGAGATATTCTTGAATAACTTTTTTTGTGAAGGTCGGAGAGACTTGCAAGTAGGCTCTACCCCCACTAAATGGGGTAATGCGCATCGATCGGTACCATCCTTGAGCTTCTCCGACTTTCGGAAGGGTTAGGGTTAGGGTTAGGGATGAAAGCACATAGGAGAAAGAGATATTCTTGAATAACTTTTTTTGTGAAGGTCGGAGAGACTTGAAAAGTGGTTGCATCTGGACTAATTTGGGTCCTGCGGATCGATTGGTACCATCCCCGAGCTTGTACGACCTTCGGAAGAGGTCGACCGACGAAATTCCCCCAAATCTGAGGAGATATTCTTGAATAACCTTTTTTGTGAAGGTCGGAGAGACTTGCAAGTAGGCTCTACCCCCACTAAATGGGGTAGCGCGCATCGATCGGTACCATCCTTGAGCTTCTCCGACTTTCGGAAGGGTTAGGGTTAGGGTTAGGGATGAAAGCACATAGGAGAAAGAGATATTCTTGAATAACTTTTTTTGTGAAGGTCGGAGAGACTTGCAAGTAGGCTCTACCCCCACTAAATGGGGTAGCGCGCATCGATCAGTACCATCCTTGAGCTTCTCCGACTTTCGGAAGGGTTAGGGTTAGGGTTAGGGATGAAAGCACATAGGAGAAAGAGATATTCTTGAATAACTTTTTTTGTGAAGGTCGGAGAGACTTGCAAGTAGGCTCTACCCCCACTAAATGGGGTAGCGCGCATCGATCGGTACCATCCTTGAGCTTCTCCGACTTTCGGAAGGGTTAGGGTTAGGGTTAGGGATGAAAGCACATAGGAGAAAGAGATATTCTTGAATAACTTTTTTTGTGAAGGTCGGAGAGACTTGCAAGTAGGCTCTACCCCCACTAAATGGGGTAGCGCGCATCGATCGGTACCATCCTTGAGCTTCTCCGACTTTCGAAAGGGTTAGGGTTAGGGTTAGGGATGAAAGCACATAGGAGAAAGAGATATTCTTGAATAACTTTTTTTGTGAAGGTCGGAGAGACTTGGAAAGTGGTTGCATCTGGACTAATTTGGGTCCTGCGGATCGATTGGTACTATCCCCGAGCTTGTACGACCTTCGGAAGAGGTCGACCGACGAAATTCCCCCAAATCTGAGGAGATATTCTTGAATAACTTTTTTTGTGAAGGTCGGAGAGACTTGCAAGTAGGCTCTACCCCCACTAAATGGGGTAGCGCGCATCGATCGGTACCATCCTTGAGCTTTTCCGACTTTCGGAAGGGTTAGGGTTAGGGTTAGGGATGAAAGCACATAGGAGAAAGAGATATTCTTGAATAACTTTTTTTGTGAAGGTCGGAGAGACTTGCAAGTAGGCTCTACCCCCACTAAATGGGGTAGCGCGCATCGATCGGTACCATCCTTGAGCTTCTCCGACTTTCGGAAGGGTTAGGGTTAGGGATGAAAGCACATAGGAGAAAGAGATATTCTTGAATAACTTTTTTTGTGAAGGTCGGAGAGACTTGGAAAGTGGTTGCATCTGGACTAATTTGGGTCCTGCGGATCGATTGGTACCATCCCCGAGCTTGTACGACCTTCGGAAGAGGTCGACCGACGAAATTCCCCCAAATCTGAGGAGATATTCTTGAATAACCTTTTTTGTGAAGGTCGGAGAGACTTGCAAGTAGGCTCTACCCCCACTAAATGGGGTAGCGCGCATCGATCGGTACCATCCTTGAGCTTCTCCGACTTTCGGAAGGGTTAGGGTTAGGGTTAGGGATGAAAGCACATAGGAGAAAGAGATATTCTTGAATAACTTTTTTTGTGAAGGTCGGAGAGACTTGCAAGTAGGCTCTACCCCCACTAAATGGGGTAGCGCGCATCGATCAGTACCATCCTTGAGCTTCTCCGACTTTCGGAAGGGTTAGGGTTAGGGTTAGGGATGAAAGCACATAGGAGAAAGAGATATTCTTGAATAACTTTTTTTGTGAAGGTCGGAGAGACTTGGAAAGTGGTTGCATCTGGACTAATTTGGGTCCTGCGGATCGATTGGTACCATCCACGAGCTTGTACGACCTTCGGAAGAGGTCGACCGACGAAATTCCCCCAAATCTGAGGAGATATTCTTGAATAACTTTTTTTGTGAAGGTCGGAGAGACTTGCAAGTAGGCTCTACCCCCACTAAATGGGGTAGCGCGCATCGATCGGTACCATCCTTGAGCTTCTCCGACTTTCGGAAGGGTTAGGGTTAGGGTTAGGGATGAAAGCACATAGGAGAAAGAGATATTCTTGAATAACTTTTTTTGTGAAGGTCGGAGAGACTTGCAAGTAGGCTCTACCCCCACTAAATGGGGTAGCGCGCATCGATCGGTACCATCCTTGAGCTTCTCCGACTTTCGGAAGGGTTAGGGTTAGGGATGAAAGCACATAGGAGAAAGAGATATTCTTGAATAACTTTTTTTGTGAAGGTCGGAGAGACTTGGAAAGTGGTTGCATCAGGACTAATTTGGGTCCTGCGGATCGATTGGTACCATCCCCGAGCTTGTACGACCTTTGGAAAAGGTCGACCGACGAAATTCCCCCAAATCTGAGGAGATATTCTTGAATAACTTTTTTTGTGAAGGTCGGAGAGACTTGCAAGTAGGCTCTACCCCCACTAAATGGAGTAGCGCGCATCGATCGGTACCATCCTTGAGCTTCTCCGACTTTCGGAAGGGTTAGGGTTAGGGTTAGGGATGAAAGCACATAGGAGAAAGATATATTCTTGAATAACTTTTTTTGTGAAGGTCGGAGAGACTTGGAAAGTGGTTGCATCTGGACTAATTTGGGTCCTGCGGATCGATTGGTACCATCCCCGAGCTTGTACGACCTTCGGAAGAGGTCGACCGACGAAATTCCCCCAAATCTGAGGAGATATTCTTGAATAACTTTTTTTGTGAAGGTCGGAGAGACTTGCAAGTATGCTCTACCCCCACTAAATGGGGTAATGCGCATCGATCGGTACCATCTTTGAGCTTCTCCGACTTTCGGAAGGGTTAGGGTTAGGGTTAGGGATGAAAGCACATAGGAGAAAGAGATATTCTTGAATAACTTTTTTTGTGAAGGTCGGAGAGACTTGGAAAGTGGTTGCATCTGGACTAATTTGGGTCCTGCTGATCGATTGGTACCATCTCCGAGCTTGTACGACCTTCGGAAGAGGTCGACCGACAGAATTCCCCCAAATCTGAGGAGATATTCTTGAATAACTTTTTTTGTGAAGGTCAGAGAGACTTGGAAAGTGGTTGCATCTGGACAAATTTGGGTCCTGCGGATCGATTGGTACCATCCCCGAGCTTGTACGACCTTCGGAAGAGGTCGACCGATGAAATTCCCCCAAATCTGAGGAGATATTCTTGAATAACTTTTTTTGTGAAGGTCGGAGAGACTTGCAAGTAGATTCTACCCCCACTAAATGGGGTAATGCACATCGATCGGTACCATCCTTGAGCTTCTCCGACTTTCGGAAGGGTTAGGGTTAGGGTTAGGGATGAAAGCACATAGGAGAAAGAGATATTCTTGAATAACTTTTTTTGTGAAGGTCGGAGAGACTTGGAAAGTGGTTGCATCTGGACTAATTTGGGTCCTGCGGATCGATTGGTACCATCCCCGAGCTTGTACGACCTTCGGAAGAGGTCGACCGACAGAATTCCCCCAAATCTGAGGAGATATTCTTGAATAACTTTTTTTGTGAAGGTCGGAGAGACTTGCAAGTAGGCTCTACCCCCACTAAATGGGGTAATGCGCATCGATCGGTACCATCCTTGAGCTTCTCCGACTTTCGGAAGGGTTAGGGTTAGGGTTAGGGATGAAAGCACATAGGAGAAAGAGATATTCTTGAATAACTTTTTTTGTGAAGGTCGGAGAGACTTGAAAAGTGGTTGCATCTGGACTAATTTGGGTCCTGCGGATCGATTGGTACCATCCCCGAGCTTGTACGACCTTCGGAAGAGGTCGACCGACGAAATTCCCCCAAATCTGAGGAGATATTCTTGAATAACCTTTTTTGTGAAGGTCGGAGAGACTTGCAAGTAGGCTCTACCCCCACTAAATGGGGTAGCGCGCATCGATCGGTACCATCCTTGAGCTTCTCCGACTTTCGGAAGGGTTAGGGTTAGGGTTAGGGATGAAAGCACATAGGAGAAAGAGATATTCTTGAATAACTTTTTTTTTGAAGGTCGGAGAGACTTGCAAGTAGGCTCTACCCCCACTAAATGGGGTAGCGCGCATCGATCAGTACCATCCTTGAGCTTCTCCGACTTTCGGAAGGGTTAGGGTTAGGGTTAGGGATGAAAGCACATAGGAGAAAGAGATATTCTTGAATAACTTTTTTTGTGAAGGTCGGAGAGACTTGCAAGTAGGCTCTACCCCCACTAAATGGGGTAGCGCGCATCGATCGGTACCATCCTTGAGCTTCTCCGACTTTCGGAAGGGTTAGGGTTAGGGTTAGGGATGAAAGCACATAGGAGAAAGAGATATTCTTGAATAACTTTTTTTGTGAAGGTCGGAGAGACTTGCAAGTAGGCTCTACCCCCACTAAATGGGGTAGCGCGCATCGATCGGTACCATCCTTGAGCTTCTCCGACTTTCGAAAGGGTTAGGGTTAGGGTTAGGGATGAAAGCACATAGGAGAAAGAGATATTCTTGAATAACTTTTTTTGTGAAGGTCGGAGAGACTTGGAAAGTGGTTGCATCTGGACTAATTTGGGTCCTGCGGATCGATTGGTACTATCCCCGAGCTTGTACGACCTTCGGAAGAGGTCGACCGACGAAATTCCCCCAAATCTGAGGAGATATTCTTGAATAACTTTTTTTGTGAAGGTCGGAGAGACTTGCAAGTAGGCTCTACCCCCACTAAATGGGGTAGCGCGCATCGATCGGTACCATCCTTGAGCTTTTCCGACTTTCGGAAGGGTTAGGGTTAGGGTTAGGGATGAAAGCACATAGGAGAAAGAGATATTCTTGAATAACTTTTTTTGTGAAGGTCGGAGAGACTTGCAAGTAGGCTCTACCCCCACTAAATGGGGTAGCACGCATCGATCGGTACCATCCTTGAGCTTCTCCGACTTTCGGAAGGGTTAGGGTTAGGGATGAAAGCACATAGGAGAAAGAGATATTCTTGAATAACTTTTTTTGTGAAGGTCGGAGAGACTTGGAAAGTGGTTGCATCTGGACTAATTTGGGTCCTGCGGATCGATTGGTACCATCCCCGAGCTTGTACGACCTTCGGAAGAGGTCGACCGACGAAATTCCCCCAAATCTGAGGAGATATTCTTGAATAACCTTTTTTGTGAAGGTCGGAGAGACTTGCAAGTAGGCTCTACCCCCACTAAATGGGGTAGCGCGCATCGATCGGTACCATCCTTGAGCTTCTCCGACTTTCGGAAGGGTTAGGGTTAGGGTTAGGGATGAAAGCACATAGGAGAAAGAGATATTCTTGAATAACTTTTTTTGTGAAGGTCGGAGAGACTTGCAAGTAGGCTCTACCCCCACTAAATGGGGTAGCGCGCATCGATCGGTACCATCCTTGAGCTTCTCCGACTTTCGGAAGGGTTAGGGTTAGGGTTAGGGATGAAAGCACATAGGAGAAAGAGATATTCTTGAATAACTTTTTTTGTGAAGGTCGGAGAGACTTGGAAAGTGGTTGCATCTGGACTAATTTGGGTCCTGCGGATCGATTGGTACCATCCACGAGCTTGTACGACCTTCGGAAGAGGTCGACCGACGAAATTCCCCCAAATCTGAGGAGATATTCTTGAATAACTTTTTTTGTGAAGGTCGGAGAGACTTGCAAGTAGGCTCTACCCCCACTAAATGGGGTAGCGCGCATCGATCGGTACCATCCTTGAGCTTCTCCGACTTTCGGAAGGGTTAGGGTTAGGGTTAGGGATGAAAGCACATAGGAGAAAGAGATATTCTTGAATAACTTTTTTTGTGAAGGTCGGAGAGACTTGCAAGTAGGCTCTACCCCCACTAAATGGGGTAGCGCGCATCGATCGGTACCATCCTTGAGCTTCTCCGACTTTCGGAAGGGTTAGGGTTAGGGATGAAAGCACATAGGAGAAAGAGATATTCTTGAATAACTTTTTTTGTGAAGGTCGGAGAGACTTGGAAAGTGGTTGCATCAGGACTAATTTGGGTCCTGCGGATCGATTGGTACCATCCCCGAGCTTGTACGACCTTTGGAAAAGGTCGACCGACGAAATTCCCCCAAATCTGAGGAGATATTCTTGAATAACTTTTTTTGTGAAGGTCGGAGAGACTTGCAAGTAGGCTCTACCCCCACTAAATGGAGTAGCGCGCATCGATCGGTACCATCCTTGAGCTTCTCCGACTTTCGGAAGGGTTAGGGTTAGGGTTAGGGATGAAAGCACATAGGAGAAAGAGATATTCTTGAATAACTTTTTTTGTGAAGGTCGGAGAGACTTGGAAAGTGGTTGCATCTGGACTAATTTGGGTCCTGCGGATCGATTGGTACCATCCCCGAGCTTGTACGACCTTCGGAAGAGGTCGACCGACGAAATTCCCCCAAATCTGAGGAGATATTCTTGAATAACTTTTTTTGTGAAGGTCGGAGAGACTTGCAAGTAGGCTCTACCCCCACTAAATGGGGTAGCGCGCATCGATCGGTACCATCCTTGAGCTTCTCCGACTTTCGGAAGGGTTAGGGTTAGGGATGAAAGCACATAGGAGAAAGAGATATTCTTGAATAACTTTTTTTGTGAAGGTCGGAGAGACTTGCAAGTAGGCTCTACCCCCACTAAATGGGGTAGCGCGCATCGATCAGTACCATCCTTGAGCTTCTCCGACTTTCGGAAGGGTTAGGGTTAGGGTTAGGGATGAAAGCACATAGGAGAAAGAGATATTCTTGAATAACTTTTTTTGTGAAGGTCGGAGAGACTTGCAAGTAGGCTCTACCCCCACTAAATGGGGTAGCGCGCATCGATCGGTACCATCCTTGAGCTTCTCCGACTTTCGGAAGGGTTAGGGTTAGGGTTAGGGATGAAAGCACATAGGAGAAAGAGATATTCTTGAATAACTTTTTTTGTGAAGGTCGGAGAGACTTGCAAGTAGGCTCTACCCCCACTAAATGGGGTAGCGCGCATCTATCGGTACCATCCTTGAGCTTCTCCGACTTTCGGAAGGGTTAGGGTTAGGGTTAGGGATGAAAGCACATAGGAGAAAGAGATATTCTTGAATAACTTTTTTTGTGAAGGTCGGAGAGACTTGGAAAGTGGTTGCATCTGGACTAATTTGGGTCCTGCGGATCGATTGGTACCATCCCCGAGCTTGTACGACCTTTGGAAGAGGTCGACCGACGAAATTCCCCCAAATCTGAGGAGATATTCTTGAATAACTTTTTTTGTGAAGGTCGGAGAGACTTGCAAGTAGGCTCTACCCCCACTAAATGGGGTAGCGCGCATCGATCGGTACCATCCTTGAGCTATTCCGACTTTCGGAAGGGTTAGGGTTAGGGTTAGGGATGAAAGCACATAGGAGAAAGAGATATTCTTGAATAACTTTTTTTGTGAAGGTCGGAGAGACTTGCAAGTAGGCTCTACCCCCACTAAATGGGGTAGCGCGCATCGATCGGTACCATCGTTGAGCTTCTCCGACTTTCGGAAGGGTTAGGGTTAGGGATGAAAGCACATAGGAGAAAGAGATATTCTTGAATAACTTTTTTTGTGAAGGTCGGAGAGACTTGGAAAGTGGTTGCATCTGGACTAATTTGGGTCCTGCGGATCGATTGGTACCATCCCCGAGCTTGTACGACCTTCGGAAGAGGTCGACCGACGAAATTCCCCCAAATCTGAGGAGATATTCTTGAATAACCTTTTTTGTGAAGGTCGGAGAGACTTGCAAGTAGGCTCTACCCCCACTAAATGGGGTAGCGCGCATCGATCGGTACCATCCTTGAGCTTCTCCGACTTTCGGAAGGGTTAGGGTTAGGGTTAGGGATGAAAGCACATAGGAGAAAGAGATATTCTTGAATAACTTTTTTTGTGAAGGTCGGAGAGACTTGCAAGTAGGCTCTACCCCCACTAAATGGGGTAGCGCGCATCGATCAGTACCATCCTTGAGCTTCTCCGACTTTCGGAAGGGTTAGGGTTAGGGTTAGGGATGAAAGCACATAGGAGAAAGAGATATTCTTGAATAACTTTTTTTGTGAAGGTCGGAGAGACTTGGAAAGTGGTTGCATCTGGACTAATTTGGGTCCTGCGGATCGATTGGTACCATCCACGAGCTTGTACGACCTTCGGAAGAGGTCGACCGACGAAATTCCCCCAAATCTGAGGAGATATTCTTGAATAACTTTTTTTGTGAAGGTCGGAGAGACTTGCAAGTAGGCTCTACCCCCACTAAATGGGGTAGCGCGCATCGATCGGTACCATCCTTGAGCTTCTCCGACTTTCGGAAGGGTTAGGGTTAGGGTTAGGGATGAAAGCACATAGGAGAAAGAGATATTCTTGAATAACTTTTTTTGTGAAGGTCGGAGAGACTTGCAAGTAGGCTCTACCCCCACTAAATGGGGTAGCGCGCATCGATCGGTACCATCCTTGAGCTTCTCCGACTTTCGGAAGGGTTAGGGTTAGGGTTAGGGATGAAAGCACATAGGAGAAAGAGATATTCTTGAATAACTTTTTTTGTGAAGGTCGGAGAGACTTGCAAGTAGGCTCTACCCCCACTAAATGGGGTAGCGCGCATCGATCGGTACCATCCTTGAGCTTCTCCGACTTTCGGAAGGGTTAGGGTTAGGGATGAAAGCACATAGGAGAAAGAGATATTCTTGAATAACTTTTTTTGTGAAGGTCGGAGAGACTTGGAAAGTGGTTGCATCAGGACTAATTTGGGTCCTGCGGATCGATTGGTACCATCCCCGAGCTTGTACGACCTTTGGAAAAGGTCGACCGACGAAATTCCCCCAAATCTGAGGAGATATTCTTGAATAACTTTTTTTGTGAAGGTCGGAGAGACTTGCAAGTAGGCTCTACCCCCACTAAATGGAGTAGCGCGCATCGATCGGTACCATCCTTGAGCTTCTCCGACTTTCGGAAGGGTTAGGGTTAGGGTTAGGGATGAAAGCACATAGGAGAAAGAGATATTCTTGAATAACTTTTTTTGTGAAGGTCGGAGAGACTTGGAAAGTGGTTGCATCTGGACTAATTTGGGTCCTGCGGATCGATTGGTACCATCCCCGAGCTTGTACGACCTTCGGAAGAGGTCGACCGACGAAATTCCCCCAAATCTGAGGAGATATTCTTGAATAACTTTTTTTGTGAAGGTCGGAGAGACTTGCAAGTAGGCTCTACCCCCACTAAATGGGGTAGCGCGCATCGATCGGTACCATCCTTGAGCTTCTCCGACTTTCGGAAGGGTTAGGGTTAGGGATGAAAGCACATAGGAGAAAGAGATATTCTTGAATAACTTTTTTTGTGAAGGTCGGAGAGACTTGCAAGTAGGCTCTACCCCCACTAAATGGGGTAGCGCGCATCGATCAGTACCATCCTTGAGCTTCTCCGACTTTCGGAAGGGTTAGGGTTAGGGTTAGGGATGAAAGCACATAGGAGAAAGAGATATTCTTGAATAACTTTTTTTGTGAAGGTCGGAGAGACTTGCAAGTAGGCTCTACCCCCACTAAATGGGGTAGCGCGCATCGATCGGTACCATCCTTGAGCTTCTCCGACTTTCGGAAGGGTTAGGGTTAGGGTTAGGGATGAAAGCACATAGGAGAAAGAGATATTCTTGAATAACTTTTTTTGTGAAGGTCGGAGAGACTTGCAAGTAGGCTCTACCCCCACTAAATGGGGTAGCGCGCATCTATCGGTACCATCCTTGAGCTTCTCCGACTTTCGGAAGGGTTAGGGTTAGGGTTAGGGATGAAAGCACATAGGAGAAAGAGATATTCTTGAATAACTTTTTTTGTGAAGGTCGGAGAGACTTGGAAAGTGGTTGCATCTGGACTAATTTGGGTCCTGCGGATCGATTGGTACCATCCCCGAGCTTGTACGACCTTTGGAAGAGGTCGACCGACGAAATTCCCCCAAATCTGAGGAGATATTCTTGAATAACTTTTTTTGTGAAGGTCGGAGAGACTTGCAAGTAGGCTCTACCCCCACTAAATGGGGTAGCGCGCATCGATCGGTACCATCCTTGAGCTATTCCGACTTTCGGAAGGGTTAGGGTTAGGGTTAGGGATGAAAGCACATAGGAGAAAGAGATATTCTTGAATAACTTTTTTTGTGAAGGTCGGAGAGACTTGCAAGTAGGCTCTACCCCCACTAAATGGGGTAGCGCGCATCGATCGGTACCATCGTTGAGCTTCTCCGACTTTCGGAAGGTTTAGGGTTAGGGATGAAAGCACATAGGAGAAAGAGATATTCTTGAATAACTTTTTTTGTGAAGGTCGGAGAGACTTGGAAAGTGGTTGCATCTGGACTAATTTGGGTCCTGCGGATCGATTGGTACCATCCCCGAGCTTGTACGACCTTCGGAAGAGGTCGACCGACGAAATTCCCCCAAATCTGAGGAGATATTCTTGAATAACCTTTTTTGTGAAGGTCGGAGAGACTTGCAAGTAGGCTCTACCCCCACTAAATGGGGTAGCGCGCATCGATCGGTACCATCCTTGAGCTTCTCCGACTTTCGGAAGGGTTAGGGTTAGGGTTAGGGATGAAAGCACATAGGAGAAAGAGATATTCTTGAATAACTTTTTTTGTGAAGGTCGGAGAGACTTGCAAGTAGGCTCTACCCCCACTAAATGGGGTAGCGCGCATCGATCAGTACCATCCTTGAGCTTCTCCGACTTTCGGAAGGGTTAGGGTTAGGGTTAGGGATGAAAGCACATAGGAGAAAGAGATATTCTTGAATAACTTTTTTTGTGAAGGTCGGAGAGACTTGGAAAGTGGTTGCATCTGGACTAATTTGGGTCCTGCGGATCGATTGGTACCATCCACGAGCTTGTACGACCTTCGGAAGAGGTCGACCGACGAAATTCCCCCAAATCTGAGGAGATATTCTTGAATAACTTTTTTTGTGAAGGTCGGAGAGACTTGCAAGTAGGCTCTACCCCCACTAAATGGGGTAGCGCGCATCGATCGGTACCATCCTTGAGCTTCTCCGACTTTCGGAAGGGTTAGGGTTAGGGTTAGGGATGAAAGCACATAGGAGAAAGAGATATTCTTGAATAACTTTTTTTGTGAAGGTCGGAGAGACTTGCAAGTAGGCTCTACCCCCACTAAATGGGGTAGCGCGCATCGATCGGTACCATCCTTGAGCTTCTCCGACTTTCGGAAGGGTTAGGGTTAGGGTTAGGGATGAAAGCACATAGGAGAAAGAGATATTCTTGAATAACTTTTTTTGTGAAGGTCGGAGAGACTCGGAAAGTGGTTGCATCTGGACTAATTTGGGTCCTGCGGATCGATTGGTACCATCCCCGAGCTTGTACGACCTTCGGAAGAGGTCGACCGACGAAATTCCCCCAAATCTGAGGAGATATTCTTGAATAACTTTTTTTGTGAAGGTCGGAGAGACTTGCAAGTAGGCTCTACCCCCACTAAATGGGGTAGCGCGCATCGATCGGTACCATCCTTGAGCTTTTCCGACTTTCGGAAGGGTTAGGGTTAGGGTTAGGGATGAAAGCACATAGGAGAAAGAGATATTCTTGAATAACTTTTTTTGTGAAGGTCGGAGAGACTTGCAAGTAGGCTCTACCCCCACTAAATGGGGTAGCGCGCATCGATCGGTACCATCCTTGAGCTTCTCCGACTTTCGGAAGGGTTAGGGTTAGGGATGAAAGCACATAGGAGAAAGAGATATTCTTGAATAACTTTTTTTGTGAAGGTCGGAGAGACTTGCAAGTAGGCTCTACCCCCACTAAATGGGGTAGCGCGCATCGATCGGTACCATCCTTGAGCTTCTCCGACTTTCGGAAGGGTTAGGGTTAGGGTTAGGGATGAAAGCACATAGGAGAAAGAGATATTCTTGAATAACTTTTTTTGTGAAGGTCGGAGAGACTTGCAAGTAGGCTCTACCCCCACTAAATGGGGTAGCGCGCATCGATCGGTACCATCCTTGAGCTTCTCCGACTTTCGGAAGGGTTAGGGTTAGGGATGAAAGCACATAGGAGAAAGAGATATTCTTGAATAACTTTTTTTGTGAAGGTCGGAGAGACTTGGAAAGTGGTTGCATCTGGACTAATTTGGGTCCTGCGGATCGATTGGTACCATCCCCGAGCTTGTACAACCTTCGGAAGAGGTCGACCGACGAAATTCCCCCAAATCTGAGGAGATATTCTTGAATAACCTTTTTTGTGAAGGTCGGAGAGACTTGCAAGTAGGCTCTACCCCCACTAAATGGGGTAGCGCGCATCGATCGGTACCATCCTTGAGCTTCTCCGACTTTCGGAAGGGTTAGGGTTAGGGTTAGGGATGAAAGCACATAGGAGAAAGAGATATTCTTGAATAACTTTTTTTGTGAAGGTCGGAGAGACTTGCAAGTAGGCTCTACCCCCACTAAATGGGGTAGCGCGCATCGATCAGTACCATCCTTGAGCTTCTCCGACTTTCGGAAGGGTTAGGGTTAGGGTTAGGGATGAAAGCACATAGGAGAAAGAGATATTCTTGAATAACTTTTTTTGTGAAGGTCGGAGAGACTTGGAAAGTGGTTGCATCTGGACTAATTTGGGTCCTGCGGATCGATTGGTACCATCCACGAGCTTGTACGACCTTCGGAAGAGGTCGACCGACGAAATTCCCCCAAATCTGAGGAGATATTCTTGAATAACTTTTTTTGTGAAGGTCGGAGAGACTTGCAAGTAGGCTCTACCCCCACTAAATGGGGTAGCGCGCATCGATCGGTACCATCCTTGAGCTTCTCCGACTTTCGGAAGGGTTAGGGTTAGGGTTAGGGATGAAAGCACATAGGAGAAAGAGATATTCTTGAATAACTTTTTTTGTGAAGGTCGGAGAGACTTGCAAGTAGGCTCTACCCCCACTAAATGGGGTAGCGCGCATCGATCGGTACCATCCTTGAGCTTCTCCGACTTTCGGAAGGGTTAGGGTTAGGGTTAGGGATGAAAGCACATAGGAGAAAGAGATATTCTTGAATAACTTTTTTTGTGAAGGTCGGAGAGACTTGCAAGTAGGCTCTACCCCCACTAAATGGGGTAGCGCGCATCGATCGGTACCATCCTTGAGCTTCTCCGACTTTCGGAAGGGTTAGGGTTAGGGTTAGGGATGAAAGCACATAGGAGAAAGAGATATTCTTGAATAACTTTTTTTGTGAAGGTCGGAGAGACTCGGAAAGTGGTTGCATCTGGACTAATTTGGGTCCTGCGGATCGATTGGTACCATCCCCGAGCTTGTACGACCTTCGGAAGAGGTCGACCGACGAAATTCCCCCAAATCTGAGGAGATATTCTTGAATAACTTTTTTTGTGAAGGTCGGAGAGACTTGCAAGTAGGCTCTACCCCCACTAAATGGGGTAGCGCGCATCGATCGGTACCATCCTTGAGCTTTTCCGACTTTCGGAAGGGTTAGGGTTAGGGTTAGGGATGAAAGCACATAGGAGAAAGAGATATTCTTGAATAACTTTTTTTGTGAAGGTCGGAGAGACTTGCAAGTAGGCTCTACCCCCACTAAATGGGGTAGCGCGCATCGATCGGTACCATCCTTGAGCTTCTCCGACTTTCGGAAGGGTTAGGGTTAGGGATGAAAGCACATAGGAGAAAGAGATATTCTTGAATAACTTTTTTTGTGAAGGTCGGAGAGACTTGGAAAGTGGTTGCATCTGGACTAATTTGGGTCCTGCGGATCGATTGGTACCATCCCCGAGCTTGTACAACCTTCGGAAGAGGTCGACCGACGAAATTCCCCCAAATCTGAGGAGATATTCTTGAATAACCTTTTTTGTGAAGGTCGGAGAGACTTGCAAGTAGGCTCTACCCCCACTAAATGGGGTAGCGCGCATCGATCGGTACCATCCTTGAGCTTCTCCGACTTTCGGAAGGGTTAGGGTTAGGGTTAGGGATGAAAGCACATAGGAGAAAGAGATATTCTTGAATAACTTTTTTTGTGAAGGTCGGAGAGACTTGCAAGTAGGCTCTACCCCCACTAAATGGGGTAGCGCGCATCGATCGGTACCATCCTTGAGCTTCTCCGACTTTCGGAAGGGTTAGGGTTAGGGTTAGGGATGAAAGCACATAGGAGAAAGAGATATTCTTGAATAACTTTTTTTGTGAAGGTCGGAGAGACTTGGAAAGTGGTTGCATCTGGACTAATTTGGGTCCTGCGGATCGATTGGTACCATCCACGAGCTTGTACGACCTTCGAAAGAGGTCGACCGACGAAATTCCCCCAAATCTGAGGAGATATTCTTGAATAACTTTTTTTGTGAAGGTCGGAGAGACTTGCAAGTAGGCTCTACCCCCACTAAATGGGGTAGCGCGCATCGATCGGTACCATCCTTGAGCTTCTCCGACTTTCGGAAGGGTTAGGGTTAGGGTTAGGGATGAAAGCACATAGGAGAAAGAGATATTCTTGAATAACTTTTTTTGTGAAGGTCGGAGAGACTTGCAAGTAGGCTCTACCCCCACTAAATGGGGTAGCGCGCATCGATCGGTACTATCCTTGAGCTTCTCCGACTTTCGGAAGGGTTAGGGTTAGGGTTAGGGATGAAAGCACATAGGAGAAAGAGATATTCTTGAATAACTTTTTTTGTGAAGGTCGGAGAGACTTGCAAGTAGGCTCTACCCCCACTAAATGGGGTAGCGCGCATCGATCGGTACCATCCTTGAGCTTCTCCGACTTTCGGAAGGGTTAGGGTTAGGGTTAGGGATGAAAGCACATAGGAGAAAGAGATATTCTTGAATAACTTTTTTTGTGAAGGTCGGAGAGACTTGGAAAGTGGTTGCATCTGGACTAATTTGGGTCCTGCGGATCGATTGGTACCATCCCCGAGCTTGTACGACCTTCGGAAGAGGTCGACCGACGAAATTCCCCCAAATCTGAGGAGATATTCTTGAATAACTTTTTTTGTGAAGGTCGGAGAGACTTGCAAGTAGGCTCTACCCCCACTAAATGGGGTAGCGCACATCGATCGGTACCATCCTTGAGCTTCTCCGACTTTCGGAAGGGTTAGGGTTAGGGTTAGGGATGAAAGCACATAGGAGAAAGAGATATTCTTGAATAACTTTTTTTGTGAAGGTCGGAGAGACTTGGAAAGTGGTTGCATCTGGACTAATTTGGGTCCTGCGGATCGATTGGTACCATCCCCGAGCTTGTACGACCTTCGGAAGAGGTCGACCGACGAAATTCCCCCAAATCTGAGGAGATATTCTTGAATAACCTTTTTTGTGAAGGTCGGAGAGACTTGCAAGTAGGCTCTACCCCCACTAAATGGGGTAGCGCGCATCGATCGGTACCATCCTTGAGCTTCTCCGACTTTCGGAAGGGTTAGGGTTAGGGTTAGGGATGAAAGCACATAGGAGAAAGAGATATTCTTGAATAACTTTTTTTGTGAAGGTCGGAGAGACTTGCAAGTAGGCTCTACCCCCACTAAATGGGGTAGCGCGCATCGATCAGTACCATCCTTGAGCTTCTCCAACTTTCGGAAGGGTTAGGGTTAGGGTTAGGGATGAAAGCACATAGGAGAAAGAGATATTCTTGAATAACTTTTTTTGTGAAGGTCGGAGAGACTTGCAAGTAGGCTCTACCCCCACTAAATGGGGTAGCGCGCATCGATCGGTACCATCCTTGAGCTTCTCCGACTTTCGGAAGGGTTAGGGTTAGGGTTAGGGATGAAAGCACATAGGAGAAAGAGATATTCTTGAATAACTTTTTTTGTGAAGGTCGGAGAGACTTGCAAGTAGGCTCTACCCCCACTAAATGGGGTAGCGCGCATCGATCGGTACCATCCTTGAGCTTCTCCGACTTTCGGAAGGGTTAGGGTTAGGGTTAGGGATGAAAGCACATAGGAGAAAGAGATATTCTTGAATAACTTTTTTTGTGAAGGTCGGAGAGACTTGGAAAGTGGTTGCATCTGGACTAATTTGGGTCCTGCGGATCGATTGGTACTATCCCCGAGCTTGTACGACCTTCGGAAGAGGTCGACCGACGAAATTCCCCCAAATCTGAGGAGATATTCTTGAATAACTTTTTTTGTGAAGGTCGGAGAGACTTGCAAGTAGGCTCTACCCCCACTAAATGGGGTAGCGCGCATCGATCGGTACCATCCTTGAGCTTTTCCGACTTTCGGAAGGGTTAGGGTTAGGGTTAGGGATGAAAGCACATAGGAGAAAGAGATATTCTTGAATAACTTTTTTTGTGAAGGTCGGAGAGACTTGCAAGTAGGCTCTACCCCCACTAAATGGGGTAGCGCGCATCGATCGGTATCATCCTTGAGCTTCTCTGACTTTCGGAAGGGTTAGGGTTAGGGATGAAAGCACATAGGAGAAAGAGATATTCTTGAATAACTTTTTTTGTGAAGGTCGGAGAGACTTGGAAAGTGGTTGCATCTGGACTAATTTGGGTCCTGCGGATCGATTGGTACCATCCCCGAGCTTGTACGACCTTCGGAAGAGGTCGACCGACGAAATTCCCCCAAATCTGAGGAGATATTCTTGAATAACCTTTTTTGTGAAGGTCGGAGAGACTTGCAAGTAGGCTCTACCCCCACTAAATGGGGTAGCGCGCATCGATCGGTACCATCCTTGAGCTTCTCCGACTTTCGGAAGGGTTAGGGTTAGGGTTAGGGATGAAAGCACATAGGAGAAAGAGATATTCTTGAATAACTTTTTTTGTGAAGGTCGGAGAGACTTGCAAGTAGGCTCTACCCCCACTAAATGGGGTAGCGCGCATCGATCGGTACCATCCTTGAGCTTCTCCGACTTTCGGAAGGGTTAGGGTTAGGGTTAGGGATGAAAGCACATAGGAGAAAGAGATATTCTTGAATAACTTTTTTTGTGAAGGTCGGAGAGACTTGGAAAGTGGTTGCATCTGGACTAATTTGGGTCCTGCGGATCGATTGGTACCATTCACGAGCTTGTACGACCTTCGGAAGAGGTCGACCGACGAAATTCCCCCAAATCTGAGGAGATATTCTTGAATAACTTTTTTTGTGAAGGTCGGAGAGACTTGCAAGTAGGCTCTACCCCCACTAAATGTGGTAGCGCGCATCGATCGGTACCATCCTTGAGCTTCTCCGACTTTCGGAAGGGTTAGGGTTAGGGTTAGGGATGAAAGCACATAGGAGAAAGAGATATTCTTGAATAACTTTTTTTGTGAAGGTCGGAGAGACTTGCAAGTAGGCTCTACCCCCACTAAATGGGGTAGCGCGCATCGATCGGTACCATCCTTGAGCTTCTCCGACTTTCGGAAGGGTTAGGGTTAGGGTTAGGGATGAAAGCACATAGGAGAAAGAGATATTCTTGAATAACTTTTTTTGTGAAGGTCGGAGAGACTTGCAAGTAGGCTCTACCCCCACTAAATGGGGTAGCGCGCATCGATCGGTACCATCCTTGAGCTTCTCCGACTTTCGGAAGGGTTAGGGTTAGGGTTAGGGATGAAAGCACATAGGAGAAAGAGATATTCTTGAATAACTTTTTTTGTGAAGGTCGGAGAGACTTGGAAAGTGGTTGCATCTGGACTAATTTGGGTCCTGCGGATCGATTGGTACCATCCCCGAGCTTGTACGACCTTCGGAAGAGGTCGACCGACGAAATTCCCCCAAATCTGAGGAGATATTCTTGAATAACTTTTTTTGTGAAGGTCGGAGAGACTTGCAAGTAGGCTCTACCCCCACTAAATGGGGTAGCGCACATCGATCGGTACCATCCTTGAGCTTCTCCGACTTTCGGAAGGGTTAGGGTTAGGGTTAGGGATGAAAGCACATAGGAGAAAGAGATATTCTTGAATAACTTTTTTTGTGAAGGTCGGAGAGACTTGCAAGTAGGCTCTACCCCCACTAAATGGGGTAGCGCGCATCGATCGGTACCATCCTTGAGCTTCTCCGACTTTCGGAAGGGTTAGGGTTAGGGTTAGGGATGAAAGCACATAGGAGAAAGAGATATTCTTGAATAACTTTTTTTGTGAAGGTCGGAGAGACTTGCAAGTAGGCTCTACCCCCACTAAATGGGGTAGCGCGCATCGATCGGTACCATCCTTGAGCTTCTCCGACTTTCGGAAGGGTTAGGGTTAGGGTTAGGGATGAAAGCACATAGGAGAAAGAGATATTCTTGAATAACTTTTTTTTGAAGGTCGGAGAGACTTGGAAAGTGGTTGCATCTGGACTAATTTGGGTCCTGCGGATCGATTGGTACCATCCCCGAGCTTGTACGACCTTCGGAAGAGGTCAACCGACGAAATTCCCCCAAATCTGAGGAGATATTCTTGAATAACTTTTTTTGTGAAGGTCGGAGAGACTTGCAAGTAGGCTCTACCCCCACTAAATGGGGTAGCGCGCATCGATCGGTACCATCCTTGAGCTTCTCCGACTTTCGGAAGGGTTAGGGTTAGGGTTAGGGATGAAAGCACATAGGAGAAAGAGATATTCTTGAATAACTTTTTTTGTGAAGGTCGGAGAGACTTGCAAGTAGGCTCTACCCCCACTAAATGGGGTAGCGCGCATCGATCGGTACCATCCTTGAGCTTCTCCGACTTTCGGAAGGGTTAGGGTTAGGGTTAGGGATGAAAGCACATAGGAGAAAGAGATATTCTTGAATAACTTTTTTTGTGAAGGTCGGAGAGACTTGGAAAGTGGTTGCATCTGGACTAATTTGGGTCCTGCGGATCGATTGGTACCATCCACGAGCTTGTACGACCTTCGGAAGAGGTCGACCGACGAAATTCCCCCAAATCTGAGGAGATATTCTTGAATAACTTTTTTTGTGAAGGTCGGAGAGACTTGCAAGTAGGCTCTACCCCCACTAAATGGGGTAGCGCGCATCGATCGGTACCATCCTTGAGCTTCTCCGACTTTCGGAAGGGTTAGGGTTAGGGTTAGGGATGAAAGCACATAGGAGAAAGAGATATTCTTGAATAACTTTTTTTGTGAAGGTCGGAGAGACTTGCAAGTAGGCTCTACCCCCACTAAATGGGGTAGCGCGCATCGATCGGTACCATCCTTGAGCTTCTCCGACTTTCGGAAGGGTTAGGGTTAGGGATGAAAGCACATAGGAGAAAGAGATATTCTTGAATAACTTTTTTTGTGAAGGTCGGAGAGACTTGGAAAGTGGTTGCATCTGGACTAATTTGGGTCCTGCGGATCGATTGGTACCATCCCCGAGCTTGTACGACCTTCGGAAGAGGTCGACCGACGAAATTCCCCCAAATCTGAGGAGATATTCTTGAATAACCTTTTTTGTGAAGGTCGGAGAGACTTGCAAGTAGGCTCTACCCCCACTAAATGGGGTAGCGCGCATCGATCGGTACCATCCTTGAGCTTCTCCGACTTTCGGAAGGGTTAGGGTTAGGGTTAGGGATGAAAGCACATAGGAGAAAGAGATATTCTTGAATAACTTTTTTTGTGAAGGTCGGAGAGACTTGCATGTAGGCTCTACCCCCACTAAATGGGGTAGCGCGCATCGATCGGTACCATCCTTGAGCTTCTCCGACTTTCGGAAGGGTTAGGGTTAGGGTTAGGGATGAAAGCACATAGGAGAAAGAGATATTCTTGAATAACTTTTTTTGTGAAGGTCGGAGAGACTTGCAAGTAGGCTCTACCCCCACTAAATGGGGTAGCGCGCATCGATCGGTACCATCCTTGAGCTTCTCCGACTTTCGGAAGGGTTAGGGTTAGGGTTAGGGATGAAAGCACATAGGAGAAAGAGATATTCTTGAATAACTTTTTTTTGAAGGTCGGAGAGACTTGGAAAGTGGTTGCATCTGGACTAATTTGGGTCCTGCGGATCGATTGGTACCATCCCCGAGCTTGTACGACCTTCGGAAGAGGTCAACCGACGAAATTCCCCCAAATCTGAGGAGATATTCTTGAATAACTTTTTTTGTGAAGGTCGGAGAGACTTGCAAGTAGGCTCTACCCCCACTAAATGGGGTAGCGCGCATCGATCGGTACCATCCTTGAGCTTCTCCGACTTTCGGAAGGGTTAGGGTTAGGGATGAAAGCACATAGGAGAAAGAGATATTCTTGAATAACTTTTTTTGTGAAGGTCGGAGAGACTTGCAAGTAGGCTCTACCCCCACTAAATGGGGTAGCGCGCATCGATCGGTACCATCCTTGAGCTTCTCCGACTTTCGGAAGGGTTAGGGTTAGGGTTAGGGATGAAAGCACATAGGAGAAAGAGATATTCTTGAATAACTTTTTTTGTGAAGGTCGGAGAGACTTGGAAAGTGGTTGCATCTGGACTAATTTGGGTCCTGCGGATCGATTGGTACCATCCACGAGCTTGTACGACCTTCGGAAGAGGTCGACCGACGAAATTCCCCCAAATCTGAGGAGATATTATTGAATAACTTTTTTTGTGAAGGTCGGAGAGACTTGCAAGTAGGCTCTACCCCCACTAAATGGGGTAGCGCGCATCGATCGGTACCATCCTTGAGCTTCTCCGACTTTTGGAAGGGTTAGGGTTAGGGATGAAAGCACATAGGAGAAAGAGATATTCTTGAATAACTTTTTTTGTGAAGGTCGGAGAGACTTGCAAGTAGGCTCTACCCCCACTAAATGGGGTAGCGCGCATCGATCGGTACCATCCTTGAGCTTCTCCGACTTTCGGAAGGGTTAGGGTTAGGGATGAAAGCACATAGGAGAAAGAGATATTCTTGAATAACTTTTTTTGTGAAGGTCGGAGAGACTTGGAAAGTGGTTGCATCAGGACTAATTTGGGTCCTGCGGATCGATTGGTACCATCCCCGAGCTTGTACGACCTTTGGAAAAGGTCGACCGACGAAATTCCCCCAAATCTGAGGAGATATTCTTGAATAACTTTTTTTGTGAAGGTCGGAGAGACTTGCAAGTAGGCTCTACCCCCACTAAATGGAGTAGCGCGCATCGATCGGTACCATCCTTGAGCTTCTCCGACTTTCGGAAGGGTTAGGGTTAGGGTTAGGGATGAAAGCACATAGGAGAAAGAGATATTCTTGAATAACTTTTTTTGTGAAGGTCGGAGAGACTTGGAAAGTGGTTGCATCTGGACTAATTTGGGTCCTGCGGATCGATTGGTACCATCCCCGAGCTTGTACGACCTTCGGAAGAGGTCGACCGACGAAATTCCCCCAAATCTGAGGAGATATTCTTGAATAACTTTTTTTGTGAAGGTCGGAGAGACTTGCAAGTAGGCTCTACCCCCACTAAATGGGGTAGCGCGCATCGATCGGTACCATCCTTGAGCTTCTCCGACTTTCGGAAGGGTTAGGGTTAGGGTTAGGGATGAAAGCACATAGGAGAAAGAGATATTCTTGAATAACTTTTTTTGTGAAGGTCGGAGAGACTTGCAAGTAGGCTCTACCCCCACTAAATGGGGTAGCGCAAATCGATCAGTACCATCCTTGAGCTTCTCCGACTTTCGGAAGGGTTAGGGTTAGGGTTAGGGATGAAAGCACATAGGAGAAAGAGATATTCTTGAATAACTTTTTTTGTGAAGGTCGGAGAGACTTGCAAGTAGGCTCTACCCCCACTAAATGGTGTAGCGCGCATCGATCGGTACCATCCTTGAGCTTCTCCGACTTTCGGAAGGGTTAGGGTTAGGGTTAGGGATGAAAGCACATAGGAGAAAGAGATATTCTTGAATAACTTTTTTTGTGAAGGTCGGAGAGACTTGCAAGTAGGCTCTACCCCCACTAAATGGGGTAGCGCGCATCTATCGGTACCATCCTTGAGCTTCTCCGACTTTCGGAAGGGTTAGGGTTAGGGTTAGGGATGAAAGCACATAGGAGAAAGAGATATTCTTGAATAACTTTTTTTGTGAAGGTCGGAGAGACTTGGAAAGTGGTTGCATCTGGACTAATTTGGGTCCTGCGGATCGATTGGTACCATCCCCGAGCTTGTACGACCTTTGGAAGAGGTCGACCGACGAAATTCCCCCAAATCTGAGGAGATATTCTTGAATAACTTTTTTTGTGAAGGTCGGAGAGACTTGCAAGTAGGCTCTACCCCCACTAAATGGGGTAGCGCGCATCGATCGGTACCATCCTTGAGCTTTTCCGACTTTCGGAAGGGTTAGGGTTAGGGTTAGGGATGAAAGCACATAGGAGAAAGAGATATTCTTGAATAACTTTTTTTGTGAAGGTCGGAGAGACTTGCAAGTAGGCTCTACCCCCACTAAATGGGGTAGCGCGCATCGATCGGTACCATCCTTGAGCTTCTCCGACTTTCGGAAGGGTTAGGGTTAGGGATGAAAGCACATAGGAGAAAGAGATATTCTTGAATAACTTTTTTTGTGAAGGTCGGAGAGACTTGGAAAGTGGTTGCATCTGGACTAATTTGGGTCCTGCGGATCGATTGGTACCAGCCCCGAGCTTGTACGACCTTCGGAAGAGGTCGACCGACGAAATTCCCCCAAATCTGAGGAGATATTCTTGAATAACCTTTTTTGTGAAGGTCGGAGAGACTTGCAAGTAGGCTCTACCCCCACTAAATGGGGTAGCGCGCATCGATCGGTACCATCCTTGAGCTTCTCCGACTTTCGGAAGGGTTAGGGTTAGGGTTAGGGATGAAAGCACATAGGAGAAAGAGATATTCTTGAATAACTTTTTTTGTGAAGGTCGGAGAGACTTGCAAGTAGGCTCTACCCCCACTAAATGGGGTAGCGCGCATCGATCAGTACCATCCTTGAGCTTCTCCGACTTTCGGAAGGGTTAGGGTTAGGGTTAGGGATGAAAGCACATAGGAGAAAGAGATATTCTTGAATAACTTTTTTTGTGAAGGTCGGAGAGACTTGGAAAGTGGTTGCATCTGGACTAATTTGGGTCCTGCGGATCGATTGGTACCATCCACGAGCTTGTACGACCTTCGGAAGAGGTCGACCGACGAAATTCCCCCAAATCTGAGGAGATATTCTTGAATAACTTTTTTTGTGAAGGTCGGAGAGACTTGAAAGTAGGCTCTACCCCCACTAAATGGGGTAGCGCGCATCGATCGGTACCATCCTTGAGCTTCTCCGACTTTCGGAAGGGTTAGGGTTAGGGTTAGGGATGAAAGCACATAGGAGAAAGAGATATTCTTGAATAACTTTTTTTGTGAAGGTCGGAGAGACTTGCAAGTAGGCTCTACCCCCACTAAATGGGGTAGCGCGCATCGATCGGTACCATCCTTGAGCTTCTCCGACTTTCGGAAGGGTTAGGGTTAGGGTTAGGGATGAAAGCACATAGGAGAAAGAGATATTCTTGAATAACTTTTTTTGTGAAGGTCGGAGAGACTTGCAAGTAGGCTCTACCCCCACTAAATGGGGTAGCGCGCATCGATCGGTACCATCCTTGAGCTTCTCCGACTTTCGGAAGGGTTAGGGTTAGGGTTAGGGATTAAAGCACATAGGAGAAAGAGATATTCTTGAATAACTTTTTTTTGAAGGTCGGAGAGACTTGGAAAGTGGTTGCATCTGGACTAATTTGGGTCCTGCGGATCGATTGGTACCATCCCCGAGCTTGTACGACCTTCGGAAGAGGTCAACCGACGAAATTCCCCCAAATCTGAGGAGATATTCTTGAATAACTTTTTTTGTGAAGGTCGGAGAGACTTGCAAGTAGGCTCTACCCCCACTAAATGGGGTAGCGCGCATCGATCGGTACCATCCTTGAGCTTCTCCGACTTTCGGAAGGGTTAGGGTTAGGGTTAGGGATGAAAGCACATAGGAGAAAGAGATATTCTTGAATAACTTTTTTTGTGAAGGTCGGAGAGACTTGCAAGTAGGCTCTACCCCCACTAAATGGGGTAGCGCGCATCGATCGGTACCATCCTTGAGCTTCTCCGACTTTCGGAAGGGTTAGGGTTAGGGTTAGGGATGAAAGCACATAGGAGAAAGAGATATTCTTGAATAACTTTTTTTGTGAAGGTCGGAGAGACTTGGAAAGTGGTTGCATCTGGACTAATTTGGGTCCTGCGGATCGATTGGTAGCATCCACGAGCTTGTACGACCTTCGGAAGAGGTCGACCGACGAAATTCCCCCAAATCTGAGGAGATATTCTTGAATAACTTTTTTTGTGAAGGTCGGAGAGACTTGCAAGTAGGCTCTACCCCCACTAAATGGGGTAGCGCGCATCGATCGGTACCATCCTTGAGCTTCTCCGACTTTCGGAAGGGTTAGGGTTAGGGTTAGGGATGAAAGCACATAGGAGAAAGAGATATTCTTGAATAACTTTTTTTGTGAAGGTCGGAGAGACTTGCAAGTAGGCTCTACCCCCACTAAATGGGGTAGCGCGCATCGATCGGTACCATCCTTGAGCTTCTCCGACTTTCGGAAGGGTTAGGGTTAGGGATGAAAGCACATAGGAGAAAGAGATATTCTTGAATAACTTTTTTTGTGAAGGTCGGAGAGACTTGGAAAGTGGTTGCATCAGGACTAATTTGGGTCCTGCGGATCGATTGGTACCATCCCCGAGCTTGTACGACCTTTGGAAAAGGTCGACCGACGAAATTCCCCCAAATCTGAGGAGATATTCTTGAATAACTTTTTTTGTGAAGGTCGGAGAGACTTGCAAGTAGGCTCTACCCCCACTAAATGGAGTAGCGCGCATCGATCGGTACCATCTTTGAGCTTCTCCGACTTTCGGAAGGGTTAGGGTTAGGGTTAGGGATGAAAGCACATAGGAGAAAGAGATATTCTTGAATAACTTTTTTTGTGAAGGTCGGAGAGACTTGTAAAGTGGTTGCATCTGGACTAATTTGGGTCCTGCAGATCGATTGGTACCATCCACGAGCTTGTACGACCTTCGGAAGAGGTCGACCGACGAAATTCCCCCAAATCTGAGGAGATATTCTTGAATAACTTTTTTTGTGAAGGTCGGAGAGACTTGCAAGTAGGCTCTACCCCCACTAAATGGGGTAGCGCGCATCGATCGGTACCATCCTTGAGCTTCTCCGACTTTCGGAAGGGTTAGGGTTAGGGATGAAAGCACATAGGAGAAAGAGATATTCTTGAATAACTTTTTTTGTGAAGGTCGGAGAGACTTGCAAGTAGGCTCTACCCCCACTAAATGGGGTAGCGCGCATCGATCAGTACCATCCTTGAGCTTCTCCGACTTTCGGAAGGGTTAGGGTTAGGGTTAGGGATGAAAGCACATAGGAGAAAGAGATATTCTTGAATAACTTTTTTTGTGAAGGTCGGAGAGACTTGCAAGTAGGCTCTACCCCCACTAAATGGGGTAGCGCGCATCGATCGGTACCATCCTTGAGCTTCTCCGACTTTCGGAAGGGTTAGGGTTAGGGTTAGGGATGAAAGCACATAGGAGAAAGAGATATTCTTGAATAACTTTTTTTGTGAAGGTTGGAGAGACTTGCAAGTAGGCTCTACCCCCACTAAATGGGGTAGCGCGCATCGATCGGTACCATCCTTGAGCTTCTCCGACTTTCGGAAGGGTTAGGGTTAGGGTTAGGGATGAAAGCACATAGGAGAAAGAGATATTCTTGAATAACTTTTTTTGTGAAGGTCGGAGAGACTTGGAAAGTGGTTGCATCTGGACTAATTTGGGTCCTGCGGATCGATTGGTACCATCCCCGAGCTTGTACGACCTTTGGAAGAGGTCGACCGACGAAATTCCCCCAAATCTGAGGAGATATTCTTGAATAACTTTTTTTGTGAAGGTCGGAGAGACTTGCAAGTAGGCTCTACCCCCACTAAATGGGGTAGCGCGCATCGATCGGTACCATCCTTGAGCTTTTCCGACTTTCGGAAGGGTTAGGGTTAGGGTTAGGGATGAAAGCACATAGGAGAAAGAGATATTCTTGAATAACTTTTTTTGTGAAGGTCGGAGAGACTTGGAAAGTGGTTGCATCTGGACTAATTTGGGTCCTGCGGATCGATTGGTACCATCCACGAGCTTGTACGACCTTCGGAAGAGGTCGACCGACGAAATTCCCCCAAATCTGAGGAGATATTCTTGAATAACTTTTTTTGTGAAGGTCGGAGAGACTTGCAAGTAGGCTCTACCCCCACTAAATGGGGTAGCGCGCATCGATCGGTACCATCCTTGAGCTTCTCCGACTTTCGGAAGGGTTAGGGTTAGGGTTAGGGATGAAAGCACATAGGAGAAAGAGATATTCTTGAATAACTTTTTTTGTGAAGGTCGGAGAGACTTGCAAGTAGGCTCTACCCCCACTAAATGGGGTAGCGCGCATCGATCGGTACCATCCTTGAGCTTCTCCGACTTTCGGAAGGGTTAGGGTTAGGGTTAGGGATGAAAGCACATAGGAGAAAGAGATATTCTTGAATAACTTTTTTTGTGAAGGTCGGAGAGACTTGCAAGTAGGCTCTACCCCCACTAAATGGGGTAGCGCGCATCGATCGGTACCATCCTTGAGCTTCTCCGACTTTCGGAAGGGTTAGGGTTAGGGTTAGGGATGAAAGCACATAGGAGAAAGAGATATTCTTGAATAACTTTTTTTGTGAAGGTCGGAGAGACTCGGAAAGTGGTTGCATCTGGACTAATTTGGGTCCTGCGGATCGATTGGTACCATCCCCGAGCTTGTACGACCTTCGGAAGAGGTCGACCGACGAAATTCCCCCAAATCTGAGGAGATATTCTTGAATAACTTTTTTTGTGAAGGTCGGAGAGACTTGCAAGTAGGCTCTACCCCCACTAAATGGGGTAACGCGCATCGATCGGTTCCATCCTTGAGCTTTTCCGACTTTCGGAAGGGTTAGGGTTAGGGATGAAAGCACATAGGAGAAAGAGATATTCTTGAATAACTTTTTTTGTGAAGGTCGGAGAGACTTGCAAGTAGGCTCTACCCCCACTAAATGGGGTAGCGCGCATCGATCGGTACCATCCTTGAGCTTCTCCGACTTTCGGAAGGGTTAGGGTTAGGGATGAAAGCACATAGGAGAAAGAGATATTCTTGAATAACTTTTTTTGTGAAGGTCGGAGAGACTTGGAAAGTGGTTGCATCTGGACTAATTTGGGTCCTGCGGATCGATTGGTACCATCCCCGAGCTTGTACGACCTTCGGAAGAGGTCGACCGACGAAATTCCCCCAAATCTGAGGAGATATTCTTGAATAACCTTTTTTGTGAAGGTCGGAGAGACTTGCAAGTAGGCTCTACCCCCACTAAATGGGGTAGCGCGCATCGATCGGTACCATCCTTGAGCTTCTCCGACTTTCGGAAGGGTTAGGGTTAGGGTTAGGGATGAAAGCACATAGGAGAAAGAGATATTCTTGAATAACTTTTTTTGTGAAGGTCGGAGAGACTTGCAAGTAGGCTCTACCCCCACTAAATGGGGTAGCGCGCATCGATCGGTACCATCCTTGAGCTTCTCCGACTTTCGGAAGGGTTAGGGTTAGGGTTAGGGATGAAAGCACATAGGAGAAAGAGATATTCTTGAATAACTTTTTTTGTGAAGGTCGGAGAGACTTGGAAAGTGGTTGCATCTGGACTAATTTGGGTCCTGCGGATCGATTGGTACCATCCACGAGCTTGTACGACCTTCGAAAGAGGTCGACCGACGAAATTCCCCCAAATCTGAGGAGATATTCTTGAATAACTTTTTTTGTGAAGGTCGGAGAGACTTGCAAGTAGGCTCTACCCCCACTAAATGGGGTAGCGCGCATCGATCGGTACCATCCTTGAGCTTCTCCGACTTTCGGAAGGGTTAGGGTTAGGGTTAGGGATGAAAGCACATAGGAGAAAGAGATATTCTTGAATAACTTTTTTTGTGAAGGTCGGAGAGACTTGCAAGTAGGCTCTACCCCCACTAAATGGGGTAGCGCGCATCGATCGGTACTATCCTTGAGCTTCTCCGACTTTCGGAAGGGTTAGGGTTAGGGTTAGGGATGAAAGCACATAGGAGAAAGAGATATTCTTGAATAACTTTTTTTGTGAAGGTCGGAGAGACTTGGAAAGTGGTTGCATCTGGACTAATTTGGGTCCTGCGGATCGATTGGTACCATCCCCGAGCTTGTACGACCTTCGGAAGAGGTCGACCGACGAAATTCCCCCAAATCTGAGGAGATATTCTTGAATAACTTTTTTTGTGAAGGTCGGAGAGACTTGCAAGTAGGCTCTACCCCCACTAAATGGGGTAGCGCACATCGATCGGTACCATCCTTGAGCTTCTCCGACTTTCGGAAGGGTTAGGGTTAGGGTTAGGGATGAAATCACATAGGAGAAAGAGATATTCTTGAATAACTTTTTTTGTGAAGGTCGGAGAGACTTGGAAAGTGGTTGCATCTGGACTAATTTGGGTCCTGCGGATCGATTGGTACCATCCCCGAGCTTGTACGACCTTCGGAAGAGGTCGACCGACGAAATTCCCCCAAATCTGAGGAGATATTCTTGAATAACTTTTTTTGTGAAGGTCGGAGAGACTTGCAAGTAGGCTCTACCCCCACTAAATGGGGTAGCGCGCATCGATCGGTACCATCCTTGAGCTTTTCCGACTTTCGGAAGGGTTAGGGTTAGGGTTAGGGATGAAAGCACATAGGAGAAAGAGATATTCTTGAATAACTTTTTTTGTGAAGGTCGGAGAGACTTGCAAGTAGGCTCTACCCCCACTAAATGGGGTAGCGCGCATCGATCGGTACCATCCTTGAGCTTCTCCGACTTTCGGAAGGGTTAGGGTTAGGGATGAAAGCACATAGGAGAAAGAGATATTCTTGAATAACTTTTTTTGTGAAGGTCGGAGAGACTTGGAAAGTGGTTGCATCTGGACTAATTTGGGTCCTGCGGATCGATTGGTACCATCCCCGAGCTTGTACGACCTTCGGAAGAGGTCGACCGACGAAATTCCCCCAAATCTGAGGAGATATTCTTGAATAACCTTTTTTGTGAAGGTCGGAGAGACTTGCAAGTAGGCTCTACCCCCACTAAATGGGGTAGCGCGCATCGATCGGTACCATCCTTGAGCTTCTCCGACTTTCGGAAGGGTTAGGGTTAGGGTTAGGGATGAAAGCACATAGGAGAAAGAGATATTCTTGAATAACTTTTTTTGTGAAGGTCGGAGAGACTTGCAAGTAGGCTCTACCCCCACTAAATGGGGTAGCGCGCATCGATCAGTACCATCCTTGAGCTTCTCCGACTTTCGGAAGGGTTAGGGTTAGGGTTAGGGATGAAAGCACATAGGAGAAAGAGATATTCTTGAATAACTTTTTTTGTGAAGGTCGGAGAGACTTGCAAGTAGGCTCTACCCCCACTAAATGGGGTAGCGCGCATCGATCGGTACCATCCTTGAGCTTCTCCGACTTTCGGAAGGGTTAGGGTTAGGGTTAGGGATGAAAGCACATAGGAGAAAGAGATATTCTTGAATAACTTTTTTTGTGAAGGTCGGAGAGACTTGCAAGTAGGCTCTACCCCCACTAAATGGGGTAGCGCGCATCGATCAGTACCATCCTTGAGCTTCTCCGACTTTCGGAAGGGTTAGGGTTAGGGTTAGGGATGAAAGCACATAGGAGAAAGAGATATTCTTGAATAACTTTTTTTGTGAAGGTCGGAGAGACTTGGAAAGTGGTTGCATCTGGACTAATTTGGGTCCTGCGGATCGATTGGTACTATCCCCGAGCTTGTACGACCTTCGGAAGAGGTCGACCGACGAAATTCCCCCAAATCTGAGGAGATATTCTTGAATAACTTTTTTTGTGAAGGTCGGAGAGACTTGCAAGTAGGCTCTACCCCCACTAAATGGGGTAGCGCGCATCGATCGGTACCATCCTTGAGCTTTTCCGACTTTCGGAAGGGTTAGGGTTAGGGTTAGGGATGAAAGCACATAGGAGAAAGAGATATTCTTGAATAACTTTTTTTGTGAAGGTCGGAGAGACTTGCAAGTAGGCTCTACCCCCACTAAATGGGGTAGCGCGCATCGATCGGTATCATCCTTGAGCTTCTCTGACTTTCGGAAGGGTTAGGGTTAGGGATGAAAGCACATAGGAGAAAGAGATATTCTTGAATAACTTTTTCTGTGAAGGTCGGAGAGACTTGGAAAGTGGTTGCATCTGGACTAATTTGGGTCCTGCGGATCGATTGGTACCATCCCCGAGCTTGTACGACCTTCGGAAGAGGTCGACCGACGAAATTCCCCCAAATCTGAGGAGATATTCTTGAATAACCTTTTTTGTGAAGGTCGGAGAGACTTGCAAGTAGGCTCTACCCCCACTAAATGGGGTAGCGCGCATCGATCGGTACCATCCTTGAGCTTCTCCGACTTTCGGAAGGGTTAGGGTTAGGGTTAGGGATGAAAGCACATAGGAGAAAGAGATATTCTTGAATAACTTTTTTTGTGAAGGTCGGAGAGACTTGCAAGTAGGCTCTACCCCCACTAAATGGGGTAGCGCGCATCGATCGGTACCATCCTTGAGCTTCTCCGACTTTCGGAAGGGTTAGGGTTAGGGTTAGGGATGAAAGCACATAGGAGAAAGAGATATTCTTGAATAACTTTTTTTGTGAAGGTCGGAGAGACTTGGAAAGTGGTTGCATCTGGACTAATTTGGGTCCTGCAGATCGATTGGTACCATTCACGAGCTTGTACGACCTTCGGAAGAGGTCGACCGACGAAATTCCCCCAAATCTGAGGAGATATTTTTGAATAACTTTTTTTGTGAAGGTCGGAGAGACTTGCAAGTAGGCTCTACCCCCACTAAATGGGGTAGCGCGCATCGATCGGTACCATCCTTGAGCTTCTCCGACTTTCGGAAGGGTTAGGGTTAGGGTTAGGGATGAAAGCACATAGGAGAAAGAGATATTCTTGAATAACTTTTTTTGTGAAGGTCGGAGAGACTTGCAAGTAGGCTCTACCCCCACTAAATGGGGTAGCGCGCATCGATCGGTACCATCCTTGAGCTTCTCCGACTTTCGGAAGGGTTAGGGTTAGGGTTAGGGATGAAAGCACATAGGAGAAAGAGATATTCTTGAATAACTTTTTTTGTGAAGGTCGGAGAGACTTGCAAGTAGGCTCTACCCCCACTAAATGGGGTAGCGCGCATCGATCGGTACCATCCTTGAGCTTCTCCGACTTTCGGAAGGGTTAGGGTTAGGGTTAGGGATGAAAGCACATAGGAGAAAGAGATATTCTTGAATAACTTTTTTTGTGAAGGTCGGAGAGACTTGGAAAGTGGTTGCATCTGGACTAATTTGGGTCCTGCGGATCGATTGGTACCATCCCCGAGCTTGTACGACCTTCGGAAGAGGTCGACCGACGAAATTCCCCCAAATCTGAGGAGATATTCTTGAATAACCTTTTTTGTGAAGGTCGGAGAGACTTGCAAGTAGGCTCTACCCCCACTAAATGGGGTAGCGCGCATCGATCGGTACCATCCTTGAGCTTCTCCGACTTTCGGAAGGGTTAGGGTTAGGGTTAGGGATGAAAGCACATAGGAGAAAGAGATATTCTTGAATAACTTTTTTTGTGAAGGTCGGAGAGACTTGCAAGTAGGCTCTACCCCCACTAAATGGGGTAGCGCGCATCGATCAGTACCATCCTTGAGCTTCTCCGACTTTCGGAAGGGTTAGGGTTAGGGTTAGGGATGAAAGCACATAGGAGAAAGAGATATTCTTGAATAACTTTTTTTGTGAAGGTCGGAGAGACTTGCAAGTAGGCTCTACCCCCACTAAATGGGGTAGCGCGCATCGATCGGTACCATCCTTGAGCTTCTCCGACTTTCGGAAGGGTTAGGGTTAGGGTTAGGGATGAAAGCACATAGGAGAAAGAGATATTCTTGAATAACTTTTTTTGTGAAGGTCGGAGAGACTTGCAAGTAGGCTCTACCCCCACTAAATGGGGTAGCGCGCATCGATCGGTACCATCCTTGAGCTTCTCCGACTTTCGGAAGGGTTAGGGTTAGGGTTAGGGATGAAAGCACATAGGAGAAAGAGATATTCTTGAATAACTTTTTTTGTGAAGGTCGGAGAGACTTGGAAAGTGGTTGCATCTGGACTAATTTGGGTCCTGCGGATCGATTGGTACTATCCCCGAGCTTGTACGACCTTCGGAAGAGGTCGACCGACGAAATTCCCCCAAATCTGAGGAGATATTTTTGAATAACTTTTTTTGTGAAGGTCGGAGAGACTTGCAAGTAGGCTCTACCCCCACTAAATGGGGTAGCGCGCATCGATCGGTACCATCCTTGAGCTTCTCCGACTTTCGGAAGGGTTAGGGTTAGGGTTAGGGATGAAAGCACATAGGAGAAAGAGATATTCTTGAATAACTTTTTTTGTGAAGGTCGGAGAGACTTGCAAGTAGGCTCTACCCCCACTAAATGGGGTAGCGCGCATCGATCGGTACCATCCTTGAGCTTCTCCGACTTTCGGAAGGGTTAGGGTTAGGGTTAGGGATGAAAGCACATAGGAGAAAGAGATATTCTTGAATAACTTTTTTTGTGAAGGTCGGAGAGACTTGCAAGTAGGCTCTACCCCCACTAAATGGGGTAGCGCGCATCGATCGGTACCATCCTTGAGCTTCTCCGACTTTCGGAAGGGTTAGGGTTAGGGTTAGGGATGAAAGCACATAGGAGAAAGAGATATTCTTGAATAACTTTTTTTGTGAAGGTCGGAGAGACTTGGAAAGTGGTTGCATCTGGACTAATTTGGGTCCTGCGGATCGATTGGTACCATCCCCGAGCTTGTACGACCTTCGGAAGAGGTCGACCGACGAAATTCCCCCAAATCTGAGGAGATATTCTTGAATAACCTTTTTTGTGAAGGTCGGAGAGACTTGCAAGTAGGCTCTACCCCCACTAAATGGGGTAGCGCGCATCGATCGGTACCATCCTTGAGCTTCTCCGACTTTCGGAAGGGTTAGGGTTAGGGTTAGGGATGAAAGCACATAGGAGAAAGAGATATTCTTGAATAACTTTTTTTGTGAAGGTCGGAGAGACTTGCAAGTAGGCTCTACCCCCACTAAATGGGGTAGCGCGCATCGATCAGTACCATCCTTGAGCTTCTCCGACTTTCGGAAGGGTTAGGGTTAGGGTTAGGGATGAAAGCACATAGGAGAAAGAGATATTCTTGAATAACTTTTTTTGTGAAGGTCGGAGAGACTTGCAAGTAGGCTCTACCCCCACTAAATGGGGTAGCGCGCATCGATCGGTACCATCCTTGAGCTTCTCCGACTTTCGGAAGGGTTAGGGTTAGGGTTAGGGATGAAAGCACATAGGAGAAAGAGATATTCTTGAATAACTTTTTTTGTGAAGGTCGGAGAGACTTGCAAGTAGGCTCTACCCCCACTAAATGGGGTAGCGCGCATCGATCGGTACCATCCTTGAGCTTCTCCGACTTTCGGAAGGGTTAGGGTTAGGGTTAGGGATGAAAGCACATAGGAGAAAGAGATATTCTTGAATAACTTTTTTTGTGAAGGTCGGAGAGACTTGGAAAGTGGTTGCATCTGGACTAATTTGGGTCCTGCGGATCGATTGGTACTATCCCCGAGCTTGTACGACCTTCGGAAGAGGTCGACCGACGAAATTCCCCCAAATCTGAGGAGATATTCTTGAATAACTTTTTTTGTGAAGGTCGGAGAGACTTGCAAGTAGGCTCTACCCCCACTAAATGGGGTAGCGCGCATCGATCGGTACCATCCTTGAGCTTTTCCGACTTTCGGAAGGGTTAGGGTTAGGGTTAGGGATGAAAGCACATAGGAGAAAGAGATATTCTTGAATAACTTTTTTTGTGAAGGTCGGAGAGACTTGCAAGTAGGCTCTACCCCCACTAAATGGGGTAGCGCGCATCGATCGGTATCATCCTTGAGCTTCTCTGACTTTCGGAAGGGTTAGGGTTAGGGATGAAAGCACATAGGAGAAAGAGATATTCTTGAATAACTTTTTTTGTGAAGGTCGGAGAGACTTGGAAAGTGGTTGCATCTGGACTAATTTGGGTCCTGCGGATCGATTGGTACCATCCCCGAGCTTGTACGACCTTCGGAAGAGGTCGACCGACGAAATTCCCCCAAATCTGAGGAGATATTCTTGAATAACCTTTTTTGTGAAGGTCGGAGAGACTTGCAAGTAGGCTCTACCCCCACTAAATGGGGTAGCGCGCATCGATCGGTACCATCCTTGAGCTTCTCCGACTTTCGGAAGGGTTAGGGTTAGGGTTAGGGATGAAAGCACATAGGAGAAAGAGATATTCTTGAATAACTTTTTTTGTGAAGGTCGGAGAGACTTGCAAGTAGGCTCTACCCCCACTAAATGGGGTAGCGCGCATCGATCGGTACCATCCTTGAGCTTCTCCGACTTTCGGAAGGGTTAGGGTTAGGGTTAGGGATGAAAGCACATAGGAGAAAGAGATATTCTTGAATAACTTTTTTTGTGAAGGTCGGAGAGACTTGGAAAGTGGTTGCATCTGGACTAATTTGGGTCCTGCAGATCGATTGGTACCATTCACGAGCTTGTACGACCTTCGGAAGAGGTCGACCGACGAAATTCCCCCAAATCTGAGGAGATATTTTTGAATAACTTTTTTTGTGAAGGTCGGAGAGACTTGCAAGTAGGCTCTACCCCCACTAAATGGGGTAGCGCGCATCGATCGGTACCATCCTTGAGCTTCTCCGACTTTCGGAAGGGTTAGGGTTAGGGTTAGGGATGAAAGCACATAGGAGAAAGAGATATTCTTGAATAACTTTTTTTGTGAAGGTCGGAGAGACTTGCAAGTAGGCTCTACCCCCACTAAATGGGGTAGCGCGCATCGATCGGTACCATCCTTGAGCTTCTCCGACTTTCGGAAGGGTTAGGGTTAGGGTTAGGGATGAAAGCACATAGGAGAAAGAGATATTCTTGAATAACTTTTTTTGTGAAGGTCGGAGAGACTTGCAAGTAGGCTCTACCCCCACTAAATGGGGTAGCGCGCATCGATCGGTACCATCCTTGAGCTTCTCCGACTTTCGGAAGGGTTAGGGTTAGGGTTAGGGATGAAAGCACATAGGAGAAAGAGATATTCTTGAATAACTTTTTTTGTGAAGGTCGGAGAGACTTGGAAAGTGGTTGCATCTGGACTAATTTGGGTCCTGCGGATCGATTGGTACCATCCCCGAGCTTGTACGACCTTCGGAAGAGGTCGACCGACGAAATTCCCCCAAATCTGAGGAGATATTCTTGAATAACTTTTTTTGTGAAGGTCGGAGAGACTTGCAAGTAGGCTCTACCCCCACTAAATGGGGT
Organism: Limanda limanda; assembly: GCF_963576545.1. Classification (NCBI taxonomy): domain Eukaryota; kingdom Metazoa; phylum Chordata; class Actinopteri; order Pleuronectiformes; family Pleuronectidae; genus Limanda; species Limanda limanda. The sequence goes on along the minus strand of NW_026870641.1, from coordinate 529,618 downwards.
AGCGCACATCGATCGGTACCATCCTTGAGCTTCTCCGACTTTCGGAAGGGTTAGGGTTAGGGTTAGGGATGAAAGCATTTAGGAGAAAGAGATATTCTTGAATAACTTTTTTTGTGAAGGTCGGAGAGACTTGCAAGTAGGCTCTACCCCCACTAAATGGGGTAGCGCGCATCTATCGGTACCATCCTTGAGCTTCTCCGACTTTCGGAAGGGTTAGGGTTAGGGTTAGGGATGAAAGCACATAGGAGAAAGAGATATTCTTGAATAACTTTTTTTGTGAAGGTCGGAGAGACTTGGAAAGTGGTTGCATCTGGACTAATTTGGGTCCTGCGGATCGATTGGTACCATCCCCGAGCTTGTACGACCTTCGGAAGAGGTCGACCGACGAAATTCCCCCAAATCTGAGGAGATATTCTTGAATAACTTTTTTTGTGAAGGTCGGAGAGACTTGCAAGTAGGCTCTACCCCCACTAAATGGGGTAGCGCGCATCGATCGGTACCATCCTTGAGCTTCTCCGACTTTCGGAAGGGTTAGGGTTAGGGTTAGGGATGAAAGCACATAGGAGAAAGAGATATTCTTGAATAACTTTTTTTGTGAAGGTCGGAGAGACTTGGAAAGTGGTTGCATCTGGACTAATTTGGGTCCTGCAGATCGATTGGTACCATTCACGAGCTTGTACGACCTTCGGAAGAGGTCGACCGACGAAATTCCCCCAAATCTGAGGAGATATTTTTGAATAACTTTTTTTGTGAAGGTCGGAGAGACTTGCAAGTAGGCTCTACCCCCACTAAATGGGGTAGCGCGCATCGATCGGTACCATCCTTGAGCTTCTCCGACTTTCGGAAGGGTTAGGGTTAGGGTTAGGGATGAAAGCACATAGGAGAAAGAGATATTCTTGAATAACTTTTTTTGTGAAGGTCGGAGAGACTTGCAAGTAGGCTCTACCCCCACTAAATGGGGTAGCGCGCATCGATCGGTACCATCCTTGAGCTTCTCCGACTTTCGGAAGGGTTAGGGTTAGGGTTAGGGATGAAAGCACATAGGAGAAAGAGATATTCTTGAATAACTTTTTTTGTGAAGGTCGGAGAGACTTGCAAGTAGGCTCTACCCCCACTAAATGGGGTAGCGCGCATCGATCGGTACCATCCTTGAGCTTCTCCGACTTTCGGAAGGGTTAGGGTTAGGGTTAGGGATGAAAGCACATAGGAGAAAGAGATATTCTTGAATAACTTTTTTTGTGAAGGTCGGAGAGACTTGGAAAGTGGTTGCATCTGGACTAATTTGGGTCCTGCGGATCGATTGGTACCATCCCCGAGCTTGTACGACCTTCGGAAGAGGTCGACCGACGAAATTCCCCCAAATCTGAGGAGATATTCTTGAATAACTTTTTTTGTGAAGGTCGGAGAGACTTGCAAGTAGGCTCTACCCCCACTAAATGGGGTAGCGCACATCGATCGGTACCATCCTTGAGCTTCTCCGACTTTCGGAAGGGTTAGGGTTAGGGTTAGGGATGAAAGCATTTAGGAGAAAGAGATATTCTTGAATAACTTTTTTTGTGAAGGTCGGAGAGACTTGCAAGTAGGCTCTACCCCCACTAAATGGGGTAGCGCGCATCTATCGGTACCATCCTTGAGCTTCTCCGACTTTCGGAAGGGTTAGGGTTAGGGTTAGGGATGAAAGCACATAGGAGAAAGAGATATTCTTGAATAACTTTTTTTGTGAAGGTCGGAGAGACTTGGAAAGTGGTTGCATCTGGACTAATTTGGGTCCTGCGGATCGATTGGTACCATCCCCGAGCTTGTACGACCTTCGGAAGAGGTCGACCGACGAAATTCCCCCAAATCTGAGGAGATATTCTTGAATAACTTTTTTTGTGAAGGTCGGAGAGACTTGCAAGTAGGCTCTACCCCCACTAAATGGGGTAGCGCGCATCGATCGGTACCATCCTTGAGCTTTTCCGACTTTCGGAAGGGTTAGGGTTAGGGTTAGGGATGAAAGCACATAGGAGAAAGAGATATTCTTGAATAACTTTTTTTGTGAAGGTCGGAGAGACTTGCAAGTAGGCTCTACCCCCACTAAATGGGGTAGCTCGCATCGATCGGTACCATCCTTGAGCTTCTCCGACTTTCGGAAGGGTTAGGGTTAGGGATGAAAGCACATAGGAGAAAGAGATATTCTTGAATAACTTTTTTTGTGAAGGTCGGAGAGACTTGGAAAGTGGTTGCATCTGGACTAATTTGGGTCCTGCGGATCGATTGGTACCATCCCCGAGCTTGTACGACCTTCGGAAGAGGTCGACCGACGAAATTCCCCCAAATCTGAGGAGATATTCTTGAATAACCTTTTTTGTGAAGGTCGGAGAGACTTGCAAGTAGGCTCTACCCCCACTAAATGGGGTAGCGCGCATCGATCGGTACCATCCTTGAGCTTCTCCGACTTTCGGAAGGGTTAGGGTTAGGGTTAGGGATGAAAGCACATAGGAGAAAGAGATATTCTTGAATAACTTTTTTTGTGAAGGTTGGAGAGACTTGCAAGTAGGCTCTACCCCCACTAAATGGGGTAGCGCGCATCGATCAGTACCATCCTTGAGCTTCTCCGACTTTCGGAAGGGTTAGGGTTAGGGTTAGGGATGAAAGCACATAGGAGAAAGAGATATTCTTGAATAACTTTTTTTGTGAAGGTCGGAGAGACTTGCAAGTAGGCTCTACCCCCACTAAATGGGGTAGCGCGCATCGATCGGTACCAACCTTGAGCTTCTCCGACTTTCGGAAGGGTTAGGGTTAGGGTTAGGGATGAAAGCACATAGGAGAAAGAGATATTCTTGAATAACTTTTTTTGTGAAGGTCGGAGAGACTTGCAAGTAGGCTCTACCCCCACTAAATGGGGTAGCGCGCATCGATCGGTACCATCCTTGAGCTTCTCCGACTTTCGGAAGGGTTAGGGTTAGGGTTAGGGATGAAAGCACATAGGAGAAAGAGATATTCTTGAATAACTTTTTTTTGAAGGTCGGAGAGACTTGGAAAGTGGTTGCATCTGGACTAATTTGGGTCCTGCGGATCGATTGGTACCATCCCCGAGCTTGTACGACCTTCGGAAGAGGTCAACCGACGAAATTCCCCCAAATCTGAGGAGATATTCTTGAATAACTTTTTTTGTGAAGGTCGGAGAGACTTGCAAGTAGGCTCTACCCCCACTAAATGGGGTAGCGCGCATCGATCGGTACCATCCTTGAGCTTCTCCGACTTTCGGAAGGGTTAGGGTTAGGGTTAGGGATGAAAGCACATAGGAGAAAGAGATATTCTTGAATAACTTTTTTTGTGAAGGTCGGAGAGACTTGGAAAGTGGTTGCATCTGGACTAATTTGGGTCCTGCGGATCGATTGGTACCATCCACGAGCTTGTACGACCTTCGGAAGAGGTCGACCGACGAAATTCCCCCAAATCTGAGGAGATATTCTTGAATAACCTTTTTTGTGAAGGTCGGAGAGACTTGCAAGTAGGCTCTACCCCCACTAAATGGGGTAGCGCGCATCGATCGGTACCATCCTTGAGCTTCTCCGACTTTCGGAAGGGTTAGGGTTAGGGTTAGGGATGAAAGCACATAGGAGAAAGAGATATTCTTGAATAACTTTTTTTGTGAAGGTTGGAGAGACTTGCAAGTAGGCTCTACCCCCACTAAATGGGGTAGCGCGCATCGATCAGTACCATCCTTGAGCTTCTCCGACTTTCGGAAGGGTTAGGGTTAGGGTTAGGGATGAAAGCACATAGGAGAAAGAGATATTCTTGAATAACTTTTTTTGTGAAGGTCGGAGAGACTTGCAAGTAGGCTCTACCCCCACTAAATGGGGTAGCGCGCATCGATCGGTACCATCCTTGAGCTTCTCCGACTTTCGGAAGGGTTAGGGTTAGGGTTAGGGATGAAAGCACATAGGAGAAAGAGATATTCTTGAATAACTTTTTTTGTGAAGGTCGGAGAGACTTGCAAGTAGGCTCTACCCCCACTAAATGGGGTAGCGCGCATCGATCGGTACCATCCTTGAGCTTCTCCGACTTTCGGAAGGGTTAGGGTTAGGGTTAGGGATGAAAGCACATAGGAGAAAGAGATATTCTTGAATAACTTTTTTTTGAAGGTCGGAGAGACTTGGAAAGTGGTTGCATCTGGACTAATTTGGGTCCTGCGGATCGATTGGTACCATCCCCGAGCTTGTACGACCTTCGGAAGAGGTCAACCGACGAAATTCCCCCAAATCTGAGGAGATATTCTTGAATAACTTTTTTTGTGAAGGTCGGAGAGACTTGCAAGTAGGCTCTACCCCCACTAAATGGGGTAGCGCGCATCGATCGGTACCATCCTTGAGCTTCTCCGACTTTCGGAAGGGTTAGGGTTAGGGTTAGGGATGAAAGCACATAGGAGAAAGAGATATTCTTGAATAACTTTTTTTGTGAAGGTCGGAGAGACTTGGAAAGTGGTTGCATCTGGACTAATTTGGGTCCTGCGGATCGATTGGTACCATCCACGAGCTTGTACGACCTTCGGAAGAGGTCGACCGACGAAATTCCCCCAAATCTGAGGAGATATTCTTGAATAACTTTTTTTGTGAAGGTCGGAGAGACTTGCAAGTAGGCTCTACCCCCACTAAATGGGGTAGCGCGCATCGATCGGTACCATCCTTGAGCTTCTCCGACTTTCGGAAGGGTTAGGGTTAGGGTTAGGGATGAAAGCACATAGGAGAAAGAGATATTCTTGAATAACTTTTTTTGTGAAGGTCGGAGAGACTTGCAAGTAGGCTCTACCCCCACTAAATGGGGTAGCGCGCATCGATCGGTACCATCCTTGAGCTTCTCCGACTTTCGGAAGGGTTAGGGTTAGGGATGAAAGCACATAGGAGAAAGAGATATTCTTGAATAACTTTTTTTGTGAAGGTCGGAGAGACTTGGAAAGTGGTTGCATCAGGACTAATTTGGGTCCTGCGGATCGATTGGTACCATCCCCGAGCTTGTACGACCTTTGAAAAAGGTCGACCGACGAAATTCCCCCAAATCTGAGGAGATATTCTTGAATAACTTTTTTTGTGAAGGTCGGAGAGACTTGCAAGTAGGCTCTACCCCCACTAAATGGAGTAGCGCGCATCGATCGGTACCATCTTTGAGCTTCTCCGACTTTCGGAAGGGTTAGGGTTAGGGTTAGGGATGAAAGCACATAGGAGAAAGAGATATTCTTGAATAACTTTTTTTGTGAAGGTCGGAGAGACTTGGAAAGTGGTTGCATCTGGACTAATTTGGGTCCTGCGGATCGATTGGTACCATCCACGAGCTTGTACGACCTTCGGAAGAGGTCGACCGACGAAATTCCCCCAAATCTGAGGAGATATTCTTGAATAACTTTTTTTGTGAAGGTCGGAGAGACTTGCAAGTAGGCTCTACCCCCACTAAATGGGGTAGCGCGCATCGATCGGTACCATCCTTGAGCTTCTCCGACTTTCGGAAGGGTTAGGGTTAGGGATGAAAGCACATAGGAGAAAGAGATATTCTTGAATAACTTTTTTTGTGAAGGTCGGAGAGACTTGCAAGTAGGCTCTACCCCCACTAAATGGGGTAGCGCGCATCGATCAGTACCATCCTTGAGCTTCTCCGACTTTCGGAAGGGTTAGGGTTAGGGTTAGGGATGAAAGCACATAGGAGAAAGAGATATTCTTGAATAACTTTTTTTGTGAAGGTCGGAGAGACTTGCAAGTAGGCTCTACCCCCACTAAATGGGGTAGCGCGCATCGATCGGTACCATCCTTGAGCTTCTCCGACTTTCGGAAGGGTTAGGGTTAGGGTTAGGGATGAAAGCACATAGGAGAAAGAGATATTCTTGAATAACTTTTTTTGTGAAGGTTGGAGAGACTTGCAAGTAGGCTCTACCCCCACTAAATGGGGTAGCGCGCATCGATCGGTACCATCCTTGAGCTTCTCCGACTTTCGGAAGGGTTAGGGTTAGGGTTAGGGATGAAAGCACATAGGAGAAAGAGATATTCTTGAATAACTTTTTTTGTGAAGGTCGGAGAGACTTGGAAAGTGGTTGCATCTGGACTAATTTGGGTCCTGCGGATCGATTGGTACCATCCCCGAGCTTGTACGACCTTTGGAAGAGGTCGACCGACGAAATTCCCCCAAATCTGAGGAGATATTCTTGAATAACTTTTTTTGTGAAGGTCGGAGAGACTTGCAAGTAGGCTCTACCCCCACTAAATGGGGTAGCGCGCATCGATCGGTACCATCCTTGAGCTTTTCCGACTTTCGGAAGGGTTAGGGTTAGGGTTAGGGATGAAAGCACATAGGAGAAAGAGATATTCTTGAATAACTTTTTTTGTGAAGGTCGGAGAGACTTGGAAAGTGGTTGCATCTGGACTAATTTGGGTCCTGCGGATCGATTGGTACCATCCACGAGCTTGTACGACCTTCGGAAGAGGTCGACCGACGAAATTCCCCCAAATCTGAGGAGATATTCTTGAATAACTTTTTTTGTGAAGGTCGGAGAGACTTGCAAGTAGGCTCTACCCCCACTAAATGGGGTAGCGCGCATCGATCGGTACCATCCTTGAGCTTCTCCGACTTTCGGAAGGGTTAGGGTTAGGGATGAAAGCACATAGGAGAAAGAGATATTCTTGAATAACTTTTTTTGTGAAGGTCGGAGAGACTTGCAAGTAGGCTCTACCCCCACTAAATGGGGTAGCGCGCATCGATCAGTACCATCCTTGAGCTTCTCCGACTTTCGGAAGGGTTAGGGTTAGGGTTAGGGATGAAAGCACATAGGAGAAAGAGATATTCTTGAATAACTTTTTTTGTGAAGGTCGGAGAGACTTGCAAGTAGGCTCTACCCCCACTAAATGGGGTAGCGCGCATCGATCGGTACCATCCTTGAGCTTCTCCGACTTTCGGAAGGGTTAGGGTTAGGGTTAGGGATGAAAGCACATAGGAGAAAGAGATATTCTTGAATAACTTTTTTTGTGAAGGTTGGAGAGACTTGCAAGTAGGCTCTACCCCCACTAAATGGGGTAGCGCGCATCGATCGGTACCATCCTTGAGCTTCTCCGACTTTCGGAAGGGTTAGGGTTAGGGTTAGGGATGAAAGCACATAGGAGAAAGAGATATTCTTGAATAACTTTTTTTGTGAAGGTCGGAGAGACTTGGAAAGTGGTTGCATCTGGACTAATTTGGGTCCTGCGGATCGATTGGTACCATCCCCGAGCTTGTACGACCTTTGGAAGAGGTCGACCGACGAAATTCCCCCAAATCTGAGGAGATATTCTTGAATAACTTTTTTTGTGAAGGTCGGAGAGACTTGCAAGTAGGCTCTACCCCCACTAAATGGGGTAGCGCGCATCGATCAGTACCATCCTTGAGCTTTTCCGACTTTCGGAAGGGTTAGGGTTAGGGTTAGGGATGAAAGCACATAGGAGAAAGAGATATTCTTGAATAACTTTTTTTGTGAAGGTCGGAGAGACTTGGAAAGTGGTTGCATCTGGACTAATTTGGGTCCTGCGGATCGATTGGTACCATCCACGAGCTTGTACGACCTTCGGAAGAGGTCGACCGACGAAATTCCCCCAAATCTGAGGAGATATTCTTGAATAACTTTTTTTGTGAAGGTCGGAGAGACTTGCAAGTAGGCTCTACCCCCACTAAATGGGGTAGCGCGCATCGATCGGTACCATCCTTGAGCTTCTCCGACTTTCGGAAGGGTTAGGGTTAGGGTTAGGGATGAAAGCACATAGGAGAAAGAGATATTCTTGAATAACTTTTTTTGTGAAGGTCGGAGAGACTTGCAAGTAGGCTCTACCCCCACTAAATGGGGTAGCACGCATCGATCGGTACCATCCTTGAGCTTCTCCGACTTTCGGAAGGGTTAGGGTTAGGGTTACGGATGAAAGCACATAGGAGAAAGAGATATTCTTGAATAACTTTTTTTGTGAAGGTCGGAGAGACTTGCAAGTAGGCTCTACCCCCACTAAATGGGGTAGCGCGCATCGATCGGTACCATCCTTGAGCTTCTCCGACTTTCGGAAGGGTTAGGGTTAGGGTTAGGGATGAAAGCACATAGGAGAAAGAGATATTCTTGAATAACTTTTTTTGTGAAGGTCGGAGAGACTCGGAAAGTGGTTGCATCTGGACTAATTTGGGTCCTGCGGATCGATTGGTACCATCCCCGAGCTTGTACGACCTTCGGAAGAGGTCGACCGACGAAATTCCCCCAAATCTGAGGAGATATTCTTGAATAACTTTTTTTGTGAAGGTCGGAGAGACTTGCAAGTAGGCTCTACCCCCACTAAATGGGGTAACGCGCATCGATCGGTACCATCCTTGAGCTTTTCCGACTTTCGGAAGGGTTAGGGTTAGGGTTAGGGATGAAAGCACATAGGAGAAAGAGATATTCTTGAATAACTTTTTTTGTGAAGGTCGGAGAGACTTGCAAGTAGGCTCTACCCCCACTAAATGGGGTAGCGCGCATCGATCGGTACCATCCTTGAGCTTCTCCGACTTTCGGAAGGGTTAGGGTTAGGGATGAAAGCACATAGGAGAAAGAGATATTCTTGAATAACTTTTTTTGTGAAGGTCGGAGAGACTTGGAAAGTGGTTGCATCTGGACTAATTTGGGTCCTGCGGATCGATTGGTACCATCCCCGAGCTTGTACGACCTTCGGAAGAGGTCGACCGACGAAATTCCCCCAAATCTGAGGAGATATTCTTGAATAACCTTTTTTGTGAAGGTCGGAGAGACTTGCAAGTAGGCTCTACCCCCACTAAATGGGGTAGCGCGCATCGATCGGTACCATCCTTGAGCTTCTCCGACTTTCGGAAGGGTTAGGGTTAGGGTTAGGGATGAAAGCACATAGGAGAAAGAGATATTCTTGAATAACTTTTTTTGTGAAGGTCGGAGAGACTTGCAAGTAGGCTCTACCCCCACTAAATGGGGTAGCGCGCATCGATCGGTACCATCCTTGAGCTTCTCCGACTTTTGGAAGGGTTAGGGTTAGGGTTAGGGATGAAAGCACATAGGAGAAAGAGATATTCTTGAATAACTTTTTTTGTGAAGGTCGGAGAGACTTGCAAGTAGGCTCTACCCCCACTAAATGGGGTAGCGCGCATCGATCGGTACCATCCTTGAGCTTCTCCGACTTTCGGAAGGGTTAGGGTTAGGGTTAGGGATGAAAGCACATAGGAGAAAGAGATATTCTTGAATAACTTTTTTTGTGAAGGTCGGAGAGACTTGGAAAGTGGTTGCATCTGGACTAATTTGGGTCCTGCGGATCGATTGGTACCATCCACGAGCTTGTACGACCTTCGAAAGAGGTCGACCGACGAAATTCCCCCAAATCTGAGGAGATATTCTTGAATAACTTTTTTTGTGAAGGTCGGAGAGACTTGCAAGTAGGCTCTACCCCCACTAAATGGGGTAACGCGCATCGATCGGTACCATCCTTGAGCTTCTCCGACTTTCGGAAGGGTTAGGGTTAGGGTTAGGGATGAAAGCACATAGGAGAAAGAGATATTCTTGAATAACTTTTTTTGTGAAGGTCGGAGAGACTTGCAAGTAGGCTCTACCCCCACTAAATGGGGTAGCGCGCATCGATCGGTACTATCCTTGAGCTTCTCCGACTTTCGGAAGGGTTAGGGTTAGGGTTAGGGATGAAAGCACATAGGAGAAAGAGATATTCTTGAATAACTTTTTTTGTGAAGGTCGGAGAGACTTGCAAGTAGGCTCTACCCCCACTAAATGGGGTAGCGCGCATCGATCGGTACCATCCTTGAGCTTCTCCGACTTTCGGAAGGGTTAGGGTTAGGGTTAGGGATGAAAGCACATAGGAGAAAGAGATATTCTTGAATAACTTTTTTTGTGAAGGTCGGAGAGACTTGCAAGTAGGCTCTACCCCCACTAAATGGGGTAGCGCGCATCGATCGGTACCATCCTTGAGCTTCTCCGACTTTCGGAAGGGTTAGGGTTAGGGTTAGGGATGAAAGCACATAGGAGAAAGAGATATTCTTGAATAACTTTTTTTGTGAAGGTCGGAGAGACTTGCAAGTAGGCTCTACCCCCACTAAATGGGGTAGCGCGCATCGATCGGTACCATCCTTGAGCTTCTCCGACTTTCGGAAGGGTTAGGGTTAGGGATGAAAGCACATAGGAGAAAGAGATATTCTTGAATAACTTTTTTTGTGAAGGTCGGAGAGACTTGGAAAGTGGTTGCATCAGGACTAATTTGGGTCCTGCGGATCGATTGGTACCATCCCCGAGCTTGTACGACCTTTGGAAAAGGTCGACCGACGAAATTCCCCCAAATCTGAGGAGATATTCTTGAATAACTTTTTTTGTGAAGGTCGGAGAGACTTGCAAGTAGGCTCTACCCCCACTAAATGGAGTAGCGCGCATCGATCGGTACCATCTTTGAGCTTCTCCGACTTTCGGAAGGGTTAGGGTTAGGGTTAGGGATGAAAGCACATAGGAGAAAGAGATATTCTTGAATAACTTTTTTTGTGAAGGTCGGAGAGACTTGGAAAGTGGTTGCATCTGGACTAATTTGGGTCCTGCGGATCGATTGGTACCATCCACGAGCTTGTACGACCTTCGGAAGAGGTCGACCGACGAAATTCCCCCAAATCTGAGGAGATATTCTTGAATAACTTTTTTTGTGAAGGTCGGAGAGACTTGCAAGTAGGCTCTACCCCCACTAAATGGGGTAGCGCGCATCGATCGGTACCATCCTTGAGCTTCTCCGACTTTCGGAAGGGTTAGGGTTAGGGATGAAAGCACATAGGAGAAAGAGATATTCTTGAATAACTTTTTTTGTGAAGGTCGGAGAGACTTGCAAGTAGGCTCTACCCCCACTAAATGGGGTAGCGCGCATCGATCAGTACCATCCTTGAGCTTCTCCGACTTTCGGAAGGGTTAGGGTTAGGGTTAGGGATGAAAGCACATAGGAGAAAGAGATATTCTTGAATAACTTTTTTTGTGAAGGTCGGAGAGACTTGCAAGTAGGCTCTACCCCCACTAAATGGGGTAGCGCGCATCGATCGGTACCATCCTTGAGCTTCTCCGACTTTCGGAAGGGTTAGGGTTAGGGTTAGGGATGAAAGCACATAGGAGAAAGAGATATTCTTGAATAACTTTTTTTGTGAAGGTTGGAGAGACTTGCAAGTAGGCTCTACCCCCACTAAATGGGGTAGCGCGCATCGATCGGTACCATCCTTGAGCTTCTCCGACTTTCGGAAGGGTTAGGGTTAGGGTTAGGGATGAAAGCACATAGGAGAAAGAGATATTCTTGAATAACTTTTTTTGTGAAGGTCGGAGAGACTTGGAAAGTGGTTGCATCTGGACTAATTTGGGTCCTGCGGATCGATTGGTACCATCCCCGAGCTTGTACGACCTTTGGAAGAGGTCGACCGACGAAATTCCCCCAAATCTGAGGAGATATTCTTGAATAACTTTTTTTGTGAAGGTCGGAGAGACTTGCAAGTAGGCTCTACCCCCACTAAATGGGGTAGCGCGCATCGATCGGTACCATCCTTGAGCTTTTCCGACTTTCGGAAGGGTTAGGGTTAGGGTTAGGGATGAAAGCACATAGGAGAAAGAGATATTCTTGAATAACTTTTTTTGTGAAGGTCGGAGAGACTTGGAAAGTGGTTGCATCTGGACTAATTTGGGTCCTGCGGATCGATTGGTACCATCCACGAGCTTGTACGACCTTCGGAAGAGGTCGACCGACGAAATTCCCCCAAATCTGAGGAGATATTCTTGAATAACTTTTTTTGTGAAGGTCGGAGAGACTTGCAAGTAGGCTCTACCCCCACTAAATGGGGTAGCGCGCATCGATCGGTACCATCCTTGAGCTTCTCCGACTTTCGGAAGGGTTAGGGTTAGGGTTAGGGATGAAAGCACATAGGAGAAAGAGATATTCTTGAATAACTTTTTTTGTGAAGGTCGGAGAGACTTGCAAGTAGGCTCTACCCCCACTAAATGGGGTAGCGCGCATCGATCGGTACCATCCTTGAGCTTCTCCGACTTTCGGAAGGGTTAGGGTTAGGGTTAGGGATGAAAGCACATAGGAGAAAGAGATATTCTTGAATAACTTTTTTTGTGAAGGTCGGAGAGACTTGCAAGTAGGCTCTACCCCCACTAAATGGGGTAGCGCGCATCGATCGGTACCATCCTTGAGCTTCTCCGACTTTCGGAAGGGTTAGGGTTAGGGTTAGGGATGAAAGCACATAGGAGAAAGAGATATTCTTGAATAACTTTTTTTGTGAAGGTCGGAGAGACTCGGAAAGTGGTTGCATCTGGACTAATTTGGGTCCTGCGGATCGATTGGTACCATCCCCGAGCTTGTACGACCTTCGGAAGAGGTCGACCGACGAAATTCCCCCAAATCTGAGGAGATATTCTTGAATAACTTTTTTTGTGAAGGTCGGAGAGACTTGCAAGTAGGCTCTACCCCCACTAAATGGGGTAACGCGCATCGATCGGTACCATCCTTGAGCTTTTCCGACTTTCGGAAGGGTTAGGGTTAGGGTTAGGGATGAAAGCACATAGGAGAAAGAGATATTCTTGAATAACTTTTTTTGTGAAGGTCGGAGAGACTTGCAAGTAGGCTCTACCCCCACTAAATGGGGTAGCGCGCATCGATCGGTACCATCCTTGAGCTTCTCCGACTTTCGGAAGGGTTAGGGTTAGGGATGAAAGCACATAGGAGAAAGAGATATTCTTGAATAACTTTTTTTGTGAAGGTCGGAGAGACTTGGAAAGTGGTTGCATCTGGACTAATTTGGGTCCTGCGGATCGATTGGTACCATCCCCGAGCTTGTACGACCTTCGGAAGAGGTCGACCGACGAAATTCCCCCAAATCTGAGGAGATATTCTTGAATAACCTTTTTTGTGAAGGTCGGAGAGACTTGCAAGTAGGCTCTACCCCCACTAAATGGGGTAGCGCGCATCGATCGGTACCATCCTTGAGCTTCTCCGACTTTCGGAAGGGTTAGGGTTAGGGTTAGGGATGAAAGCACATAGGAGAAAGAGATATTCTTGAATAACTTTTTTTGTGAAGGTCGGAGAGACTTGCAAGTAGGCTCTACCCCCACTAAATGGGGTAGCGCGCATCGATCGGTACCATCCTTGAGCTTCTCCGACTTTCGGAAGGGTTAGGGTTAGGGTTAGGGATGAAAGCACATAGGAGAAAGAGATATTCTTGAATAACTTTTTTTGTGAAGGTCGGAGAGACTTGGAAAGTGGTTGCATCTGGACTAATTTGGGTCCTGCGGATCGATTGGTACCATCCACGAGCTTGTACGACCTTCGAAAGAGGTCGACCGACGAAATTCCCCCAAATCTGAGGAGATATTCTTGAATAACTTTTTTTGTGAAGGTCGGAGAGACTTGCAAGTAGGCTCTACCCCCACTAAATGGGGTAGCGCGCATCGATCGGTACCATCCTTGAGCTTCTCCGACTTTCGGAAGGGTTAGGGTTAGGGTTAGGGATGAAAGCACATAGGAGAAAGAGATATTCTTGAATAACTTTTTTTGTGAAGGTCGGAGAGACTTGCAAGTAGGCTCTACCCCCACTAAATGGGGTAGCGCGCATCGATCGGTACTATCCTTGAGCTTCTCCGACTTTCGGAAGGGTTAGGGTTAGGGTTAGGGATGAAAGCACATAGGAGAAAGAGATATTCTTGAATAACTTTTTTTGTGAAGGTCGGAGAGACTTGCAAGTAGGCTCTACCCCCACTAAATGGGGTAGCGCGCATCGATCGGTACCATCCTTGAGCTTCTCCGACTTTCGGAAGGGTTAGGGTTAGGGTTAGGGATGAAAGCACATAGGAGAAAGAGATATTCTTGAATAACTTTTTTTGTGAAGGTCGGAGAGACTTGGAAAGTGGTTGCATCTGGACTAATTTGGGTCCTGCGGATCGATTGGTACCATCCCCGAGCTTGTACGACCTTCGGAAGAGGTCGACCGACGAAATTCCCCCAAATCTGAGGAGATATTCTTGAATAACTTTTTTTGTGAAGGTCGGAGAGACTTGCAAGTAGGCTCTACCCCCACTAAATGGGGTAGCGCACATCGATCGGTACCATCCTTGAGCTTCTCCGACTTTCGGAAGGGTTAGGGTTAGGGTTAGGGATGAAAGCACATAGGAGAAAGAGATATTCTTGAATAACTTTTTTTGTGAAGGTCGGAGAGACTTGGAAAGTGGTTGCATCTGGACTAATTTGGGTCCTGCGGATCGATTGGTACCATCCCCGAGCTTGTACGACCTTCGGAAGAGGTCGACCGACGAAATTCCCCCAAATCTGAGGAGATATTCTTGAATAACTTTTTTTGTGAAGGTCGGAGAGACTTGCAAGTAGGCTCTACCCCCACTAAATGGGGTAGCGCGCATCGATCGGTACCATCCTTGAGCTTTTCCGACTTTCGGAAGGGTTAGGGTTAGGGTTAGGGATGAAAGCACATAGGAGAAAGAGATATTCTTGAATAACTTTTTTTGTAAAGGTCGGAGAGACTTGCAAGTAGGCTCTACCCCCACTAAATGGGGTAGCGCGCATCGATCGGTACCATCCTTGAGCTTCTCCGACTTTCGGAAGGGTTAGGGTTAGGGATGAAAGCACATAGGAGAAAGAGATATTCTTGAATAACTTTTTTTGTGAAGGTCGGAGAGACTTGGAAAGTGGTTGCATCTGGACTAATTTGGGTCCTGCGGATCGATTGGTACCATCCCCGAGCTTGTACGACCTTCGGAAGAGGTCGACCGACGAAATTCCCCCAAATCTGAGGAGATATTCTTGAATAACCTTTTTTGTGAAGGTCGGAGAGACTTGCAAGTAGGCTCTACCCCCACTAAATGGGGTAGCGCGCATCGATCGGTACCATCCTTGAGCTTCTCCGACTTTCGGAAGGGTTAGGGTTAGGGTTAGGGATGAAAGCACATAGGAGAAAGAGATATTCTTGAATAACTTTTTTTGTGAAGGTCGGAGAGACTTGCAAGTAGGCTCTACCCCCACTAAATGGGGTAGCGCGCATCGATCAGTACCATCCTTGAGCTTCTCCGACTTTCGGAAGGGTTAGGGTTAGGGTTAGGGATGAAAGCACATAGGAGAAAGAGATATTCTTGAATAACTTTTTTTGTGAAGGTCGGAGAGACTTGCAAGTAGGCTCTACCCCCACTAAATGGGGTAGCGCGCATCGATCGGTACCATCCTTGAGCTTCTCCGACTTTCGGAAGGGTTAGGGTTAGGGTTAGGGATGAAAGCACATAGGAGAAAGAGATATTCTTGAATAACTTTTTTTGTGAAGGTCGGAGAGACTTGCAAGTAGGCTCTACCCCCACTAAATGGGGTTGCGCGCATCGATCGGTACCATCCTTGAGCTTCTCCGACTTTCGGAAGGGTTAGGGTTAGGGATGAAAGCACATAGGAGAAAGAGATATTCTTGAATAACTTTTTTTGTGAAGGTCGGAGAGACTTGGAAAGTGGTTGCATCTGGACTAATTTGGGTCTTGCGGATCGATTGGTACCATCCCCGAGCTTGTACGACCTTCGGAAGAGGTCGACCGACGAAATTCCCCCAAATCTGAGGAGATATTCTTGAATAACTTTTTTTGTGAAGGTCGGAGAGACTTGCAAGTAGGCTCTACCCCCACTAAATGGGGTAGCGCGCATCGATCGGTACCATCCTTGAGCTTCTCCGACTTTCGGAAGGGTTAGGGTTAGGGTTAGGGATGAAAGCACATAGGAGAAAGAGATATTCTTGAATAACTTTTTTTGTGAAGGTCGGAGAGACTTGCAAGTAGGCTCTACCCCCACTAAATGGGGTTGCGCGCATCGATCGGTACCATCCTTGAGCTTCTCCGACTTTCGGAAGGGTTAGGGTTAGGGATGAAAGCACATAGGAGAAAGAGATATTCTTGAATAACTTTTTTTGTGAAGGTCGGAGAGACTTGGAAAGTGGTTGCATCTGGACTAATTTGGGTCCTGCGGATCGATTGGTACCATCCCCGAGCTTGTACGACCTTTGGAAGAGGTCGACCGACGAAATTCCCCCAAATCTGAGGAGATATTCTTGAATAACTTTTTTTGTGAAGGTCGGAGAGACTTGCAAGTAGGCTCTACCCCCACTAAATGGGGTAGCGCGCATCGATCAGTACCATCTTTGAGCTTCTCCGACTTTCGGAAGGGTTAGGGTTAGGGTTAGGGATGAAAGCACATAGGAGAAAGAGATATTCTTGAATAACTTTTTTTGTGAAGGTCGGAGAGACTTGGAAAGTGGTTGCATCTGGACTAATTTGGGTCCTGCGGATCGATTGGTACCATCCCCGAGCTTGTACGACCTTTGAAAGAGGTCGACCGACGAAATTCCCCCAAATCTGAGGAGATATTCTTGAATAACTTTTTTTGTGAAGGTCGGAGAGACTTGCAAGTAGGCTCTACCCCCACTAAATGGGGTAGCGCGCATCGATCGGTACCATCCTTGAGCTTTTCCGACTTTCGGAAGGGTTAGGGTTAGGGTTAGGGATGAAAGCACATAGGAGAAAGAGATATTCTTGAATAACTTTTTTTGTGAAGGTCGGAGAGACTTGCAAGTAGGCTCTACCCCCACTAAATGGGGTTGCGCGCATCGATCGGTACCATCTTTGAGCTTCTCCGACTTTCGGAAGGGTTAGGGTTAGGGATGAAAGCACATAGGAGAAAGAGATATTCTTGAATAACTTTTTTTGTGAAGGTCGGAGAGACTTGCAAGTAGGCTCTACCCCCACTAAATGGGGTAGCGCGCATCGATCGGTACCATCCTTGAGCTTCTCCGACTTTCGGAAGGGTTAGGGTTAGGGTTAGGGATGAAAGCACATAGGAGAAAGAGATATTCTTGAATAACTTTTTTTGTAAAGGTCGGAGAGACTTGCAAGTAGGCTCTACCCCCACTAAATGGGGTTGCGCGCATCGATCGGTACCATCCTTGAGCTTCTCCGACTTTCGGAAGGGTTAGGGTTAGGGTTAGGGATGAAAGCACATAGGAGAAAGAGATATTCTTGAATAACTTTTTTTGTGAAGGTCGGAGAGACTTGGAAAGTGGTTGCATCTGGACTAATTTGGGTCCTGCGGATCGATTGGTACCATCCCCGAGCTTGTACGACCTTCGGAAGAGGTCGACCGACGAAATTCCCCCAAATCTGAGGAGATATTCTTGAATAACTTTTTTTGTGAAGGTCGGAGAGACTTGCAAGTAGGCTCTAACCCCACTAAATGGGGTAGCGCGCATCGATCGGTACCATCCTTGAGCTTCTCCGACTTTCGGAAGGGTTAGGGTTAGGGTTAGGGATGAAAGCACATAGGAGAAAGAGATATTCTTGAATAACTTTTTTTGTGAAGGTCGGAGAGACTTGCAAGTAGGCTCTACCCCCACTAAATGGGGTTGCGCGCATCGATCGGTACCATCCTTGAGCTTCTCCGACTTTCGGAAGGGTTAGGGTTAGGGATGAAAGCACATAGGAGAAAGAGATATTCTTGAATAACCTTTTTTGTGAAGGTCGGAGAGACTTGGAAAGTGGTTGCATCTGGACTAATTTGGGTCCTGCAGATCGATTGGTACCATCCCCGAGCTTGTACGACCTTCGAAAGAGGTCGACCGACGAAATTCCCCCAAATCTGAGGAGATATTCTTGAATAACTTTTTTTGTGAAGGTCGGAGAGACTTGCAAGTAGGCTCTACCCCCACTAAATGGGGTAGCGCGCATCGATCGGTACCATCCTTGAGCTTTTCCGACTTTCGGAAGGGTTAGGGTTAGGGTTAGGGATGAAAGCACATAGGAGAAAGAGATATTCTTGAATAACTTTTTTTGTGAAGGTCGGAGAGACTTGCAAGTAGGCTCTACCCCCACTAAATGGGGTTGCGCGCATCGATCAGTACCATCCTTGAGCTTCTCCGACTTTCGGAAGGGTTAGGGTTAGGGATGAAAGCACATAGGAGAAAGAGATATTCTTGAATAACTTTTTTTGTGAAGGTCGGAGAGACTTGCAAGTAGGCTCTACCCCCACTAAATGGGGTAGCGCGCATCGATCGGTACCATCCTTGAGCTTCTCCGACTTTCGGAAGGGTTAGGGTTAGGGTTAGGGATGAAAGCACATAGGAGAAAGAGATATTCTTGAATAACTTTTTTTGTGAAGGTCGGAGAGACTTGCAAGTAGGCTCTACCCCCACTAAATGGGGTTGCGCGCATCGATCGGTACCATCCTTGAGCTTCTCCGACTTTCGGAAGGGTTAGGGTTAGGGTTAGGGATGAAAGCACATAGGAGAAAGAGATATTCTTGAATAACTTTTTTTGTGAAGGTCGGAGAGACTTGGAAAGTGGTTGCATCTGGACTAATTTGGGTCCTGCGGATCGATTGGTACCATCCCCGAGCTTGTACGACCTTCGAAAGAGGTCGACCGACGAAATTCCCCCAAATCTGAGGAGATATTCTTGAATAACTTTTTTTGTGAAGGTCGGAGAGACTTGCAAGTAGGCTCTACCCCCACTAAATGGGGTAGCGCGCATCGATCGGTACCATCCTTGAGCTTCTCCGACTTTCGGAAGGGTTAGTGTTAGGGTTAGGGATGAAAGCACATAGGAGAAAGAGATATTCTTGAATAACTTTTTTTGTGAAGGTCGGAGAGACTTGCAAGTAGGCTCTACCCCCACTAAATGGGGTTGCGCGCATCGATCGGTACCATCCTTGAGCTTCTCCGACTTTCGGAAGGGTTAGGGTTAGGGATGAAAGCACATAGGAGAAAGAGATATTCTTGAATAACTTTTTTTGTGAAGGTCGGAGAGACTTGCAAGTAGGCTCTACCCCCACTAAATGGGGTAGCGCGCATCGATCGGTACCATCCTTGAGCTTCTCCGACTTTCGGAAGGGTTAGGGTTAGGGTTAGGGATGAAAGCACATAGGAGAAAGAGATATTCTTGAATAACTTTTTTTGTAAAGGTCGGAGAGACTTGCAAGTAGGCTCTACCCCCACTAAATGGGGTTGCGCGCATCGATCGGTACCATCCTTGAGCTTGTCCGACTTTCGGAAGGGTTAGGGTTAGGGATGAAAGCACATAGGAGAAAGAGATATTCTTGAATAACTTTTTTTGTGAAGGTCGGAGAGACTTGAAAAGTGGTTGCATCTGGACTAATTTGGGTCCTGCGGATCGATTGGTACCATCCCCGAGCTTGTACGACCTTCGGAAGAGGTCGACCGACGAAATTCCCCCAAATCTGAGGAGATATTCTTGAATAACTTTTTTTGTGAAGGTCGGAGAGACTTGCAAGTATGCTCTACCCCCACTAAATGGGGTAGCGCGCATCGATCGGTACCATCCTTGAGCTTCTCCGACTTTCGGAAGGGTTAGGGTTAGGGTTAGGGATGAAAGCACATAGGAGAAAGAGATATTCTTGAATAACTTTTTTTGTGAAGGTCGGAGAGACTTGGAAAGTGGTTGCATCTGGACTAATTTGGGTCCTGCGGATCGATTGGTACCATCCCCGAGCTTGTACGACCTTCGAAAGAGGTCGACCGACGAAATTCCCCCAAATCTGAGGAGATATTCTTGAATAACTTTTTTTTTGAAGGTCGGAGAGACTTGCAAGTAGGCTCTACCCCCACTAAATGGGGTAGCGCGCATCGATCGGTACCATCCTTGAGCTTCTCCGACTTTCGGAAGGGTTAGGGTTAGGGTTAGGGATGAAAGCACATAGGAGAAAGAGATATTCTTGAATAACTTTTTTTGTGAAGGTCGGAGAGACTTGCAAGTAGGCTCTACCCCCACTAAATGGGGTTGCGCGCATCGATCGGTACCATCCTTGAGCTTCTCCGACTTTCGGAAGGGTTAGGGTTAGGGATGAAAGCACATAGGAGAAAGAGATATTCTTGAATAACTTTTTTTGTGAAGGTCGGAGAGACTTGGAAAGTGGTTGCATCTGGACTAATTTGGGTCTTGCGGATCGATTGGTACCATCCCCGAGCTTGTACGACCTTCGGAAGAGGTCGACCGACGAAATTCCCCCAAATCTGAGGAGATATTCTTGAATAACTTTTTTTGTGAAGGTCGGAGAGACTTGCAAGTAGGCTCTACCCCCACTAAATGGGGTAGCGCGCATCGATCGGTACCATCCTTGAGCTTCTCCGACTTTCGGAAGGGTTAGGGTTAGGGTTAGGGATGAAAGCACATAGGAGAAAGAGATATTCTTGAATAACTTTTTTTGTGAAGGTCGGAGAGACTTGCAAGTAGGCTCTACCCCCACTAAATGGGGTTGCGCGCATCGATCGGTACCATCCTTGAGCTTCTCCGACTTTCGGAAGGGTTAGGGTTAGGGATGAAAGCACATAGGAGAAAGAGATATTCTTGAATAACTTTTTTTGTGAAGGTCGGAGAGACTTGCAAGTAGGCTCTACCCCCACTAAATGGGGTTGCGCGCATCGATCGGTACCATCTTTGAGCTTCTCCGACTTTCGGAAGGGTTAGGGTTAGGGATGAAAGCACATAGGAGAAAGAGATATTCTTGAATAACTTTTTTTGTGAAGGTCGGGGAGACTTGGAAAGTGGTTGCATCTGGACTAATTTGGGTCTTGCGGATCGATTGGTACCATCCCCGAGCTTGTACGACCTTCGGAAGAGGTCGACCGACGAAATTCCCCCAAATCTGAGGAGATATTCTTGAATAACTTTTTTTGTGAAGGTCGGAGAGACTTGCAAGTAGGCTCTACCCCCACTAAATGGGGTAGCGCGCATCGATCGGTACCATCCTTGAGCTTCTCCGACTTTCGGAAGGGTTAGGGTTAGGGTTAGGGATGAAAGCACATAGGAGAAAGAGATATTCTTGAATAACTTTTTTTGTGAAGGTCGGAGAGACTTGCAAGTAGGCTCTACCCCCACTAAATGGGGTTGCGCGCATCGATCGGTACCATCCTTGAGCTTCTCCGACTTTCGGAAGGGTTAGGGTTAGGGATGAAAGCACATAGGAGAAAGAGATATTCTTGAATAACTTTTTTTGTGAAGGTCGGAGAGACTTGGAAAGTGGTTGCATCTGGACTAATTTGGGTCCTGCGGATCGATTGGTACCATCCCCGAGCTTGTACGACCTTCGAAAGAGGTCGACCGACGAAATTCCCCCAAATCTGAGGAGATATTCTTGAATAACTTTTTTTGTGAAGGTCGGAGAGACTTGCAAGTAGGCTCTACCCCCACTAAATGGGGTAGCGCGCATCGATCGGTACCATCCTTGAGCTTCTCCGACTTTTGGAAGGGTTAGTGTTAGGGTTAGGGATGAAAGCACATAGGAGAAAGAGATATTCTTGAATAACTTTTTTTGTGAAGGTCGGAGAGACTTGCAAGTAGGCTCTACCCCCACTAAATGGGGTTGCGCGCATCGATCGGTACCATCCTTGAGCTTCTCCGACTTTCGGAAGGGTTAGGGTTAGGG
Source organism: Limanda limanda (assembly GCF_963576545.1). Classification (NCBI taxonomy): domain Eukaryota; kingdom Metazoa; phylum Chordata; class Actinopteri; order Pleuronectiformes; family Pleuronectidae; genus Limanda; species Limanda limanda. The sequence goes on along the minus strand of NW_026870641.1, from coordinate 508,148 downwards.
ATGAAAGCACATAGGAGAAAGAGATATTCTTGAATAACTTTTTTTGTGAAGGTCGGAGAGACTTGCAAGTAGGCTCTACCCCCACTAAATGGGGTAGCGCACATCGATCGGTACCATCCTTGAGCTTCTCCGACTTTCGGAAGGGTTAGGGTTAGGGTTAGGGATGAAAGCACATAGGAGAAAGAGATATTCTTGAATAACTTTTTTTGTAAAGGTCGGAGAGACTTGCAAGTAGGCTCTACCCCCACTAAATGGGGTTGCGCGCATCGATCGGTACCATCCTTGAGCTTCTCCGACTTTCGGAAGGGTTAGGGTTAGGGATGAAAGCACATAGGAGAAAGAGATATTCTTGAATAACTTTTTTTGTGAAGGTCGGAGAGACTTGAAAAGTGGTTGCATCTGGACTAATTTGGGTCCTGCGGATCGATTGGTACCATCCCCGAGCTTGTACGACCTTCGGAAGAGGTCGACCGACGAAATTCCCCCAAATCTGAGGAGATATTCTTGAATAACTTTTTTTGTGAAGGTCGGAGAGACTTGCAAGTATGCTCTACCCCCACTAAATGGGGTAGCGCGCATCGATCGGTACCATCCTTGAGCTTCTCCGACTTTCGGAAGGGTTAGGGTTAGGGTTAGGGATGAAAGCACATAGGAGAAAGAGATATTCTTGAATAACTTTTTTTGTGAAGGTCGGAGAGACTTGGAAAGTGGTTGCATCTGGACTAATTTGGGTCCTGCGGATCGATTGGTACCATCCCCGAGCTTGTACGACCTTCGAAAGAGGTCGACCGACGAAATTCCCCCAAATCTGAGGAGATATTCTTGAATAACTTTTTTTTTGAAGGTCGGAGAGACTTGCAAGTAGGCTCTACCCCCACTAAATGGGGTAGCGCGCATCGATCGGTACCATCCTTGAGCTTCTCCGACTTTCGGAAGGGTTAGGGTTAGGGTTAGGGATGAAAGCACATAGGAGAAAGAGATATTCTTGAATAACTTTTTTTGTGAAGGTCGGAGAGACTTGCAAGTAGGCTCTACCCCCACTAAATGGGGTTGCGCGCATCGATCGGTACCATCCTTGAGCTTCTCCGACTTTCGGAAGGGTTAGGGTTAGGGATGAAAGCACATAGGAGAAAGAGATATTCTTGAATAACTTTTTTTGTGAAGGTCGGAGAGACTTGGAAAGTGGTTGCATCTGGACTAATTTGGGTCTTGCGGATCGATTGGTACCATCCCCGAGCTTGTACGACCTTCGGAAGAGGTCGACCGACGAAATTCCCCCAAATCTGAGGAGATATTCTTGAATAACTTTTTTTGTGAAGGTCGGAGAGACTTGCAAGTAGGCTCTACCCCCACTAAATGGGGTAGCGCGCATCGATCGGTACCATCCTTGAGCTTCTCCGACTTTCGGAAGGGTTAGGGTTAGGGTTAGGGATGAAAGCACATAGGAGAAAGAGATATTCTTGAATAACTTTTTTTGTGAAGGTCGGAGAGACTTGCAAGTAGGCTCTACCCCCACTAAATGGGGTTGCGCGCATCGATCGGTACCATCCTTGAGCTTCTCCGACTTTCGGAAGGGTTAGGGTTAGGGATGAAAGCACATAGGAGAAAGAGATATTCTTGAATAACTTTTTTTGTGAAGGTCGGAGAGACTTGGAAAGTGGTTGCATCTGGACTAATTTGGGTCCTGCGGATCGATTGGTACCATCCCCGAGCTTGTACGACCTTTGGAAGAGGTCGACCGACGAAATTCCCCCAAATCTGAGGAGATATTCTTGAATAACTTTTTTTGTGAAGGTCGGAGAGACTTGCAAGTAGGCTCTACCCCCACTAAATGGGGTAGCGCGCATCGATCAGTACCATCCTTGAGCTTCTCCGACTTTCGGAAGGGTTAGGGTTAGGGTTAGGGATGAAAGCACATAGGAGAAAGAGATATTCTTGAATAACTTTTTTTGTGAAGGTCGGAGAGACTTGCAAGTAGGCTCTACCCCCACTAAATGGGGTTGCGCGCATCGATCGGTACCATCCTTGAGCTTCTCCGACTTTCGGAAGGGTTAGGGTTAGGGATGAAAGCACATAGGAGAAAGAGATATTCTTGAATAACTTTTTTTGTGAAGGTCGGAGAGACTTGGAAAGTGGTTGCATCTGGACTAATTTGGGTCCTGCGGATCGATTGGTACCATCCCCGAGCTTGTACGACCTTTGGAAGAGGTCGACCGACGAAATTCCCCCAAATCTGAGGAGATATTCTTGAATAACTTTTTTTGTGAAGGTCGGAGAGACTTGCAAGTAGGCTCTACCCCCACTAAATGGGGTAGCGCGCATCGATCAGTACCATCCTTGAGCTTCTCCGACTTTCGGAAGGGTTAGGGTTAGGGTTAGGGATGAAAGCACATAGGAGAAAGAGATATTCTTGAATAACTTTTTTTGTGAAGGTCGGAGAGACTTGGAAAGTGGTTGCATCTGGACTAATTTGGGTCCTGCGGATCGATTGGTACCATCCCCGAGCTTGTACGACCTTCGAAAGAGGTCGACCGACGAAATTCCCCCAAATCTGAGGAGATATTCTTGAATAACTTTTTTTTTGAAGGTCGGAGAGACTTGCAAGTAGGCTCTACCCCCACTAAATGGGGTAGCGCGCATCGATCGGTACCATCCTTGAGCTTCTCCGACTTTCGGAAGGGTTAGGGTTAGGGTTAGGGATGAAAGCACATAGGAGAAAGAGATATTCTTGAATAACTTTTTTTGTGAAGGTCGGAGAGACTTGCAAGTAGGCTCTACCCCCACTAAATGGGGTTGCGCGCATCGATCGGTACCATCCTTGAGCTTCTCCGACTTTCGGAAGGGTTAGGGTTAGGGATGAAAGCACATAGGAGAAAGAGATATTCTTGAATAACTTTTTTTGTGAAGGTCGGAGAGACTTGGAAAGTGGTTGCATCTGGACTAATTTGGGTCTTGCGGATCGATTGGTACCATCCCCGAGCTTGTACGACCTTCGGAAGAGGTCGACCGACGAAATTCCCCCAAATCTGAGGAGATATTCTTGAATAACTTTTTTTGTGAAGGTCGGAGAGACTTGCAAGTAGGCTCTACCCCCACTAAATGGGGTAGCGCGCATCGATCGGTACCATCCTTGAGCTTCTCCGACTTTCGGAAGGGTTAGGGTTAGGGTTAGGGATGAAAGCACATAGGAGAAAGAGATATTCTTGAATAACTTTTTTTGTGAAGGTCGGAGAGACTTGCAAGTAGGCTCTACCCCCACTAAATGGGGTTGCGCGCATCGATCGGTACCATCCTTGAGCTTCTCCGACTTTCGGAAGGGTTAGGGTTAGGGATGAAAGCACATAGGAGAAAGAGATATTCTTGAATAACTTTTTTTGTGAAGGTCGGAGAGACTTGGAAAGTGGTTGCATCTGGACTAATTTGGGTCCTGCGGATCGATTGGTACCATCCCCGAGCTTGTACGACCTTCGAAAGAGGTCGACCGACGAAATTCCCCCAAATCTGAGGAGATATTCTTGAATAACTTTTTTTTTGAAGGTCGGAGAGACTTGCAAGTAGGCTCTACCCCCACTAAATGGGGTAGCGCGCATCGATCGGTACCATCCTTGAGCTTCTCCGACTTTCGGAAGGGTTAGGGTTAGGGTTAGGGATGAAAGCACATAGGAGAAAGAGATATTCTTGAATAACTTTTTTTGTGAAGGTCGGAGAGACTTGCAAGTAGGCTCTACCCCCACTAAATGGGGTTGCGCGCATCGATCGGTACCATCCTTGAGCTTCTCCGACTTTCGGAAGGGTTAGGGTTAGGGATGAAAGCACATAGGAGAAAGAGATATTCTTGAATAACTTTTTTTGTGAAGGTCGGAGAGACTTGGAAAGTGGTTGCATCTGGACTAATTTGGGTCTTGCGGATCGATTGGTACCATCCCCGAGCTTGTACGACCTTCGGAAGAGGTCGACCGACGAAATTCCCCCAAATCTGAGGAGATATTCTTGAATAACTTTTTTTGTGAAGGTCGGAGAGACTTGCAAGTAGGCTCTACCCCCACTAAATGGGGTAGCGCGCATCGATCGGTACCATCCTTGAGCTTCTCCGACTTTCGGAAGGGTTAGGGTTAGGGTTAGGGATGAAAGCACATAGGAGAAAGAGATATTCTTGAATAACTTTTTTTGTGAAGGTCGGAGAGACTTGCAAGTAGGCTCTACCCCCACTAAATGGGGTTGCGCGCATCGATCGGTACCATCCTTGAGCTTCTCCGACTTTCGGAAGGGTTAGGGTTAGGGATGAAAGCACATAGGAGAAAGAGATATTCTTGAATAACTTTTTTTGTGAAGGTCGGAGAGACTTGGAAAGTGGTTGCATCTGGACTAATTTGGGTCCTGCGGATCGATTGGTACCATCCCCGAGCTTGTACGACCTTCGAAAGAGGTCGACCGACGAAATTCCCCCAAATCTGAGGAGATATTCTTGAATAACTTTTTTTTTGAAGGTCGGAGAGACTTGCAAGTAGGCTCTACCCCCACTAAATGGGGTAGCGCGCATCGATCGGTACCATCCTTGAGCTTCTCCGACTTTCGGAAGGGTTAGGGTTAGGGTTAGGGATGAAAGCACATAGGAGAAAGAGATATTCTTGAATAACTTTTTTTGTGAAGGTCGGAGAGACTTGCAAGTAGGCTCTACCCCCACTAAATGGGGTTGCGCGCATCGATCGGTACCATCCTTGAGCTTCTCCGACTTTCGGAAGGGTTAGGGTTAGGGATGAAAGCACATAGGAGAAAGAGATATTCTTGAATAACTTTTTTTGTGAAGGTCGGAGAGACTTGGAAAGTGGTTGCATCTGGACTAATTTGGGTCTTGCGGATCGATTGGTACCATCCCCGAGCTTGTACGACCTTCGGAAGAGGTCGACCGACGAAATTCCCCCAAATCTGAGGAGATATTCTTGAATAACTTTTTTTGTGAAGGTCGGAGAGACTTGCAAGTAGGCTCTACCCCCACTAAATGGGGTAGCGCGCATCGATCGGTACCATCCTTGAGCTTCTCCGACTTTCGGAAGGGTTAGGGTTAGGGTTAGGGATGAAAGCACATAGGAGAAAGAGATATTCTTGAATAACTTTTTTTGTGAAGGTCGGAGAGACTTGCAAGTAGGCTCTACCCCCACTAAATGGGGTTGCGCGCATCGATCGGTACCATCCTTGAGCTTCTCCGACTTTCGGAAGGGTTAGGGTTAGGGATGAAAGCACATAGGAGAAAGAGATATTCTTGAATAACTTTTTTTGTGAAGGTCGGAGAGACTTGGAAAGTGGTTGCATCTGGACTAATTTGGGTCCTGCGGATCGATTGGTACCATCCCCGAGCTTGTACGACCTTCGAAAGAGGTCGACCGACGAAATTCCCCCAAATCTGAGGAGATATTCTTGAATAACTTTTTTTTTGAAGGTCGGAGAGACTTGCAAGTAGGCTCTACCCCCACTAAATGGGGTAGCGCGCATCGATCGGTACCATCCTTGAGCTTCTCCGACTTTCGGAAGGGTTAGGGTTAGGGTTAGGGATGAAAGCACATAGGAGAAAGAGATATTCTTGAATAACTTTTTTTGTGAAGGTCGGAGAGACTTGCAAGTAGGCTCTACCCCCACTAAATGGGGTTGCGCGCATCGATCGGTACCATCCTTGAGCTTCTCCGACTTTCGGAAGGGTTAGGGTTAGGGATGAAAGCACATAGGAGAAAGAGATATTCTTGAATAACTTTTTTTGTGAAGGTCGGAGAGACTTGGAAAGTGGTTGCATCTGGACTAATTTGGGTCTTGCGGATCGATTGGTACCATCCCCGAGCTTGTACGACCTTCGGAAGAGGTCGACCGACGAAATTCCCCCAAATCTGAGGAGATATTCTTGAATAACTTTTTTTGTGAAGGTCGGAGAGACTTGCAAGTAGGCTCTACCCCCACTAAATGGGGTAGCGCGCATCGATCGGTACCATCCTTGAGCTTCTCCGACTTTCGGAAGGGTTAGGGTTAGGGTTAGGGATGAAAGCACATAGGAGAAAGAGATATTCTTGAATAACTTTTTTTGTGAAGGTCGGAGAGACTTGCAAGTAGGCTCTACCCCCACTAAATGGGGTTGCGCGCATCGATCGGTACCATCCTTGAGCTTCTCCGACTTTCGGAAGGGTTAGGGTTAGGGATGAAAGCACATAGGAGAAAGAGATATTCTTGAATAACTTTTTTTGTGAAGGTCGGAGAGACTTGGAAAGTGGTTGCATCTGGACTAATTTGGGTCCTGCGGATCGATTGGTACCATCCCCGAGCTTGTACGACCTTTGGAAGAGGTCGACCGACGAAATTCCCCCAAATCTGAGGAGATATTCTTGAATAACTTTTTTTGTGAAGGTCGGAGAGACTTGCAAGTAGGCTCTACCCCCACTAAATGGGGTAGCGCGCATCGATCAGTACCATCCTTGAGCTTCTCCGACTTTCGGAAGGGTTAGGGTTAGGGTTAGGGATGAAAGCACATAGGAGAAAGAGATATTCTTGAATAACTTTTTTTGTGAAGGTCGGAGAGACTTGCAAGTAGGCTCTACCCCCACTAAATGGGGTAGCGCGCATCGATCGGTACCATCCTTGAGCTTCTCCGACTTTCGGAAGGGTTAGGGTTAGGGTTAGGGATGAAAGCACATAGGAGAAAGAGATATTCTTGAATAACTTTTTTTGTGAAGGTCGGAGAGACTTGGAAAGTGGTTGCATCTGGACTAATTTGGGTCCTGCGGATCGATTGGTACCATCCCCGAGCTTGTACGACCTTCGGAAGAGGTCGACCGACGAAATTCCCCCAAATCTGAGGAGATATTCTTGAATAACTTTTTTTGTGAAGGTCGGAGAGACTTGCAAGTAGGCTCTACCCCCACTAAATGGGGTAGCGCGCATCGATCGGTACCATCCTTGAGCTTCTCCGACTTTCGGAAGGGTTAGGGTTAGGGTTAGGGATGAAAGCACATAGGAGAAAGAGATATTCTTGAATAACTTTTTTTGTGAAGGTCGGAGAGACTTGGAAAGTGGTTGCATCTGGACTAATTTGGGTCCTGCGGATCGATTGGTACCATCCCCGAGCTTGTACGACCTTCGGAAGAGGTCGACCGACGAAATTCCCCCAAATCTGAGGAGATATTCTTGAATAACTTTTTTTGTGAAGGTCGGAGAGACTTGCAAGTAGGCTCTACCCCCACTAAATGGGGTAGCGCGCATCGATCGGTACCATCCTTGAGCTTCTCCGACTTTCGGAAGGGTTAGGGTTAGGGTTAGGGATGAAAGCACATAGGAGAAAGAGATATTCTTGAATAACTTTTTTTGTGAAGGTCGGAGAGACTTGGAAAGTGGTTGCATCTGGACTAATTTGGGTCCTGCGGATCGATTGGTACCATCCCCGAGCTTGTACGACCTTCGGAAGAGGTCGACCGACGAAATTCCCCCAAATCTGAGGAGATATTCTTGAATAACTTTTTTTGTGAAGGTCGGAGAGACTTGCAAGTAGGCTCTACCCCCACTAAATGGGGTAGCGCGCATCGATCGGTACCATCCTTGAGCTTCTCCGACTTTCGGAAGGGTTAGGGTTAGGGTTAGGGATGAAAGCACATAGGAGAAAGAGATATTCTTGAATAACTTTTTTTGTGAAGGTCGGAGAGACTTGCAAGTAGGCTCTACCCCCACTAAATGGGGTAGCGCGCATCGATCGGTACTATCCTTGAGCTTCTCCGACTTTCGGAAGGGTTAGGGTTAGGGTTAGGGATGAAAGCACATAGGAGAAAGAGATATTCTTGAATAACTTTTTTTGTGAAGGTCGGAGAGACTTGGAAAGTGGTTGCATCTGGACTAATTTGGGTCCTGCGGATCGATTGGTACCATCCCCGAGCTTGTACGACCTTCGAAAGAGGTCGACCGACGAAATTCCCCCAAATCTGAGGAGATATTCTTGAATAACTTTTTTTGTGAAGGTCGGAGAGACTTGCAAGTAGGCTCTACCCCCACTAAATGGGGTAGCGCGCATCGATCGGTACCAACCTTGAGCTTCTCCGACTTTCGGACGGGTTAGGGTTAGGGTTAGGGATGAAAGCACGTAGGAGAAAGAGATATTCTTGAATAACTTTTTTTGTGAAGGTCGGAGAGACTTGGAAAGTGGTTGCATCTGGACTAATTTGGGTCCTGCGGATCGATTGGTACCATCCCCGAGCTTGTACGACCTTCGGAAGAGGTCGACCGACGAAATTCCCCCAAATCTGAGGAGATATTCTTGAATAACTTTTTTTGTGAAGGTCGGAGAGACTTGCAAGTAGGCTCTACCCCCACTAAATGGGGTAGCGCGCATCGATCGGTACCATCCTTGAGCTTCTCCGACTTTCGGAAGGGTTAGGGTTAGGGTTAGGGATGAAAGCACATAGGAGAAAGAGATATTCTTGAATAACTTTTTTTGTGAAGTCGGAGAGACTTGCAAGTAGGCTCTACCCCCACTAAATGGGGTAGCGCGCATCGATCGGTACTATCCTTGAGCTTCTCCGACTTTCGGAAGGGTTAGGGTTAGGGTTAGGGATGAAAGCACATAGGAGAAAGAGATATTCTTGAATAACTTTTTTTGTGAAGGTCGGAGAGACTTGGAAAGTGGTTGCATCTGGACTAATTTGGGTCCTGCGGATCGATTGGTACCATCCCCGAGCTTGTACGACCTTCGAAAGAGGTCGACCGACGAAATTCCCCCAAATCTGAGGAGATATTCTTGAATAACTTTTTTTGTGAAGGTCGGAGAGACTTGCAAGTAGGCTCTACCCCCACTAAATGGGGTAGCGCGCATCGATCGGTACCATCCTTGAGCTTCTCCGACTTTCGGAAGGGTTAGGGTTAGGGTTAGGGATGAAAGCACATAGGAGAAAGAGATATTCTTGAATAACTTTTTTTGTGAAGTCGGAGAGACTTGCAAGTAGGCTCTACCCCCACTAAATGGGGTAGCGCGCATCGATCGGTACTATCCTTGAGCTTCTCCGACTTTCGGAAGGGTTAGGGTTAGGGTTAGGGATGAAAGCACATAGGAGAAAGAGATATTCTTGAATAACTTTTTTTGTGAAGGTCGGAGAGACTTGGAAAGTGGTTGCATCTGGACTAATTTGGGTCCTGCGGATCGATTGGTACCATCCCCGAGCTTGTACGACCTTCGAAAGAGGTCGACCGACGAAATTCCCCCAAATCTGAGGAGATATTCTTGAATAACTTTTTTTGTGAAGGTCGGAGAGACTTGCAAGTAGGCTCTACCCCCACTAAATGGGGTAGCGCGCATCGATCGGTACCATCCTTGAGCTTCTCCGACTTTCGGAAGGGTTAGGGTTAGGGTTAGGGATGAAAGCACATAGGAGAAAGAGATATTCTTGAATAACTTTTTTTGTGAAGGTCGGAGAGACTTGCAAGTAGGCTCTACCCCCACTAAATGGGGTTGCGCGCATCGATCGGTACCATCCTTGAGCTTCTCCGACTTTCGGAAGGGTTAGGGTTAGGGATGAAAGCACATAGGAGAAAGAGATATTCTTGAATAACTTTTTTTGTGAAGGTCGGAGAGACTTGCAAGTAGGCTCTACCCCCACTAAATGGGGTAGCGCGCATCGATCGGTACCATCCTTGAGCTTCTCCGACTTTCGGAAGGGTTAGGGTTAGGGTTAGGGATGAAAGCACATAGGAGAAAGAGATATTCTTGAATAACTTTTTTTGTGAAGGTCGGAGAGACTTGGAAAGTGGTTGCATCTGGACTAATTTGGGTCCTGCGGATCGATTGGTACCATCCCCGAGCTTGTACGACCTTCGGAAGAGGTCGACCGACGAAATTCCCCCAAATCTGAGGAGATATTCTTGAATAACTTTTTTTGTGAAGGTCGGAGAGACTTGCAAGTAGGCTCTACCCCCACTAAATGGGGTAGCGCGCATCGATCGGTACCATCCTTGAGCTTCTCCGACTTTCGGAAGGGTTAGGGTTAGGGTTAGGGATGAAAGCACATAGGAGAAAGAGATATTCTTGAATAACTTTTTTTGTGAAGGTCGGAGAGACTTGGAAAGTGGTTGCATCTGGACTAATTTGGGTCCTGCGGATCGATTGGTACCATCCCCGAGCTTGTACGACCTTCGGAAGAGGTCGACCGACGAAATTCCCCCAAATCTGAGGAGATATTCTTGAATAACTTTTTTTGTGAAGGTCGGAGAGACTTGCAAGTAGGCTCTACCCCCACTAAATGGGGTAGCGCGCATCGATCGGTACCATCCTTGAGCTTCTCCGACTTTCGGAAGGGTTAGGGTTAGGGTTAGGGATGAAAGCACATAGGAGAAAGAGATATTCTTGAATAACTTTTTTTGTGAAGGTCGGAGAGACTTGCAAGTAGGCTCTACCCCCACTAAATGGGGTTGCGCGCATCGATCGGTACCATCCTTGAGCTTCTCCGACTTTCGGAAGGGTTAGGGTTAGGGTTAGGGATGAAAGCACATAGGAGAAAGAGATATTCTTGAATAACTTTTTTTGTGAAGGTCGGAGAGACTTGGAAAGTGGTTGCATCTGGACTAATTTGGGTCCTGCGGATCGATTGGTACCATCCCCGAGCTTGTACGACCTTCGAAAGAGGTCGACCGACGAAATTCCCCCAAATCTGAGGAGATATTCTTGAATAACTTTTTTTGTGAAGGTCGGAGAGACTTGCAAGTAGGCTCTACCCCCACTAAATGGGGTAGCGCGCATCGATCGGTACCATCCTTGAGCTTTTCCGACTTTCGGAAGGGTTAGGGTTAGGGTTAGGGATGAAAGCACATAGGAGAAAGAGATATTCTTGAATAACTTTTTTTGTGAAGGTCGGAGAGACTTGCAAGTAGGCTCTACCCCCACTAAATGGGGTTGCGCGCATCGATCGGTACCATCTTTGAGCTTCTCCGACTTTCGGAAGGGTTAGGGTTAGGGATGAAAGCACATAGGAGAAAGAGATATTCTTGAATAACTTTTTTTGTGAAGGTCGGAGAGACTTGCAAGTAGGCTCTACCCCCACTAAATGGGGTAGCGCGCATCGATCGGTACCATCCTTGAGCTTCTCCGACTTTCGGAAGGGTTAGGGTTAGGGTTAGGGATGAAAGCACATAGGAGAAAGAGATATTCTTGAATAACTTTTTTTGTAAAGGTCGGAGAGACTTGCAAGTAGGCTCTACCCCCACTAAATGGGGTTGCGCGCATCGATCGGTACCATCCTTGAGCTTCTCCGACTTTCGGAAGGGTTAGGGTTAGGGTTAGGGATGAAAGCACATAGGAGAAAGAGATATTCTTGAATAACTTTTTTTGTGAAGGTCGGAGAGACTTGGAAAGTGGTTGCATCTGGACTAATTTGGGTCCTGCGGATCGATTGGTACCATCCCCGAGCTTGTACGACCTTCGGAAGAGGTCGACCGACGAAATTCCCCCAAATCTGAGGAGATATTCTTGAATAACTTTTTTTGTGAAGGTCGGAGAGACTTGCAAGTAGGCTCTACCCCCACTAAATGGGGTAGCGCGCATCGATCGGTACCATCCTTGAGCTTCTCCGACTTTCGGAAGGGTTAGGGTTAGGGTTAGGGATGAAAGCACATAGGAGAAAGAGATATTCTTGAATAACTTTTTTTGTGAAGGTCGGAGAGACTTGCAAGTAGGCTCTACCCCCACTAAATGGGGTTGCGCGCATCGATCGTTACCATCCTTGAGCTTCTCCGACTTTCGGAAGGGTTAGGGTTAGGGATGAAAGCACATAGGAGAAAGAGATATTCTTGAATAACTTTTTTTGTGAAGGTCGGAGAGACTTGGAAAGTGGTTGCATCTGGACTAATTTGGGTCCTGCGGATCGATTGGTACCATCCCCGAGCTTGTACGACCTTCGAAAGAGGTCGACCGACGAAATTCCCCCAAATCTGAGGAGATATTCTTGAATAACTTTTTTTGTGAAGGTCGGAGAGACTTGCAAGTAGGCTCTACCCCCACTAAATGGGGTAGCGCGCATCGATCGGTACCATCCTTGAGCTTTTCCGACTTTCGGAAGGGTTAGGGTTAGGGTTAGGGATGAAAGCACATAGGAGAAAGAGATATTCTTGAATAACTTTTTTTGTGAAGGTCGGAGAGACTTGCAAGTAGGCTCTACCCCCACTAAATGGGGTTGCGCGCATCGATCAGTACCATCCTTGAGCTTCTCCGACTTTCGGAAGGGTTAGGGTTAGGGATGAAAGCACATAGGAGAAAGAGATATTCTTGAATAACTTTTTTTGTGAAGGTCGGAGAGACTTGCAAGTAGGCTCTACCCCCACTAAATGGGGTAGCGCGCATCGATCGGTACCATCCTTGAGCTTCTCCGACTTTCGGAAGGGTTAGGGTTAGGGTTAGGGATGAAAGCACATAGGAGAAAGAGATATTCTTGAATAACTTTTTTTGTGAAGGTCGGAGAGACTTGCAAGTAGGCTCTACCCCCACTAAATGGGGTTGCGCGCATCGATCGGTACCATCCTTGAGCTTCTCCGACTTTCGGAAGGGTTAGGGTTAGGGTTAGGGATGAAAGCACATAGGAGAAAGAGATATTCTTGAATAACTTTTTTTGTGAAGGTCGGAGAGACTTGGAAAGTGGTTGCATCTGGACTAATTTGGGTCCTGCGGATCGATTGGTACCATCCCCGAGCTTGTACGACCTTCGAAAGAGGTCGACCGACGAAATTCCCCCAAATCTGAGGAGATATTCTTGAATAACTTTTTTTGTGAAGGTCGGAGAGACTTGCAAGTAGGCTCTACCCCCACTAAATGGGGTAGCGCGCATCGATCGGTACCATCCTTGAGCTTCTCCGACTTTCGGAAGGGTTAGTGTTAGGGTTAGGGATGAAAGCACATAGGAGAAAGAGATATTCTTGAATAACTTTTTTTGTGAAGGTCGGAGAGACTTGCAAGTAGGCTCTACCCCCACTAAATGGGGTTGCGCGCATCGATCGGTACCATCCTTGAGCTTCTCCGACTTTCGGAAGGGTTAGGGTTAGGGATGAAAGCACATAGGAGAAAGAGATATTCTTGAATAACTTTTTTTGTGAAGGTCGGAGAGACTTGCAAGTAGGCTCTACCCCCACTAAATGGGGTAGCGCGCATCGATCGGTACCATCCTTGAGCTTCTCCGACTTTCGGAAGGGTTAGGGTTAGGGTTAGGGATGAAAGCACATAGGAGAAAGAGATATTCTTGAATAACTTTTTTTGTAAAGGTCGGAGAGACTTGCAAGTAGGCTCTACCCCCACTAAATGGGGTTGCGCGCATCGATCGGTACCATCCTTGAGCTTCTCCGACTTTCGGAAGGGTTAGGGTTAGGGATGAAAGCACATAGGAGAAAGAGATATTCTTGAATAACTTTTTTTGTGAAGGTCGGAGAGACTTGAAAAGTGGTTGCATCTGGACTAATTTGGGTCCTGCGGATCGATTGGTACCATCCCCGAGCTTGTACGACCTTCGGAAGAGGTCGACCGACGAAATTCCCCCAAATCTGAGGAGATATTCTTGAATAACTTTTTTTGTGAAGGTCGGAGAGACTTGCAAGTATGCTCTACCCCCACTAAATGGGGTAGCGCGCATCGATCGGTACCATCCTTGAGCTTCTCCGACTTTCGGAAGGGTTAGGGTTAGGGTTAGGGATGAAAGCACATAGGAGAAAGAGATATTCTTGAATAACTTTTTTTGTGAAGGTCGGAGAGACTTGGAAAGTGGTTGCATCTGGACTAATTTGGGTCCTGCGGATCGATTGGTACCATCCCCGAGCTTGTACGACCTTCGAAAGAGGTCGACCGACGAAATTCCCCCAAATCTGAGGAGATATTCTTGAATAACTTTTTTTTTGAAGGTCGGAGAGACTTGCAAGTAGGCTCTACCCCCACTAAATGGGGTAGCGCGCATCGATCGGTACCATCCTTGAGCTTCTCCGACTTTCGGAAGGGTTAGGGTTAGGGTTAGGGATGAAAGCACATAGGAGAAAGAGATATTCTTGAATAACTTTTTTTGTGAAGGTCGGAGAGACTTGCAAGTAGGCTCTACCCCCACTAAATGGGGTTGCGCGCATCGATCGGTACCATCCTTGAGCTTCTCCGACTTTCGGAAGGGTTAGGGTTAGGGATGAAAGCACATAGGAGAAAGAGATATTCTTGAATAACTTTTTTTGTGAAGGTCGGAGAGACTTGCAAGTAGGCTCTACCCCCACTAAATGGGGTAGCGCGCATCGATCGGTACCATCCTTGAGCTTCTCCGACTTTCGGAAGGGTTAGGGTTAGGGTTAGGGATGAAAGCACATAGGAGAAAGAGATATTCTTGAATAACTTTTTTTGTAAAGGTCGGAGAGACTTGCAAGTAGGCTCTACCCCCACTAAATGGGGTTGCGCGCATCGATCGGTACCATCCTTGAGCTTCTCCGACTTTCGGAAGGGTTAGGGTTAGGGATGAAAGCACATAGGAGAAAGAGATATTCTTGAATAACTTTTTTTGTGAAGGTCGGAGAGACTTGAAAAGTGGTTGCATCTGGACTAATTTGGGTCCTGCGGATCGATTGGTACCATCCCCGAGCTTGTACGACCTTCGGAAGAGGTCGACCGACGAAATTCCCCCAAATCTGAGGAGATATTCTTGAATAACTTTTTTTGTGAAGGTCGGAGAGACTTGCAAGTATGCTCTACCCCCACTAAATGGGGTAGCGCGCATCGATCGGTACCATCCTTGAGCTTCTCCGACTTTCGGAAGGGTTAGGGTTAGGGTTAGGGATGAAAGCACATAGGAGAAAGAGATATTCTTGAATAACTTTTTTTGTGAAGGTCGGAGAGACTTGGAAAGTGGTTGCATCTGGACTAATTTGGGTCCTGCGGATCGATTGGTACCATCCCCGAGCTTGTACGACCTTCGAAAGAGGTCGACCGACGAAATTCCCCCAAATCTGAGGAGATATTCTTGAATAACTTTTTTTTTGAAGGTCGGAGAGACTTGCAAGTAGGCTCTACCCCCACTAAATGGGGTAGCGCGCATCGATCGGTACCATCCTTGAGCTTCTCCGACTTTCGGAAGGGTTAGGGTTAGGGTTAGGGATGAAAGCACATAGGAGAAAGAGATATTCTTGAATAACTTTTTTTGTGAAGGTCGGAGAGACTTGCAAGTAGGCTCTACCCCCACTAAATGGGGTTGCGCGCATCGATCGGTACCATCCTTGAGCTTCTCCGACTTTCGGAAGGGTTAGGGTTAGGGATGAAAGCACATAGGAGAAAGAGATATTCTTGAATAACTTTTTTTGTGAAGGTCGGAGAGACTTGGAAAGTGGTTGCATCTGGACTAACTTGGGTCTTGCGGATCGATTGGTACCATCCCCGAGCTTGTACGACCTTCGGAAGAGGTCGACCGACGAAATTCCCCCAAATCTGAGGAGATATTCTTGAATAACTTTTTTTGTGAAGGTCGGAGAGACTTGCAAGTAGGCTCTACCCCCACTAAATGGGGTAGCGCGCATCGATCGGTACCATCCTTGAGCTTCTCCGACTTTCGGAAGGGTTAGGGTTAGGGTTAGGGATGAAAGCACATAGGAGAAAGAGATATTCTTGAATAACTTTTTTTGTGAAGGTCGGAGAGACTTGCAAGTAGGCTCTACCCCCACTAAATGGGGTTGCGCGCATCGATCGGTACCATCCTTGAGCTTCTCCGACTTTCGGAAGGGTTAGGGTTAGGGATGAAAGCACATAGGAGAAAGAGATATTCTTGAATAACTTTTTTTGTGAAGGTCGGAGAGACTTGGAAAGTGGTTGCATCTGGACTAATTTGGGTCCTGCGGATCGATTGGTACCATCCCCGAGCTTGTACGACCTTTGGAAGAGGTCGACCGACGAAATTCCCCCAAATCTGAGGAGATATTCTTGAATAACTTTTTTTGTGAAGGTCGGAGAGACTTGCAAGTAGGCTCTACCCCCACTAAATGGGGTAGCGCGCATCGATCAGTACCATCCTTGAGCTTCTCCGACTTTCGGAAGGGTTAGGGTTAGGGTTAGGGATGAAAGCACATAGGAGAAAGAGATATTCTTGAATAACTTTTTTTGTGAAGGTCGGAGAGACTTGGAAAGTGGTTGCATCTGGACTAATTTGGGTCCTGCGGATCGATTGGTACCATCCCCGAGCTTGTACGACCTTCGAAAGAGGTCGACCGACGAAATTCCCCCAAATCTGAGGAGATATTCTTGAATAACTTTTTTTTTGAAGGTCGGAGAGACTTGCAAGTAGGCTCTACCCCCACTAAATGGGGTAGCGCGCATCGATCGGTACCATCCTTGAGCTTCTCCGACTTTCGGAAGGGTTAGGGTTAGGGTTAGGGATGAAAGCACATAGGAGAAAGAGATATTCTTGAATAACTTTTTTTGTGAAGGTCGGAGAGACTTGCAAGTAGGCTCTACCCCCACTAAATGGGGTTGCGCGCATCGATCGGTACCATCCTTGAGCTTCTCCGACTTTCGGAAGGGTTAGGGTTAGGGATGAAAGCACATAGGAGAAAGAGATATTCTTGAATAACTTTTTTTGTGAAGGTCGGAGAGACTTGAAAAGTGGTTGCATCTGGACTAATTTGGGTCTTGCGGATCGATTGGTACCATCCCCGAGCTTGTACGACCTTCGGAAGAGGTCGACCGACGAAATTCCCCCAAATCTGAGGAGATATTCTTGAATAACTTTTTTTGTGAAGGTCGGAGAGACTTGCAAGTAGGCTCTACCCCCACTAAATGGGGTAGCGCGCATCGATCGGTACCATCCTTGAGCTTCTCCGACTTTCGGAAGGGTTAGGGTTAGGGTTAGGGATGAAAGCACATAGGAGAAAGAGATATTCTTGAATAACTTTTTTTGTGAAGGTCGGAGAGACTTGCAAGTAGGCTCTACCCCCACTAAATGGGGTTGCGCGCATCGATCGGTACCATCCTTGAGCTTCTCCGACTTTCGGAAGGGTTAGGGTTAGGGATGAAAGCACATAGGAGAAAGAGATATTCTTGAATAACTTTTTTTGTGAAGGTCGGAGAGACTTGGAAAGTGGTTGCATCTGGACTAATTTGGGTCCTGCGGATCGATTGGTACCATCCCCGAGCTTGTACGACCTTTGGAAGAGGTCGACCGACGAAATTCCCCCAAATCTGAGGAGATATTCTTGAATAACTTTTTTTGTGAAGGTCGGAGAGACTTGCAAGTAGGCTCTACCCCCACTAAATGGGGTAGCGCGCATCGATCAGTACCATCCTTGAGCTTCTCCGACTTTCGGAAGGGTTAGGGTTAGGGTTAGGGATGAAAGCACATAGGAGAAAGAGATATTCTTGAATAACTTTTTTTGTGAAGGTCGGAGAGACTTGCAAGTAGGCTCTACCCCCACTAAATGGGGTTGCGCGCATCGATCGGTACCATCCTTGAGCTTCTCCGACTTTCGGAAGGGTTAGGGTTAGGGTTAGGGATGAAAGCACATAGGAGAAAGAGATATTCTTGAATAACTTTTTTTGTGAAGGTCGGAGAGACTTGGAAAGTGGTTGCATCTGGACTAATTTGGGTCCTGCGGATCGATTGGTACCATCCCCGAGCTTGTACGACCTTCGAAAGAGGTCGACCGACGAAATTCCCCCAAATCTGAGGAGATATTCTTGAATAACTTTTTTTGTGAAGGTCGGAGAGACTTGCAAGTAGGCTCTACCCCCACTAAATGGGGTAGCGCGCATCGATCGGTACCATCCTTGAGCTTTTCCGACTTTCGGAAGGGTTAGGGTTAGGGTTAGGGATGAAAGCACATAGGAGAAAGAGATATTCTTGAATAACTTTTTTTGTGAAGGTCGGAGAGACTTGCAAGTAGGCTCTACCCCCACTAAATGGGGTTGCGCGCATCGATCGGTACCATCTTTGAGCTTCTCCGACTTTCGGAAGGGTTAGGGTTAGGGATGAAAGCACATAGGAGAAAGAGATATTCTTGAATAACTTTTTTTGTGAAGGTCGGAGAGACTTGCAAGTAGGCTCTACCCCCACTAAATGGGGTAGCGCGCATCGATCGGTACCATCCTTGAGCTTCTCCGACTTTCGGAAGGGTTAGGGTTAGGGTTAGGGATGAAAGCACATAGGAGAAAGAGATATTCTTGAATAACTTTTTTTGTAAAGGTCGGAGAGACTTGCAAGTAGGCTCTACCCCCACTAAATGGGGTTGCGCGCATCGATCGGTACCATCCTTGAGCTTCTCCGACTTTCGGAAGGGTTAGGGTTAGGGTTAGGGATGAAAGCACATAGGAGAAAGAGATATTCTTGAATAACTTTTTTTGTGAAGGTCGGAGAGACTTGGAAAGTGGTTGCATCTGGACTAATTTGGGTCCTGCAGATCGATTGGTACCATCCCCGAGCTTGTACGACCTTCGGAAGAGGTCGACCGACGAAATTCCCCCAAATCTGAGGAGATATTCTTGAATAACTTTTTTTGTGAAGGTCGGAGAGACTTGCAAGTAGGCTCTACCCCCACTAAATGGGGTAGCGCGCATCGATCGGTACCATCCTTGAGCTTCTCCGACTTTCGGAAGGGTTAGGGTTAGGGATGAAAGCACATAGGAGAAAGAGATATTCTTGAATAACTTTTTTTGTGAAGGTCGGAGAGACTTGGAAAGTGGTTGCATCTGGACTAATTTGGGTCCTGCGGATCGATTGGTACCATCCCCGAGCTTGTACGACCTTCGAAAGAGGTCGACCGACGAAATTCCCCCAAATCTGAGGAGATATTCTTGAATAACTTTTTTTGTGAAGGTCGGAGAGACTTGCAAGTAGGCTCTACCCCCACTAAATGGGGTAGCGCGCATCGATCGGTACCATCCTTGAGCTTTTCCGACTTTCGGAAGGGTTAGGGTTAGGGTTAGGGATGAAAGCACATAGGAGAAAGAGATATTCTTGAATAACTTTTTTTGTGAAGGTCGGAGAGACTTGCAAGTAGGCTCTACCCCCACTAAATGGGGTTGCGCGCATCGATCGGTACCATCTTTGAGCTTCTCCGACTTTCGGAAGGGTTAGGGTTAGGGATGAAAGCACATAGGAGAAAGAGATATTCTTGAATAACTTTTTTTGTGAAGGTCGGAGAGACTTGCAAGTAGGCTCTACCCCCACTAAATGGGGTAGCGCGCATCGATCGGTACCATCCTTGAGCTTCTCCGACTTTCGGAAGGGTTAGGGTTAGGGTTAGGGATGAAAGCACATAGGAGAAAGAGATATTCTTGAATAACTTTTTTTGTAAAGGTCGGAGAGACTTGCAAGTAGGCTCTACCCCCACTAAATGGGGTTGCGCGCATCGATCGGTACCATCCTTGAGCTTCTCCGACTTTCGGAAGGGTTAGGGTTAGGGTTAGGGATGAAAGCACATAGGAGAAAGAGATATTCTTGAATAACTTTTTTTGTGAAGGTCGGAGAGACTTGGAAAGTGGTTGCATCTGGACTAATTTGGGTCCTGCAGATCGATTGGTACCATCCCCGAGCTTGTACGACCTTCGGAAGAGGTCGACCGACGAAATTCCCCCAAATCTGAGGAGATATTCTTGAATAACTTTTTTTGTGAAGGTCGGAGAGACTTGCAAGTAGGCTCTACCCCCACTAAATGGGGTAGCGCGCATCGATCGGTACCATCCTTGAGCTTCTCCGACTTTCGGAAGGGTTAGGGTTAGGGTTAGGGATGAAAGCACATAGGAGAAAGAGATATTCTTGAATAACTTTTTTTGTGAAGGTCGGAGAGACTTGCAAGTAGGCTCTACCCCCACTAAATGGGGTTGCGCGCATCGATCGGTACCATCCTTGAGCTTCTCCGACTTTCGGAAGGGTTAGGGTTAGGGATGAAAGCACATAGGAGAAAGAGATATTCTTGAATAACTTTTTTTGTGAAGGTCGGAGAGACTTGGAAAGTGGTTGCATCTGGACTAATTTGGGTCCTGCGGATCGATTGGTACCATCCCCGAGCTTGTACGACCTTCGAAAGAGGTCGACCGACGAAATTCCCCCAAATCTGAGGAGATATTCTTGAATAACTTTTTTTGTGAAGGTCGGAGAGACTTGCAAGTAGGCTCTACCCCCACTAAATGGGGTAGCGCGCATCGATCGGTACCATCCTTGAGCTTTTCCGACTTTCGGAAGGGTTAGGGTTAGGGTTAGGGATGAAAGCACATAGGAGAAAGAGATATTCTTGAATAACTTTTTTTGTGAAGGTCGGAGAGACTTGCAAGTAGGCTCTACCCCCACTAAATGGGGTTGCGCGCATCGATCAGTACCATCCTTGAGCTTCTCCGACTTTCGGAAGGGTTAGGGTTAGGGATGAAAGCACATAGGAGAAAGAGATATTCTTGAATAACTTTTTTTGTGAAGGTCGGAGAGACTTGCAAGTAGGCTCTACCCCCACTAAATGGGGTAGCGCGCATCGATCGGTACCATCCTTGAGCTTCTCCGACTTTCGGAAGGGTTAGGGTTAGGGTTAGGGATGAAAGCACATAGGAGAAAGAGATATTCTTGAATAACTTTTTTTGTGAAGGTCGGAGAGACTTGCAAGTAGGCTCTACCCCCACTAAATGGGGTTGCGCGCATCGATCGGTACCATCCTTGAGCTTCTCCGACTTTCGGAAGGGTTAGGGTTAGGGTTAGGGATGAAAGCACATAGGAGAAAGAGATATTCTTGAATAACTTTTTTTGTGAAGGTCGGAGAGACTTGGAAAGTGGTTGCATCTGGACTAATTTGGGTCCTGCGGATCGATTGGTACCATCCCCGAGCTTGTACGACCTTCGAAAGAGGTCGACCGACGAAATTCCCCCAAATCTGAGGAGATATTCTTGAATAACTTTTTTTGTGAAGGTCGGAGAGACTTGCAAGTAGGCTCTACCCCCACTAAATGGGGTAGCGCGCATCGATCGGTACCATCCTTGAGCTTCTCCGACTTTCGGAAGGGTTAGTGTTAGGGTTAGGGATGAAAGCACATAGGAGAAAGAGATATTCTTGAATAACTTTTTTTGTGAAGGTCGGAGAGACTTGCAAGTAGGCTCTACCCCCACTAAATGGGGTTGCGCGCATCGATCGGTACCATCCTTGAGCTTCTCCGACTTTCGGAAGGGTTAGGGTTAGGGATGAAAGCACATAGGAGAAAGAGATATTCTTGAATAACTTTTTTTGTGAAGGTCGGAGAGACTTGCAAGTAGGCTCTACCCCCACTAAATGGGGTAGCGCGCATCGATCGGTACCATCCTTGAGCTTCTCCGACTTTCGGAAGGGTTAGGGTTAGGGTTAGGGATGAAAGCACATAGGAGAAAGAGATATTCTTGAATAACTTTTTTTGTAAAGGTCGGAGAGACTTGCAAGTAGGCTCTACCCCCACTAAATGGGGTTGCACGCATCGATCGGTACCATCCTTGAGCTTCTCCGACTTTCGGAAGGGTTAGGGTTAGGGATGAAAGCACATAGGAGAAAGAGATATTCTTGAATAACTTTTTTTGTGAAGGTCGGAGAGACTTGAAAAGTGGTTGCATCTGGACTAATTTGGGTCCTGCGGATCGATTGGTACCATCCCCGAGCTTGTACGACCTTCGGAAGAGGTCGACCGACGAAATTCCCCCAAATCTGAGGAGATATTCTTGAATAACTTTTTTTGTGAAGGTCGGAGAGACTTGCAAGTATGCTCTACCCCCACTAAATGGGGTAGCGCGCATCGATCGGTACCATCCTTGAGCTTCTCCGACTTTCGGAAGGGTTAGGGTTAGGGTTAGGGATGAAAGCACATAGGAGAAAGAGATATTCTTGAATAACTTTTTTTGTGAAGGTCGGAGAGACTTGGAAAGTGGTTGCATCTGGACTAATTTGGGTCCTGCGGATCGATTGGTACCATCCCCGAGCTTGTACGACCTTCGAAAGAGGTCGACCGACGAAATTCCCCCAAATCTGAGGAGATATTCTTGAATAACTTTTTTTGTGAAGGTCGGAGAGACTTGCAAGTAGGCTCTACCCCCACTAAATGGGGTAGCGCGCATCGATCGGTACCATCCTTGAGCTTCTCCGACTTTCGGAAGGGTTAGGGTTAGGGTTAGGGATGAAAGCACATAGGAGAAAGAGATATTCTTGAATAACTTTTTTTGTAAAGGTCGGAGAGACTTGCAAGTAGGCTCTACCCCCACTAAATGGGGTTGCGCGCATCGATCGGTACCATCCTTGAGCTTCTCCGACTTTCGGAAGGGTTAGGGTTAGGGTTAGGGATGAAAGCACATAGGAGAAAGAGATATTCTTGAATAACTTTTTTTGTGAAGGTCGGAGAGACTTGGAAAGTGGTTGCATCTGGACTAATTTGGGTCCTGCAGATCGATTGGTACCATCCCCGAGCTTGTACGACCTTCGGAAGAGGTCGACCGACGAAATTCCCCCAAATCTGAGGAGATATTCTTGAATAACTTTTTTTGTGAAGGTCGGAGAGACTTGCAAGTAGGCTCTACCCCCACTAAATGGGGTAGCGCGCATCGATCGGTACCATCCTTGAGCTTCTCCGACTTTCGGAAGGGTTAGGGTTAGGGTTAGGGATGAAAGCACATAGGAGAAAGAGATATTCTTGAATAACTTTTTTTGTGAAGGTCGGAGAGACTTGGAAAGTGGTTGCATCTGGACTAATTTGGGTCCTGCGGATCGATTGGTACCATCCCCGAGCTTGTACGACCTTCGAAAGAGGTCGACCGACGAAATTCCCCCAAATCTGAGGAGATATTCTTGAATAACTTTTTTTGTGAAGGTCGGAGAGACTTGCAAGTAGGCTCTACCCCCACTAAATGGGGTAGCGCGCATCGATCGGTACCATCCTTGAGCTTTTCCGACTTTCGGAAGGGTTAGGGTTAGGGTTAGGGATGAAAGCACATAGGAGAAAGAGATATTCTTGAATAACTTTTTTTGTGAAGGTCGGAGAGACTTGCAAGTAGGCTCTACCCCCACTAAATGGGGTTGCGCGCATCGATCGGTACCATCTTTGAGCTTCTCCGACTTTCGGAAGGGTTAGGGTTAGGGATGAAAGCACATAGGAGAAAGAGATATTCTTGAATAACTTTTTTTGTGAAGGTCGGAGAGACTTGCAAGTAGGCTCTACCCCCACTAAATGGGGTAGCGCGCATCGATCGGTACCATCCTTGAGCTTCTCCGACTTTCGGAAGGGTTAGGGTTAGGGTTAGGGATGAAAGCACATAGGAGAAAGAGATATTCTTGAATAACTTTTTTTGTGAAGGTCGGAGAGACTTGCAAGTAGGCTCTACCCCCACTAAATGGGGTAGCGCGCATCGATCGGTACCATCCTTGAGCTTCTCCGACTTTCGGAAGGGTTAGGGTTAGGGTTAGGGATGAAAGCACATAGGAGAAAGAGATATTCTTGAATAACTTTTTTTGTGAAGGTCGGAGAGACTTGGAAAGTGGTTGCATCTGGACTAATTTGGGTCCTGCAGATCGATTGGTACCATCCCCGAGCTTGTACGACCTTCGGAAGAGGTCGACCGACGAAATTCCCCCAAATCTGAGGAGATATTCTTGAATAACTTTTTTTGTGAAGGTCGGAGAGACTTGCAAGTAGGCTCTACCCCCACTAAATGGGGTAGCGCGCATCGATCGGTACCATCCTTGAGCTTCTCCGACTTTCGGAAGGGTTAGGGTTAGGGTTAGGGATGAAAGCACATAGGAGAAAGAGATATTCTTGAATAACTTTTTTTGTGAAGGTCGGAGAGACTTGGAAAGTGGTTGCATCTGGACTAATTTGGGTCCTGCGGATCGATTGGTACCATCCCCGAGCTTGTACGACCTTCGAAAGAGGTCGACCGACGAAATTCCCCCAAATCTGAGGAGATATTCTTGAATAACTTTTTTTGTGAAGGTCGGAGAGACTTGCAAGTAGGCTCTACCCCCACTAAATGGGGTAGCGCGCATCGATCGGTACCATCCTTGAGCTTTTCCGACTTTCGGAAGGGTTAGGGTTAGGGTTAGGGATGAAAGCACATAGGAGAAAGAGATATTCTTGAATAACTTTTTTTGTGAAGGTCGGAGAGACTTGCAAGTAGGCTCTACCCCCACTAAATGGGGTTGCGCGCATCGATCGGTACCATCTTTGAGCTTCTCCGACTTTCGGAAGGGTTAGGGTTAGGGATGAAAGCACATAGGAGAAAGAGATATTCTTGAATAACTTTTTTTGTGAAGGTCGGAGAGACTTGCAAGTAGGCTCTACCCCCACTAAATGGGGTAGCGCGCATCGATCGGTACCATCCTTGAGCTTCTCCGACTTTCGGAAGGGTTAGGGTTAGGGTTAGGGATGAAAGCACATAGGAGAAAGAGATATTCTTGAATAACTTTTTTTGTAAAGGTCGGAGAGACTTGCAAGTAGGCTCTACCCCCACTAAATGGGGTTGCGCGCATCGATCGGTACCATCCTTGAGCTTCTCCGACTTTCGGAAGGGTTAGGGTTAGGGTTAGGGATGAAAGCACATAGGAGAAAGAGATATTCTTGAATAACTTTTTTTGTGAAGGTCGGAGAGACTTGGAAAGTGGTTGCATCTGGACTAATTTGGGTCCTGCAGATCGATTGGTACCATCCCCGAGCTTGTACGACCTTCGGAAGAGGTCGACCGACGAAATTCCCCCAAATCTGAGGAGATATTCTTGAATAACTTTTTTTGTGAAGGTCGGAGAGACTTGCAAGTAGGCTCTACCCCCACTAAATGGGGTAGCGCGCATCGATCGGTACCATCCTTGAGCTTCTCCGACTTTCGGAAGGGTTAGGGTTAGGGTTAGGGATGAAAGCACATAGGAGAAAGAGATATTCTTGAATAACTTTTTTTGTGAAGGTCGGAGAGACTTGCAAGTAGGCTCTACCCCCACTAAATGGGGTTGCGCGCATCGATCGGTACCATCCTTGAGCTTCTCCGACTTTCGGAAGGGTTAGGGTTAGGGATGAAAGCACATAGGAGAAAGAGATATTCTTGAATAACTTTTTTTGTGAAGGTCGGAGAGACTTGGAAAGTGGTTGCATCTGGACTAATTTGGGTCCTGCGGATCGATTGGTACCATCCCCGAGCTTGTACGACCTTCGAAAGAGGTCGACCGACGAAATTCCCCCAAATCTGAGGAGATATTCTTGAATAACTTTTTTTGTGAAGGTCGGAGAGACTTGCAAGTAGGCTCTACCCCCACTAAATGGGGTAGCGCGCATCGATCGGTACCATCCTTGAGCTTTTCCGACTTTCGGAAGGGTTAGGGTTAGGGTTAGGGATGAAAGCACATAGGAGAAAGAGATATTCTTGAATAACTTTTTTTGTGAAGGTCGGAGAGACTTGCAAGTAGGCTCTACCCCCACTAAATGGGGTTGCGCGCATCGATCAGTACCATCCTTGAGCTTCTCCGACTTTCGGAAGGGTTAGGGTTAGGGATGAAAGCACATAGGAGAAAGAGATATTCTTGAATAACTTTTTTTGTGAAGGTCGGAGAGACTTGCAAGTAGGCTCTACCCCCACTAAATGGGGTAGCGCGCATCGATCGGTACCATCCTTGAGCTTCTCCGACTTTCGGAAGGGTTAGGGTTAGGGTTAGGGATGAAAGCACATAGGAGAAAGAGATATTCTTGAATAACTTTTTTTGTGAAGGTCGGAGAGACTTGCAAGTAGGCTCTACCCCCACTAAATGGGGTTGCGCGCATCGATCGGTACCATCCTTGAGCTTCTCCGACTTTCGGAAGGGTTAGGGTTAGGGTTAGGGATGAAAGCACATAGGAGAAAGAGATATTCTTGAATAACTTTTTTTGTGAAGGTCGGAGAGACTTGGAAAGTGGTTGCATCTGGACTAATTTGGGTCCTGCGGATCGATTGGTACCATCCCCGAGCTTGTACGACCTTCGAAAGAGGTCGACCGACGAAATTCCCCCAAATCTGAGGAGATATTCTTGAATAACTTTTTTTGTGAAGGTCGGAGAGACTTGCAAGTAGGCTCTACCCCCACTAAATGGGGTAGCGCGCATCGATCGGTACCATCCTTGAGCTTCTCCGACTTTCGGAAGGGTTAGTGTTAGGGTTAGGGATGAAAGCACATAGGAGAAAGAGATATTCTTGAATAACTTTTTTTGTGAAGGTCGGAGAGACTTGCAAGTAGGCTCTACCCCCACTAAATGGGGTTGCGCGCATCGATCGGTACCATCCTTGAGCTTCTCCGACTTTCGGAAGGGTTAGGGTTAGGGATGAAAGCACATAGGAGAAAGAGATATTCTTGAATAACTTTTTTTGTGAAGGTCGGAGAGACTTGCAAGTAGGCTCTACCCCCACTAAATGGGGTAGCGCGCATCGATCGGTACCATCCTTGAGCTTCTCCGACTTTCGGAAGGGTTAGGGTTAGGGTTAGGGATGAAAGCACATAGGAGAAAGAGATATTCTTGAATAACTTTTTTTGTAAAGGTCGGAGAGACTTGCAAGTAGGCTCTACCCCCACTAAATGGGGTTGCACGCATCGATCGGTACCATCCTTGAGCTTCTCCGACTTTCGGAAGGGTTAGGGTTAGGGATGAAAGCACATAGGAGAAAGAGATATTCTTGAATAACTTTTTTTGTGAAGGTCGGAGAGACTTGAAAAGTGGTTGCATCTGGACTAATTTGGGTCCTGCGGATCGATTGGTACCATCCCCGAGCTTGTACGACCTTCGGAAGAGGTCGACCGACGAAATTCCCCCAAATCTGAGGAGATATTCTTGAATAACTTTTTTTGTGAAGGTCGGAGAGACTTGCAAGTATGCTCTACCCCCACTAAATGGGGTAGCGCGCATCGATCGGTACCATCCTTGAGCTTCTCCGACTTTCGGAAGGGTTAGGGTTAGGGTTAGGGATGAAAGCACATAGGAGAAAGAGATATTCTTGAATAACTTTTTTTGTGAAGGTCGGAGAGACTTGGAAAGTGGTTGCATCTGGACTAATTTGGGTCCTGCGGATCGATTGGTACCATCCCCGAGCTTGTACGACCTTCGAAAGAGGTCGACCGACGAAATTCCCCCAAATCTGAGGAGATATTCTTGAATAACTTTTTTTTTGAAGGTCGGAGAGACTTGCAAGTAGGCTCTACCCCCACTAAATGGGGTAGCGCGCATCGATCGGTACCATCCTTGAGCTTCTCCGACTTTCGGAAGGGTTAGGGTTAGGGTTAGGGATGAAAGCACATAGGAGAAAGAGATATTCTTGAATAACTTTTTTTGTGAAGGTCGGAGAGACTTGCAAGTAGGCTCTACCCCCACTAAATGGGGTTGCGCGCATCGATCGGTACCATCCTTGAGCTTCTCCGACTTTCGGAAGGGTTAGGGTTAGGGATGAAAGCACATAGGAGAAAGAGATATTCTTGAATAACTTTTTTTGTGAAGGTCGGAGAGACTTGGAAAGTGGTTGCATCTGGACTAATTTGGGTCTTGCAGATCGATTGGTACCATCCCCGAGCTTGTACGACCTTCGGAAGAGGTCGACCGACGAAATTCCCCCAAATCTGAGGAGATATTCTTGAATAACTTTTTTTGTGAAGGTCGGAGAGACTTGCAAGTAGGCTCTACCCCCACTAAATGGGGTAGCGCGCATCGATCGGTACCATCCTTGAGCTTCTCCGACTTTCGGAAGGGTTAGGGTTAGGGTTAGGGATGAAAGCACATAGGAGAAAGAGATATTCTTGAATAACTTTTTTTGTGAAGGTCGGAGAGACTTGCAAGTAGGCTCTACCCCCACTAAATGGGGTTGCGCGCATCGATCGGTACCATCCTTGAGCTTCTCCGACTTTCGGAAGGGTTAGGGTTAGGGATGAAAGCACATAGGAGAAAGAGATATTCTTGAATAACTTTTTTTGTGAAGGTCGGAGAGACTTGGAAAGTGGTTGCATCTGGACTAATTTGGGTCCTGCGGATCGATTGGTACCATCCCCGAGCTTGTACGACCTTTGGAAGAGGTCGACCGACGAAATTCCCCCAAATCTGAGGAGATATTCTTGAATAACTTTTTTTGTGAAGGTCGGAGAGACTTGCAAGTAGGCTCTACCCCCACTAAATGGGGTAGCGCGCATCGATCAGTACCATCCTTGAGCTTCTCCGACTTTCGGAAGGGTTAGGGTTAGGGTTAGGGATGAAAGCACATAGGAGAAAGAGATATTCTTGAATAACTTTTTTTGTGAAGGTCGGAGAGACTTGGAAAGTGGTTGCATCTGGACTAATTTGGGTCCTGCGGATCGATTGGTACCATCCCCGAGCTTGTACGACCTTCGAAAGAGGTCGACCGACGAAATTCCCCCAAATCTGAGGAGATATTCTTGAATAACTTTTTTTTTGAAGGTCGGAGAGACTTGCAAGTAGGCTCTACCCCCACTAAATGGGGTAGCGCGCATCGATCGGTACCATCCTTGAGCTTCTCCGACTTTCGGAAGGGTTAGGGTTAGGGTTAGGGATGAAAGCACATAGGAGAAAGAGATATTCTTGAATAACTTTTTTTGTGAAGGTCGGAGAGACTTGCAAGTAGGCTCTACCCCCACTAAATGGGGTTGCGCGCATCGATCGGTACCATCCTTGAGCTTCTCCGACTTTCGGAAGGGTTAGGGTTAGGGATGAAAGCACATAGGAGAAAGAGATATTCTTGAATAACTTTTTTTGTGAAGGTCGGAGAGACTTGGAAAGTGGTTGCATCTGGACTAATTTGGGTCTTGCGGATCGATTGGTACCATCCCCGAGCTTGTACGACCTTTGGAAGAGGTCGACCGACGAAATTCCCCCAAATCTGAGGAGATATTCTTGAATAACTTTTTTTGTGAAGGTCGGAGAGACTTGCAAGTAGGCTCTACCCCCACTAAATGGGGTAGCGCGCATCGATCGGTACCATCCTTGAGCTTCTCCGACTTTCGGAAGGGTTAGGGTTAGGGTTAGGGATGAAAGCACATAGGAGAAAGAGATATTCTTGAATAACTTTTTTTGTGAAGGTCGGAGAGACTTGCAAGTAGGCTCTACCCCCACTAAATGG
Source organism: Limanda limanda (assembly GCF_963576545.1). Taxonomy (NCBI): domain Eukaryota; kingdom Metazoa; phylum Chordata; class Actinopteri; order Pleuronectiformes; family Pleuronectidae; genus Limanda; species Limanda limanda. The sequence continues at coordinate 479,088 of NW_026870641.1, read as the reverse complement.
GGTTGCGCGCATCGATCGGTACCATCTTTGAGCTTCTCCGACTTTCGGAAGGGTTAGGGTTAGGGATGAAAGCACATAGGAGAAAGAGATATTCTTGAATAACTTTTTTTGTGAAGGTCGGAGAGACTTGGAAAGTGGTTGCATCTGGACTAATTTGGGTCCTGCGGATCGATTGGTACCATCCCCGAGCTTGTACGACCTTTGGAAGAGGTCGACCGACGAAATTCCCCCAAATCTGAGGAGATATTCTTGAATAACTTTTTTTGTGAAGGTCGGAGAGACTTGCAAGTAGGCTTTACCCCCACTAAATGGGGTAGCGCGCATCGATCAGTACCATCCTTGAGCTTCTCCGACTTTCGGAAGGGTTAGGGTTAGGGTTAGGGATGAAAGCACATAGGAGAAAGAGATATTCTTGAATAACTTTTTTTGTGAAGGTCGGAGAGACTTGCAAGTAGGCTCTACCCCCACTAAATGGGGTAGCGCGCATCGATCGGTACCATCCTTGAGCTTCTCCGACTTTCGGAAGGGTTAGGGTTAGGGTTAGGGATGAAAGCACATAGGAGAAAGAGATATTCTTGAATAACTTTTTTTGTGAAGGTCGGAGAGACTTGCAAGTAGGCTCTACCCCCACTAAATGGGGTAGCGCGCATCGATCGATACCATCCTTGAGCTTCTCCGACTTTCGGAAGGGTTAGGGTTAGGGTTAGGGATGAAAGCACATAGGAGAAAGAGATATTCTTGAATAACTTTTTTTGTGAAGGTCGGAGAGACTTGGAAAGTGGTTGCATCTGGACTAATTTGGGTCCTGCGGATCGATTAGTACCATCCCCGAGCTTGTACGACCTTCGGAAGAGGTCGACCAACGAAATTCCCCCAAATCTGAGGAGATATTCTTGAATAACTTTTTTTGTGAAGGTCGGAGAGACTTGCAAGTAGGCTCTACCCCCACTAAATGGGGTAGCGCGCATCGATCGGTACCATCCTTGAGCTTCTCCGACTTTCGGAAGGGTTAGGGTTAGGGTTAGGGATGAAAGCACATAGGAGAAAGAGATATTCTTGAATAACTTTTTTTGTGAAGGTCGGAGAGACTTGCAAGTAGGCTCTACCCCCACTAAATGGGGTTGCGCGCATCGATCGGTACCATCCTTGAGCTTCTCCGACTTTCGGAAGGGTTAGGGTTAGGGATGAAAGCACATAGGAGAAAGAGATATTCTTGAATAACTTTTTTTGTGAAGGTCGGAGAGACTTGGAAAGTGGTTGCATCTGGACTAATTTGGGTCCTGCGGATCGATTGGTACCATCCCCGAGCTTGTACGACCTTCGGAAGAGGTCGACCGACGAAATTCCCCCAAATCTGAGGAGATATTCTTGAATAACTTTTTTTGTGAAGGTCGGAGAGACTTGCAAGTAGGCTCTACCCCCACTAAATGGGGTAGCGCGCATCGATCAGTACCATCCTTGAGCTTCTCCGACTTTCGGAAGGGTTAGGGTTAGGGTTAGGGATGAAAGCACATAGGAGAAAGAGATATTCTTGAATAACTTTTTTTGTGAAGGTCGGAGAGACTTGCAAGTAGGCTCTACCCCCACTAAATGGGGTAGCGCGCATCGATCGGTACCATCCTTGAGCTTCTCCGACTTTCGGAAGGGTTAGGGTTAGGGTTAGGGATGAAAGCACATAGGAGAAAGAGATATTCTTGAATAACTTTTTTTGTGAAGGTCGGAGAGACTTGCAAGTAGGCTCTACCCCCACTAAATGGGGTAGCGCGCATCGATCGATACCATCCTTGAGCTTCTCCGACTTTCGGAAGGGTTAGGGTTAGGGTTAGGGATGAAAGCACATAGGAGAAAGAGATATTCTTGAATAACTTTTTTTGTGAAGGTCGGAGAGACTTGGAAAGTGGTTGCATCTGGACTAATTTGGGTCCTGCGGATCGATTGGTACCATCCCCGAGCTTGTACGACCTTCGGAAGAGGTCGACCGACGAAATTCCCCCAAATCTGAGGAGATATTCTTGAATAACTTTTTTTGTGAAGGTCGGAGAGACTTGCAAGTAGGCTCTACCCCCACTAAATGGGGTAGCGCGCATCGATCGGTACCATCCTTGAGCTTCTCCGACTTTCGGAAGGGTTAGGGTTAGGGATGAAAGCACATAGGAGAAAGAGATATTCTTGAATAACTTTTTTTGTGAAGGTCGGAGAGACTTGGAAAGTGGTTGCATCTGGACTAATTTGGGTCCTGCGGATCGATTGGTACCATCCCCGAGCTTGTACGACCTTCGGAAGAGGTCGACCGACGAAATTCCCCCAAATCTGAGGAGATATTCTTGAATAACTTTTTTTGAGAAGGTCGGAGAGACTTGCAAGTAGGCTCTACCCCCACTAAATGGGGTAGCGCGCATCGATCGGTACCATCCTTGAGCTTCTCCGACTTTCGGAAGGGTTAGGGTTAGGGTTAGGGATGAAAGCACATAGGAGAAAGAGATATTCTTGAATAACTTTTTTTGTGAAGGTCGGAGAGACTTGGAAAGTGGTTGCATCTGGACTAATTTGGGTCCTGCGGATCGATTGGTACCATCCCCGAGCTTGTACGACCTTCGGAAGAGGTCGACCGACGAAATTCCCCCAAATCTGAGGAGATATTCTTGAATAACTTTTTTTGTGAAGGTCGGAGAGACTTGCAAGTAGGCTCTACCCCCACTAAATGGGGTAGCGCGCATCGATCGGTACCATCCTTGAGCTTCTCCGACTTTCGGAAGGGTTAGGGTTAGGGTTAGGGATGAAAGCACATAGGAGAAAGAGATATTCTTGAATAACTTTTTTTGTGAAGGTCGGAGAGACTTGGAAAGTGGTTGCATCTGGACTAATTTGGGTCCTGCGGATCGATTGGTACCATCCCCGAGCTTGTACGACCTTCGGAAGAGGTCGACCGACGAAATTCCCCCAAATCTGAGGAGATATTCTTGAATAACTTTTTTTGTGAAGGTCGGAGAGACTTGCAAGTAGGCTCTACCCCCACTAAATGGGGTAGCGCGCATCGATCGGTACCATCCTTGAGCTTCTCCGACTTTCGGAAGGGTTAGGGTTAGGGATGAAAGCACATAGGAGAAAGAGATATTCTTGAATAACTTTTTTTGTGAAGGTCGGAGAGACTTGCAAGTATGCTCTACCCCCACTAAATGGGGTAGCGCGCATCGATCGGTACCATCCTTGAGCTTCTCCGACTTTCGGAAGGGTTAGGGTTAGGGTTAGGGATGAAAGCACATAGGAGAAAGAGATATTCTTGAATAACTTTTTTTGTGAAGGTCGGAGAGACTTGGAAAGTGGTTGCATCTGGACTAATTTGGGTCCTGCGGATCGATTGGTACCATCCCCGAGCTTGTACGACCTTCGGAAGAGGTCGACCGACGAAATTCCCCCAAATCTGAGGAGATATTCTTGAATAACTTTTTTTGTGAAGGTCGGAGAGACTTGCAAGTAGGCTCTACCCCCACTAAATGTGGTAGCGCGCATCGATCAGTACCATCCTTGAGCTTCTCCGACTTTCGGAAGGGTTAGGGTTAGGGTTAGGGATGAAAGCACATAGGAGAAAGAGATATTCTTGAATAACTTTTTTTGTGAAGGTCGGAGAGACCTGCAAGTAGGCTCTACCCCCACTAAATGGGGTAGCGCGCATCGATCGGTACCATCCTTGAGCTTCTCCGACTTTCGGAAGGGTTAGGGTTAGGGATGAAAGCACATAGGAGAAAGAGATATTCTTGAATAACTTTTTTTGTGAAGGTCGGAGAGACTTGCAAGTAGGCTCTACCCCCACTAAATGGGGTAGCGCGCATCGATCGGTACTATCCTTGAGCTTCTCCGACTTTCGGAAGGGTTAGGGTTAGGGTTAGGGATGAAAGCACATAGGAGAAAGAGATATTCTTGAATAACTTTTTTTGTGAAGGTCGGAGAGACTTGGAAAGTGGTTGCATCTGGACTAATTTGGGTCCTGCGGATCGATTGGTACCATCCCCGAGCTTGTACGACCTTCGAAAGAGGTCGACCGACGAAATTCCCCCAAATCTGAGGAGATATTCTTGAATAACTTTTTTTGTGAAGGTCGGAGAGACTTGCAAGTAGGCTCTACCCCCACTAAATGGGGTAGCGCGCATCGATCGGTACCATCCTTGAGCTTCTCCGACTTTCGGAAGGGTTAGGGTTAGGGTTAGGGATGAAAGCACATAGGAGAAAGAGATATTCTTGAATAACTTTTTTTGTGAAGGTCGGAGAGACTTGGAAAGTGGTTGCATCTGGACTAATTTGGGTCCTGCGGATCGATTGGTACCATCCCCGAGCTTGTACGACCTTCGGAAGAGGTCGACCGACGAAATTCCCCCAAATCTGAGGAGATATTCTTGAATAACTTTTTTTGTGAAGGTCGGAGAGACTTGCAAGTAGGCTCTACCCCCACTAAATGGGGTAGCGCGCATCGATCGGTACCATCCTTGAGCTTCTCCGACTTTCGGAAGGGTTAGGGTTAGGGTTAGGGATGAAAGCACATAGGAGAAAGAGATATTCTTGAATAACTTTTTTTGTGAAGGTCGGAGAGACTTGCAAGTAGGCTCTACCCCCACTAAATGGGGTAACGCGCATCGATCGGTACTATCCTTGAGCTTCTCCGACTTTCGGAAGGGTTAGGGTTAGGGTTAGGGATGAAAGCACATAGGAGAAAGAGATATTCTTGAATAACTTTTTTTGTGAAGGTCGGAGAGACTTGGAAAGTGGTTGCATCTGGACTAATTTGGGTCCTGCGGATCGATTGGTACCATCCCCGAGCTTGTACGACCTTCGAAAGAGGTCGACCGACGAAATTCCCCCAAATCTGAGGAGATATTCTTGAATAACTTTTTTTGTGAAGGTCGGAGAGACTTGCAAGTAGGCTCTACCCCCACTAAATGGGGTAGCGCGCATCGATCGGTACCATCCTTGAGCTTCTCCGACTTTCGGAAGGGTTAGGGTTAGGGTTAGGGATGAAAGCACATAGGAGAAAGAGATATTCTTGAATAACTTTTTTTGTGAAGGTCGGAGAGACTTGCAAGTAGGCTCTACCCCCACTAAATGGGGTTGCGCACATCGATCGGTACCATCCTTGAGCTTCTCCGACTTTCGGAAGGGTTAGGGTTAGGGATGAAAGCACATAGGAGAAAGAGATATTCTTGAATAACTTTTTTTGTGAAGGTCGGAGAGACTTGCAAGTAGGCTCTACCCCCACTAAATGGGGTAGCGCGCATCGATCGGTACCATCCTTGAGCTTCTCCGACTTTCGGAAGGGTTAGGGTTAGGGTTAGGGATGAAAGCACATAGGAGAAAGAGATATTCTTGAATAACTTTTTTTGTGAAGGTCGGAGAGACTTGGAAAGTGGTTGCATCTGGACTAATTTGGGTCCTGCCGATCGATTGGTACCATCCCCGAGCTTGTACGACCTTCGGAAGAGGTCGACCGACGAAATTCCCCCAAATCTGAGGAGATATTCTTGAATAACTTTTTTTGTGAAGGTCGGAGAGACTTGCAAGTAGGCTCTACCCCCACTAAATGGGGTAACGCGCATCGATCGGTACCATCCTTGAGCTTCTCCGACTTTCGGAAGGGTTAGGGTTAGGGTTAGGGATGAAAGCACATAGGAGAAAGAGATATTCTTGAATAACTTTTTTTGTGAAGGTCGGAGAGACTTGGAAAGTGGTTGCATCTGGACTAATTTGGGTCCTGCGGATCGATTGGTACCATCCCCGAGCTTGTACGACCTTCGGAAGAGGTCGACCGACGAAATTCCCCCAAATCTGAGGAGATATTCTTGAATAACTTTTTTTGTGAAGGTCGGAGAGACTTGCAAGTAGGCTCTACCCCCACTAAATGGGGTAGCGCGCATCGATCGGTACCATCCTTGAGCTTCTCCGACTTTCGGAAGGGTTAGGGTTAGGGTTAGGGATGAAAGCACATAGGAGAAAGAGATATTCTTGAATAACTTTTTTTGTGAAGGTCGGAGAGACTTGGAAAGTGGTTGCATCTGGACTAATTTGGGTCCTGCGGATCGATTGGTACCATCCCCGAGCTTGTACGACCTTCGGAAGAGGTCGACCGACGAAATTCCCCCAAATCTGAGGAGATATTCTTGAATAACTTTTTTTGTGAAGGTCGGAGAGACTTGCAAGTAGGCTCTACCCCCACTAAATGGGGTAGCGCGCATCGATCGGTACCATCCTTGAGCTTCTCCGACTTTCGGAAGGGTTAGGGTTAGGGTTAGGGATGAAAGCACATAGGAGAAAGAGATATTCTTGAATAACTTTTTTTGTGAAGGTCGGAGAGACTTGGAAAGTGGTTGCATCTGGACTAATTTGGGTCCTGCGGATCGATTGGTACCATCCCCGAGCTTGTACGACCTTCGGAAGAGGTCGACCGACGAAATTCCCCCAAATCTGAGGAGATATTCTTGAATAACTTTTTTTGTGAAGGTCGGAGAGACTTGCAAGTAGGCTCTACCCCCACTAAATGGGGTAGCGCGCATCGATCGGTACCATCCTTGAGCTTCTCCGACTTTCGGAAGGGTTAGGGTTAGGGATGAAAGCACATAGGAGAAAGAGATATTCTTGAATAACTTTTTTTGTGAAGGTCGGAGAGACTTGGAAAGTGGTTGCATCTGGACTAATTTGGGTCCTGCGGATCGATTGGTACCATCCCCGAGCTTGTACGACCTTCGGAAGAGGTCGACCGACGAAATTCCCCCAAATCTGAGGAGATATTCTTGAATAACTTTTTTTGTGAAGGTCGGAGAGACTTGCAAGTAGGCTCTACCCCCACTAAATGGGGTAGCGCGCATCGATCGGTACCATCCTTGAGCTTCTCCGACTTTCGGAAGGGTTAGGGTTAGGGTTAGGGATGAAAGCACATAGGAGAAAGAGATATTCTTGAATAACTTTTTTTGTGAAGGTCGGAGAGACTTGGAAAGTGGTTGCATCTGGACTAATTTGGATCCTGCGGATCGATTGGTACCATCCCCGAGCTTGTACGACCTTCGGAAGAGGTCGACCGACGAAATTCCCCCAAATCTGAGGAGATATTCTTGAATAACTTTTTTTGTGAAGGTCGGAGAGACTTGCAAGTAGGCTCTACCCCCACTAAATGGGGTAGCGCGCATCGATCGGTACCATCCTTGAGCTTCTCCGACTTTCGGAAGGGTTAGGGTTAGGGATGAAAGCACATAGGAGAAAGAGATATTCTTGAATAACTTTTTTTGTGAAGGTCGGAGAGACTTGCAAGTAGGCTCTACCCCCACTAAATGGGGTAGCGCGCATCGATCGGTACCATCCTTGAGCTTCTCCGACTTTCGGAAGGGTTAGGGTTAGGGTTAGGGATGAAAGCACATAGGAGAAAGAGATATTCTTGAATAACTTTTTTTGTGAAGGTCGGAGAGACTTGCAAGTAGGCTCTACCCCCACTAAATGGGGTAACGCGCATCGATCGGTACTATCCTTGAGCTTCTCCGACTTTCGGAAGGGTTAGGGTTAGGGTTAGGGATGAAAGCACATAGGAGAAAGAGATATTCTTGAATAACTTTTTTTGTGAAGGTCGGAGAGACTTGGAAAGTGGTTGCATCTGGACTAATTTGGGTCCTGCGGATCGATTGGTACCATCCCCGAGCTTGTACGACCTTCGAAAGAGGTCGACCGACGAAATTCCCCCAAATCTGAGGAGATATTCTTGAATAACTTTTTTTGTGAAGGTCGGAGAGACTTGCAAGTAGGCTCTACCCCCACTAAATGGGGTAGCGCGCATCGATCGGTACCATCCTTGAGCTTCTCCGACTTTCGGAAGGGTTAGGGTTAGGGTTAGGGATGAAAGCACATAGGAGAAAGAGATATTCTTGAATAACTTTTTTTGTGAAGGTCGGAGAGACTTGCAAGTAGGCTCTACCCCCACTAAATGGGGTTGCGCACATCGATCGGTACCATCCTTGAGCTTCTCCGACTTTCGGAAGGGTTAGGGTTAGGGATGAAAGCACATAGGAGAAAGAGATATTCTTGAATAACTTTTTTTGTGAAGGTCGGAGAGACTTGCAAGTAGGCTCTACCCCCACTAAATGGGGTAGCGCGCATCGATCGGTACCATCCTTGAGCTTCTCCGACTTTCGGAAGGGTTAGGGTTAGGGTTAGGGATGAAAGCACATAGGAGAAAGAGATATTCTTGAATAACTTTTTTTGTGAAGGTCGGAGAGACTTGGAAAGTGGTTGCATCTGGACTAATTTGGGTCCTGCCGATCGATTGGTACCATCCCCGAGCTTGTACGACCTTCGGAAGAGGTCGACCGACGAAATTCCCCCAAATCTGAGGAGATATTCTTGAATAACTTTTTTTGTGAAGGTCGGAGAGACTTGCAAGTAGGCTCTACCCCCACTAAATGGGGTAACGCGCATCGATCGGTACCATCCTTGAGCTTCTCCGACTTTCGGAAGGGTTAGGGTTAGGGTTAGGGATGAAAGCACATAGGAGAAAGAGATATTCTTGAATAACTTTTTTTGTGAAGGTCGGAGAGACTTGGAAAGTGGTTGCATCTGGACTAATTTGGGTCCTGCGGATCGATTGGTACCATCCCCGAGCTTGTACGACCTTCGGAAGAGGTCGACCGACGAAATTCCCCCAAATCTGAGGAGATATTCTTGAATAACTTTTTTTGTGAAGGTCGGAGAGACTTGCAAGTAGGCTCTACCCCCACTAAATGGGGTAGCGCGCATCGATCGGTACCATCCTTGAGCTTCTCCGACTTTCGGAAGGGTTAGGGTTAGGGTTAGGGATGAAAGCACATAGGAGAAAGAGATATTCTTGAATAACTTTTTTTGTGAAGGTCGGAGAGACTTGGAAAGTGGTTGCATCTGGACTAATTTGGGTCCTGCGGATCGATTGGTACCATCCCCGAGCTTGTACGACCTTCGGAAGAGGTCGACCGACGAAATTCCCCCAAATCTGAGGAGATATTCTTGAATAACTTTTTTTGTGAAGGTCGGAGAGACTTGCAAGTAGGCTCTACCCCCACTAAATGGGGTAGCGCGCATCGATCGGTACCATCCTTGAGCTTCTCCGACTTTCGGAAGGGTTAGGGTTAGGGTTAGGGATGAAAGCACATAGGAGAAAGAGATATTCTTGAATAACTTTTTTTGTGAAGGTCGGAGAGACTTGGAAAGTGGTTGCATCTGGACTAATTTGGGTCCTGCGGATCGATTGGTACCATCCCCGAGCTTGTACGACCTTCGGAAGAGGTCGACCGACGAAATTCCCCCAAATCTGAGGAGATATTCTTGAATAACTTTTTTTGTGAAGGTCGGAGAGACTTGCAAGTAGGCTCTACCCCCACTAAATGGGGTAGCGCGCATCGATCGGTACCATCCTTGAGCTTCTCCGACTTTCGGAAGGGTTAGGGTTAGGGATGAAAGCACATAGGAGAAAGAGATATTCTTGAATAACTTTTTTTGTGAAGGTCGGAGAGACTTGGAAAGTGGTTGCATCTGGACTAATTTGGGTCCTGCGGATCGATTGGTACCATCCCCGAGCTTGTACGACCTTCGGAAGAGGTCGACCGACGAAATTCCCCCAAATCTGAGGAGATATTCTTGAATAACTTTTTTTGTGAAGGTCGGAGAGACTTGCAAGTAGGCTCTACCCCCACTAAATGGGGTAGCGCGCATCGATCGGTACCATCCTTGAGCTTCTCCGACTTTCGGAAGGGTTAGGGTTAGGGTTAGGGATGAAAGCACATAGGAGAAAGAGATATTCTTGAATAACTTTTTTTGTGAAGGTCGGAGAGACTTGGAAAGTGGTTGCATCTGGACTAATTTGGATCCTGCGGATCGATTGGTACCATCCCCGAGCTTGTACGACCTTCGGAAGAGGTCGACCGACGAAATTCCCCCAAATCTGAGGAGATATTCTTGAATAACTTTTTTTGTGAAGGTCGGAGAGACTTGCAAGTAGGCTCTACCCCCACTAAATGGGGTAGCGCGCATCGATCGGTACCATCCTTGAGCTTCTCCGACTTTCGGAAGGGTTAGGGTTAGGGATGAAAGCACATAGGAGAAAGAGATATTCTTGAATAACTTTTTTTGTGAAGGTCGGAGAGACTTGCAAGTAGGCTCTACCCCCACTAAATGGGGTAGCGCGCATCGATCGGTACTATCCTTGAGCTTCTCCGACTTTCGGAAGGGTTAGGGTTAGGGTTAGGGATGAAAGCACATAGGAGAAAGAGATATTCTTGAATAACTTTTTTTGTGAAGGTCGGAGAGACTTGGAAAGTGGTTGCATCTGGACTAATTTGGGTCCTGCGGATCGATTGGTACCATCCCCGAGCTTGTACGACCTTCGAAAGAGGTCGACCGACGAAATTCCCCCAAATCTGAGGAGATATTCTTGAATAACTTTTTTTGTGAAGGTCGGAGAGACTTGCAAGTAGGCTCTACCCCCACTAAATGGGGTAGCGCGCATCGATCGGTACCATCCTTGAGCTTCTCCGACTTTCGGAAGGGTTAGGGTTAGGGTTAGGGATGAAAGCACATAGGAGAAAGAGATATTCTTGAATAACTTTTTTTGTGAAGGTCGGAGAGACTTGGAAAGTGGTTGCATCTGGACTAATTTGGGTCCTGCGGATCGATTGGTACCATCCCCGAGCTTGTACGACCTTCGGAAGAGGTCGACCGACGAAATTCCCCCAAATCTGAGGAGATATTCTTGAATAACTTTTTTTGTGAAGGTCGGAGAGACTTGCAAGTAGGCTCTACCCCCACTAAATGGGGTAGCGCGCATCGATCAGTACCATCCTTGAGCTTCTCCGACTTTCGGAAGGGTTAGGGTTAGGGTTAGGGATGAAAGCACATAGGAGAAAGAGATATTCTTGAATAACTTTTTTTGTGAAGGTCGGAGAGACTTGCAAGTAGGCTCTACCCCCACTAAATGGGGTAGCGCGCATCGATCGGTACCATCCTTGAGCTTCTCCGACTTTCGGAAGGGTTAGGGTTAGGGATGAAAGCACATAGGAGAAAGAGATATTCTTGAATAACTTTTTTTGTGAAGGTCGGAGAGACTTGCAAGTAGGCTCTACCCCCACTAAATGGGGTAGCGCGCATCGATCGGTACTATCCTTGAGCTTCTCCGACTTTCGGAAGGGTTAGGGTTAGGGTTAGGGATGAAAGCACATAGGAGAAAGAGATATTCTTGAATAACTTTTTTTGTGAAGGTCGGAGAGACTTGGAAAGTGGTTGCATCTGGACTAATTTGGGTCCTGCGGATCGATTGGTACCATCCCCGAGCTTGTACGACCTTCGAAAGAGGTCGACCGACGAAATTCCCCCAAATCTGAGGAGATATTCTTGAATAACTTTTTTTGTGAAGGTCGGAGAGACTTGCAAGTAGGCTCTACCCCCACTAAATGGGGTAGCGCGCATCGATCGGTACCATCCTTGAGCTTCTCCGACTTTCGGAAGGGTTAGGGTTAGGGTTAGGGATGAAAGCACATAGGAGAAAGAGATATTCTTGAATAACTTTTTTTGTGAAGGTCGGAGAGACTTGGAAAGTGGTTGCATCTGGACTAATTTGGGTCCTGCGGATCGATTGGTACCATCCCCGAGCTTGTACGACCTTCGGAAGAGGTCGACCGACGAAATTCCCCCAAATCTGAGGAGATATTCTTGAATAACTTTTTTTGTGAAGGTCGGAGAGACTTGCAAGTAGGCTCTACCCCCACTAAATGGGGTAGCGCGCATCGATCGGTACCATCCTTGAGCTTCTCCGACTTTCGGAAGGGTTAGGGTTAGGGTTAGGGATGAAAGCACATAGGAGAAAGAGATATTCTTGAATAACTTTTTTTGTGAAGGTCGGAGAGACTTGCAAGTAGGCTCTACCCCCACTAAATGGGGTAGCGCGCATCGATCGGTACTATCCTTGAGCTTCTCCGACTTTCGGAAGGGTTAGGGTTAGGGTTAGGGATGAAAGCACATAGGAGAAAGAGATATTCTTGAATAACTTTTTTTGTGAAGGTCGGAGAGACTTGGAAAGTGGTTGCATCTGGACTAATTTGGGTCCTGCGGATCGATTGGTACCATCCCCGAGCTTGTACGACCTTCGAAAGAGGTCGACCGACGAAATTCCCCCAAATCTGAGGAGATATTCTGGAATAACTTTTTTTGTGAAGGTCGGAGAGACTTGCAAGTAGGCTCTACCCCCACTAAATGGGGTAGCGCGCATCGATCGGTACCATCCTTGAGCTTCTCCGACTTTCGGAAGGGTTAGGGTTAGGGTTAGGGATGAAAGCACATAGGAGAAAGAGATATTCTTGAATAACTTTTTTTGTGAAGGTCGGAGAGACTTGCAAGTAGGCTCTACCCCCACTAAATGGGGTTGCGCACATCGATCGGTACCATCCTTGAGCTTCTCCGACTTTCGGAAGGGTTAGGGTTAGGGATGAAAGCACATAGGAGAAAGAGATATTCTTGAATAACTTTTTTTGTGAAGGTCGGAGAGACTTGCAAGTAGGCTCTACCCCCACTAAATGGGGTAGCGCGCATCGATCGGTACCATCCTTGAGCTTCTCCGACTTTCGGAAGGGTTAGGGTTAGGGTTAGGGATGAAAGCACATAGGAGAAAGAGATATTCTTGAATAACTTTTTTTGTGAAGGTCGGAGAGACTTGGAAAGTGGTTGCATCTGAACTAATTTGGGTCCTGCCGATCGATTGGTACCATCCCCGAGCTTGTACGACCTTCGGAAGAGGTCGACCGACGAAATTCCCCCAAATCTGAGGAGATATTCTTGAATAACTTTTTTTGTGAAGGTCGGAGAGACTTGCAAGTAGGCTCTACCCCCACTAAATGGGGTAGCGCGCATCGATCGGTACCATCCTTGAGCTTCTCCGACTTTCGGAAGGGTTAGGGTTAGGGTTAGGGATGAAAGCACATAGGAGAAAGAGATATTCTTGAATAACTTTTTTTGTGAAGGTCGGAGAGACTTGGAAAGTGGTTGCATCTGGACTAATTTGGGTCCTGCGGATCGATTGGTACCATCCCCGAGCTTGTACGACCTTCGGAAGAGGTCGACCGACGAAATTCCCCCAAATCTGAGGAGATATTCTTGAATAACTTTTTTTGTGAAGGTCGGAGAGACTTGCAAGTAGGCTCTACCCCCACTAAATGGGGTAGCGCGCATCGATCGTTACCATCCTTGAGCTTCTCCGACTTTCGGAAGGGTTAGGGTTAGGGTTAGGGATGAAAGCACATAGGAGAAAGAGATATTCTTGAATAACTTTTTTTGTGAAGGTCGGAGAGACTTGCAAGTAGGCTCTACCCCCACTAAATGGGGTTGCGCGCATCGATCGGTACCATCCTTGAGCTTCTCCGACTTTCGGAAGGGTTAGGGTTAGGGTTAGGGATGAAAGCACATAGGAGAAAGAGATATTCTTGAATAACTTTTTTTGTGAAGGTCGGAGAGACTTGGAAAGTGGTTGCATCTGGACTAATTTGGGTCCTGCGGATCGATTGGTACCATCCCCGAGCTTGTACGACCTTCGAAAGAGGTCGACCGACGAAATTCCCCCAAATCTGAGGAGATATTCTTGAATAACTTTTTTTGTGAAGGTCGGAGAGACTTGCAAGTAGGCTCTACCCCCACTAAATGGGGTAGCGCGCATCGATCGGTACCATCCTTGAGCTTCTCCGACTTTCGGAAGGGTTAGGGTTAGGGTTAGGGATGAAAGCACATAGGAGAAAGAGATATTCTTGAATAACTTTTTTTGTGAAGGTCGGAGAGACTTGCAAGTAGGCTCTACCCCCACTAAATGGGGTTGCGCGCATCGATCGGTACCATCCTTGAGCTTCTCCGACTTTCGGAAGGGTTAGGGTTAGGGATGAAAGCACATAGGAGAAAGAGATATTCTTGAATAACTTTTTTTGTGAAGGTCGGAGAGACTTGCAAGTAGGCTCTACCCCCACTAAATGGGGTAGCGCGCATCGATCGGTACCATCCGTGAGCTTCTCCGACTTTCGGAAGGGTTAGGGTTAGGGTTAGGGATGAAAGCACATAGGAGAAAGAGATATTCTTGAATAACTTTTTTTGTAAAGGTCGGAGAGACTTGCAAGTAGGCTCTACCCCCACTAAATGGGGTTGCGCGCATCGATCGGTACCATCCTTGAGCTTCTCCGACTTTCGGAAGGGTTAGGGTTAGGGATGAAAGCACATAGGAGAAAGAGATATTCTTGAATAACTTTTTTTGTGAAGGTCGGAGAGACTTGAAAAGTGGTTGCATCTGGACTAATTTGGGTCCTGCGGATCGATTGGTACCATCCCCGAGCTTGTACGACCTTCGGAAGAGGTCGACCGACGAAATTCCCCCAAATCTGAGGAGATATTCTTGAATAACTTTTTTTGTGAAGGTCGGAGAGACTTGCAAGTAGGCTCTACCCCCACTAAATGGGGTAGCGCACATCGATCGGTACCATCCTTGAGCTTCTCCGACTTTCGGAAGGGTTAGGGTTAGGGTTAGGGATGAAAGCACATAGGAGAAAGAGATATTCTTGAATAACTTTTTTTGTGAAGGTCGGAGAGACTTGGAAAGTGGTTGCATCTGGACTAATTTGGGTCCTGCGGATCGATTGGTACCATCCCCGAGCTTGTACGACCTTCGGAAGAGGTCGACCGACGAAATTCCCCCAAATCTGAGGAGATATTCTTGAATAACTTTTTTTGTGAAGGTCGGAGAGACTTGCAAGTAGGCTCTACCCCCACTAAATGGGGTAGCGCGCATCGATCGGTACCATCCTTGAGCTTCTCCGACTTTCGGAAGGGTTAGGGTTAGGGTTAGGGATGAAAGCACATAGGAGAAAGAGATATTCTTGAATAACTTTTTTTGTGAAGGTCGGAGAGACTTGGAAAGTGGTTGCATCTGGACTAATTTGGGTCCTGCGGATCGATTGGTACCATCCCCGAGCTTGTACGACCTTCGGAAGAGGTCGACCGACGAAATTCCCCCAAATCTGAGGAGATATTCTTGAATAACTTTTTTTTTGAAGGTCGGAGAGACTTGCAAGTAGGCTCTACCCCCACTAAATGGGGTAGCGCGCATCGATCGGTACCATCCTTGAGCTTCTCCGACTTTTGGAAGGGTTAGGGTTAGGGTTAGGGATGAAAGCACATAGGAGAAAGAGATATTCTTGAATAACTTTTTTTGTGAAGGTCGGAGAGACTTGCAAGTAGGCTTTACCCCCACTAAATGGGGTTGCGCGCATCGATCGGTACCATCCTTGAGCTTCTCCGACTTTCGGAAGGGTTAGGGTTAGGGATGAAAGCACATAGGAGAAAGAGATATTCTTGAATAACTTTTTTTGTGAAGGTCGGAGAGACTTGGAAAGTGGTTGCATCTGGACTAATTTGGGTCTTGCGGATCGATTGGTACCATCCCCGAGCTTGTACGACCTTCGAAAGAGGTCGACCGACGAAATTCCCCCAAATCTGAGGAGATATTCTTGAATAACTTTTTTTGTGAAGGTCGGAGAGACTTGCAAGTAGGCTCTACCCCCACTAAATGGGGTAGCGCGCATCGATCGGTACCATCCTTGAGCTTCTCCGACTTTCGGAAGGGTTAGGGTTAGGGTTAGGGATGAAAGCACATAGGAGAAAGAGATATTCTTGAATAACTTTTTTTGTGAAGGTCGGAGAGACTTGCAAGTAGGCTCTACCCCCACTAAATGGGGTTGCGCGCATCGATCGGTACCATCTTTGAGCTTCTCCGACTTTTGGAAGGGTTAGGGTTAGGGATGAAAGCACATAGGAGAAAGAGATATTCTTGAATAACTTTTTTTGTGAAGGTCTGAGAGACTTGGAAAGTGGTTGCATCTGGACTAATTTGGGTCCTGCGGATCGATTGGTACCATCCCCGAGCTTGTACGACCTTCGGAAGAGGTCGACCGACGAAATTCCCCCAAATCTGAGGAGATATTCTTGAATAACTTTTTTTGTGAAGGTCGGAGAGACTTGCAAGTAGGCTCTACCCCCACTAAATGGGGTAGCGCGCATCGATCAGTACCATCCTTGAGCTTCTCCGACTTTCGGAAGGGTTAGGGTTAGGGTTAGGGATGAAAGCACATAGGAGAAAGAGATATTCTTGAATAACTTTTTTTGTGAAGGTCGGAGAGACTTGCAAGTAGGCTCTACCCCCACTAAATGGGGTAGCGCGCATCGATCGGTACCATCCTTGAGCTTCTCCGACTTTCGGAAGGGTTAGGGTTAGGGTTAGGGATGAAAGCACATAGGAGAAAGAGATATTCTTGAATAACTTTTTTTGTGAAGGTCGGAGAGATTTGCAAGTAGGCTCTACCCCCACTAAATGGGGTAGCGCGCATCGATCGATACCATCCTTGAGCTTCTCCGACTTTCGGAAGGGTTAGGGTTAGGGTTAGGGATGAAAGCACATAGGAGAAAGAGATATTCTTGAATAACTTTTTTTGTGAAGGTCGGAGAGACTTGGAAAGTGGTTGCATCTGGACTAATTTGGGTCCTGCAGATCGATTGGTACCATCCCCGAGCTTGTACGACCTTCGGAAGAGGTCGACCGACGAAATTCCCCCAAATCTGAGGAGATATTCTTGAATAACTTTTTTTGTGAAGGTCGGAGAGACTTGCAAGTAGGCTCTACCCCCACTAAATGGGGTAGCGCGCATCGATCGGTACCATCCTTGAGCTTCTCCGACTTTCGGAAGGGTTAGGGTTAGGGTTAGGGATGAAAGCACATAGGAGAAAGAGATATTCTTGAATAACTTTTTTTGTGAAGGTCGGAGAGACTTGGAAAGTGGTTGCATCTGGACTAATTTGGGTCCTGCGGATCGATTGGTACCATCCCCGAGCTTGTACGACCTTCGGAAGAGGTCGACCGACGAAATTCCCCCAAATCTGAGGAGATATTCTTGAATAACTTTTTTTGTGAAGGTCGGAGAGACTTGCAAGTAGGCTCTACCCCCACTAAATGGGGTAGCGCGCATCGATCGGTACCATCCTTGAGCTTCTCCGACTTTCGGAAGGGTTAGGGTTAGGGATGAAAGCACATAGGAGAAAGAGATATTCTTGAATAACTTTTTTTGTGAAGGTCGGAGAGACTTGGAAAGTGGTTGCATCTGGACTAGATTGGGTCCTGCGGATCGATTGGTACCATCCCCGAGCTTGTACGACCTTCGGAAGAGGTCGACCGACGAAATTCCCCCAAATCTGAGGAGATATTCTTGAATAACTTTTTTTGTGAAGGTCGGAGAGACTTGCAAGTAGGCTCTACCCCCACTAAATGGGGTAGCGCGCATCGATCGGTACCATCCTTGAGCTTCTCCGACTTTCGGAAGGGTTAGGGTTAGGGTTAGGGATGAAAGCACATAGGAGAAAGAGATATTCTTGAATAACTTTTTTTGTGAAGGTCGGAGAGACTTGGAAAGTGGTTGCATCTGGACTAATTTGGGTCCTGCGGATCGATTGGTACCATCCCCGAGCTTGTACGACCTTCGGAAGAGGTCGACCGACGAAATTCCCCCAAATCTGAGGAGATATTCTTGAATAACTTTTTTTGTGAAGGTCGGAGAGACTTGCAAGTAGGCTCTACCCCCACTAAATGGGGTAGCGCGCATCGATCGGTACCATCCTTGAGCTTCTCCGACTTTCGGAAGGGTTAGGGTTAGGGTTAGGGATGAAAGCACATAGGAGAAAGAGATATTCTTGAATAACTTTTTTTGTGAAGGTCGGAGAGACTTGGAAAGTGGTTGCATCTGGACTAATTTGGGTCCTGCGGATCGATTGGTACCATCCCCGAGCTTGTACGACCTTTGGAAGAGGTCGACCGACGAAATTCCCCCAAATCTGAGGAGATATTCTTGAATAACTTTTTTTGTGAAGGTCGGAGAGACTTGCAAGTAGGCTCTACCCCCACTAAATGGGGTAGCGCGCATCGATCGGTACCATCCTTGAGCTTCTCCGACTTTCGGAAGGGTTAGGGTTAGGGTTAGGGATGAAAGCACATAGGAGAAAGAGATATTCTTGAATAACTTTTTTTGTGAAGGTCGGAGAGACTTGGAAAGTGGTTGCATCTGGACTAATTTGGGTCCTGCGGATCGATTGGTACCATCCCCGAGCTTGTACGACCTTCCGAAGAGGTCGACCGACGAAATTCCCCCAAATCTGAGGAGATATTCTTGAATAACTTTTTTTTTGAAGGTCGGAGAGACTTGCAAGTAGGCTCTACCCCCACTAAATGGGGTAGCGCGCATCGATCGGTACCATCCTTGAGCTTCTCCGACTTTCGGAAGGGTTAGGGTTAGGGATGAAAGCACATAGGAGAAAGAGATATTCTTGAATAACTTTTTTTGTGAAGGTCGGAGAGACTTGCAAGTAGGCTCTACCCCCACTAAATGGGGTTGCGCGCATCGATCGGTACCATCCTTGAGCTTCTCCGACTTTCGGAAGGGTTAGGGTTAGGGTTAGGGATGAAAGCACATAGGAGAAAGAGATATTCTTGAATAACTTTTTTTGTGAAGGTCGGAGAGACTTGGAAAGTGGTTGCATCTGGACTAATTTGGGTCCTGCAGATCGATTGGTACCATCCCCGAGCTTGTACGACCTTCGGAAAAGGTCGACCGACGAAATTCCCCCAAATCTGAGGAGATATTCTTGAATAACTTTTTTTGTGAAGGTCGGAGAGACTTGCAAGTAGGCTCTACCCCCACTAAATGGGGTTGCGCGCATCGATCGGTACCATCCTTGAGCTTCTCCGACTTTCGGAAGGGTTAGGGTTAGGGATGAAAGCACATAGGAGAAAGAGATATTCTTGAATAACTTTTTTTGTGAAGGTCGGAGAGACTTGCAAGTAGGCTCTACCCCCACTAAATGGGGTAGCGCGCATCGATCGGTACCATCCTTGAGCTTCTCCGACTTTCGGAAGGGTTAGGGTTAGGGATGAAAGCACATAGGAGAAAGAGATATTCTTGAATAACTTTTTTTGTGAAGGTCGGAGAGACTTGAAAAGTGGTTGCATCTGGACTAATTTGGGTCCTGCGGATCGATTGGTACCATCCCCGAGCTTGTACGACCTTCGGAAGAGGTCGACCGACGAAATTCCCCCAAATCTGAGGAGATATTCTTGAATAACTTTTTTTGTGAAGGTCGGAGAGACTTGCAAGTAGGCTCTACCCCCACTAAATGGGGTAGCGCGCATCGATCGGTACCATCCTTGAGCTTCTCCGACTTTCGGAAGGGTTAGGGTTAGGGATGAAAGCACATAGGAGAAAGAGATATTCTTGAATAACTTTTTTTGTGAAGGTCGGAGAGACTTGAAAAGTGGTTGCATCTGGACTAATTTGGGTCCTGCGGATCGATTGGTACCATCCCCGAGCTTGTACGACCTTCGGAAGAGGTCGACCGACGAAATTCCCCCAAATCTGAGGAGATATTCTTGAATAACTTTTTTTGTGAAGGTCGGAGAGACTTGCAAGTAGGCTCTACCCCCACTAAATGGGGTAGCGCGCATCGATCGGTACCATCCGTGAGCTTCTCCGACTTTCGGAAGGGTTAGGGTTAGGGTTAGGGATGAAAGCACATAGGAGAAAGAGATATTCTTGAATAACTTTTTTTGTAAAGGTCGGAGAGACTTGCAAGTAGGCTCTACCCCCACTAAATGGGGTTGCGCGCATCGATCGGTACCATCCTTGAGCTTCTCCGACTTTCGGAAGGGTTAGGGTTAGGGATGAAAGCACATAGGAGAAAGAGATATTCTTGAATAACTTTTTTTGTGAAGGTCGGAGAGACTTGAAAAGTGGTTGCATCTGGACTAATTTGGGTCCTGCGGATCGATTGGTACCATCCCCGAGCTTGTACGACCTTCGGAAGAGGTCGACCGACGAAATTCCCCCAAATCTGAGGAGATATTCTTGAATAACTTTTTTTGTGAAGGTCGGAGAGACTTGCAAGTAGGCTCTACCCCCACTAAATGGGGTAGCGCACATCGATCGGTACCATCCTTGAGCTTCTCCGACTTTCGGAAGGGTTAGGGTTAGGGTTAGGGATGAAAGCACATAGGAGAAAGAGATATTCTTGAATAACTTTTTTTGTGAAGGTCGGAGAGACTTGGAAAGTGGTTGCATCTGGACTAATTTGGGTCCTGCGGATCGATTGGTACCATCCCCGAGCTTGTACGACCTTCGGAAGAGGTCGACCGACGAAATTCCCCCAAATCTGAGGAGATATTCTTGAATAACTTTTTTTGTGAAGGTCGGAGAGACTTGCAAGTAGGCTCTACCCCCACTAAATGGGGTAGCGCGCATCGATCGGTACCATCCTTGAGCTTCTCCGACTTTCGGAAGGGTTAGGGTTAGGGTTAGGGATGAAAGCACATAGGAGAAAGAGATATTCTTGAATAACTTTTTTTGTGAAGGTCGGAGAGACTTGGAAAGTGGTTGCATCTGGACTAATTTGGGTCCTGCGGATCGATTGGTACCATCCCCGAGCTTGTACGACCTTCGGAAGAGGTCGACCGACGAAATTCCCCCAAATCTGAGGAGATATTCTTGAATAACTTTTTTTTTGAAGGTCGGAGAGACTTGCAAGTAGGCTCTACCCCCACTAAATGGGGTAGCGCGCATCGATCGGTACCATCCTTGAGCTTCTCCGACTTTTGGAAGGGTTAGGGTTAGGGTTAGGGATGAAAGCACATAGGAGAAAGAGATATTCTTGAATAACTTTTTTTGTGAAGGTCGGAGAGACTTGCAAGTAGGCTCTACCCCCACTAAATGGGGTTGCGCGCATCGATCGGTACCATCCTTGAGCTTCTCCGACTTTCGGAAGGGTTAGGGTTAGGGATGAAAGCACATAGGAGAAAGAGATATTCTTGAATAACTTTTTTTGTGAAGGTCGGAGAGACTTGGAAAGTGGTTGCATCTGGACTAATTTGGGTCTTGCAGATCGATTGGTACCATCCCCGAGCTTGTACGACCTTCGAAAGAGGTCGACCGACGAAATTCCCCCAAATCTGAGGAGATATTCTTGAATAACTTTTTTTGTGAAGGTCGGAGAGACTTGCAAGTAGGCTCTACCCCCACTAAATGGGGTAGCGCGCATCGATCGGTACCATCCTTGAGCTTCTCCGACTTTCGGAAGGGTTAGGGTTAGGGTTAGGGATGAAAGCACATAGGAGAAAGAGATATTCTTGAATAACTTTTTTTGTGAAGGTCGGAGAGACTTGCAAGTAGGCTCTACCCCCACTAAATGGGGTTGCGCGCATCGATCGGTACCATCTTTGAGCTTCTCCGACTTTTGGAAGGGTTAGGGTTAGGGATGAAAGCACATAGGAGAAAGAGATATTCTTGAATAACTTTTTTTGTGAAGGTCTGAGAGACTTGGAAAGTGGTTGCATCTGGACTAATTTGGGTCCTGCGGATCGATTGGTACCATCCCCGAGCTTGTACGACCTTCGGAAGAGGTCGACCGACGAAATTCCCCCAAATCTGAGGAGATATTCTTGAATAACTTTTTTTGTGAAGGTCGGAGAGACTTGCAAGTAGGCTCTACCCCCACTAAATGGGGTAGCGCGCATCGATCAGTACCATCCTTGAGCTTCTCCGACTTTCGGAAGGGTTAGGGTTAGGGTTAGGGATGAAAGCACATAGGAGAAAGAGATATTCTTGAATAACTTTTTTTGTGAAGGTCGGAGAGACTTGCAAGTAGGCTCTACCCCCACTAAATGGGGTAGCGCGCATCGATCGGTACCATCCTTGAGCTTCTCCGACTTTCGGAAGGGTTAGGGTTAGGGTTAGGGATGAAAGCACATAGGAGAAAGAGATATTCTTGAATAACTTTTTTTGTGAAGGTCGGAGAGACTTGCAAGTAGGCTCTACCCCCACTAAATGGGGTAGCGCGCATCGATCGATACCATCCTTGAGCTTCTCCGACTTTCGGAAGGGTTAGGGTTAGGGTTAGGGATGAAAGCACATAGGAGAAAGAGATATTCTTGAATAACTTTTTTTGTGAAGGTCGGAGAGACTTGGAAAGTGGTTGAATCTGGACTAATTTGGGTCCTGCAGATCGATTGGTACCATCCCCGAGCTTGTACGACCTTCGGAAGAGGTCGACCGACGAAATTCCCCCAAATCTGAGGAGATATTCTTGAATAACTTTTTTTGTGAAGGTCGGAGAGACTTGCAAGTAGGCTCTACCCCCACTAAATGGGGTAGCGCGCATCGATCGGTACCATCCTTGAGCTTCTCCGACTTTCGGAAGGGTTAGGGTTAGGGTTAGGGATGAAAGCACATAGGAGAAAGAGATATTCTTGAATAACTTTTTTTGTGAAGGTCGGAGAGACTTGGAAAGTGGTTGCATCTGGACTAATTTGGGTCCTGCGGATCGATTGGTACCATCCCCGAGCTTGTACGACCTTCGGAAGAGGTCGACCGACGAAATTCCCCCAAATCTGAGGAGATATTCTTGAATAACTTTTTTTGTGAAGGTCGGAGAGACTTGCAAGTAGGCTCTACCCCCACTAAATGGGGTAGCGCGCATCGATCGGTACCATCCTTGAGCTTCTCCGACTTTCGGAAGGGTTAGGGTTAGGGTTAGGGATGAAAGCACATAGGAGAAAGAGATATTCTTGAATAACTTTTTTTGTGAAGGTCGGAGAGACTTGGAAAGTGGTTGCATCTGGACTAATTTGGGTCCTGCGGATCGATTGGTACCATCCCCGAGCTTGTACGACCTTCGGAAGAGGTCGACCGACGAAATTCCCCCAAATCTGAGGAGATATTCTTGAATAACTTTTTTTGTGAAGGTCGGAGAGACTTGCAAGTAGGCTCTACCCCCACTAAATGGGGTAGCGCACATCGATCGGTACCATCCTTGAGCTTCTCCGACTTTCGGAAGGGTTAGGGTTAGGGTTAGGGATGAAAGCACATAGGAGAAAGAGATATTCTTGAATAACTTTTTTTGTGAAGGTCGGAGAGACTTGGAAAGTGGTTGCATCTGGACTAATTTGGGTCCTGCGGATCGATTGGTACCATCCCCGAGCTTGTACGACCTTCGGAAGAGGTCGACCGACGAAATTCCCCCAAATCTGAGGAGATATTCTTGAATAACTTTTTTTGTGAAGGTCGGAGAGACTTGCAAGTAGGCTCTACCCCCACTAAATGGGGTAGCGCGCATCGATCGGTACCATCCTTGAGCTTCTCCGACTTTCGGAAGGGTTAGGGTTAGGGATGAAAGCACATAGGAGAAAGAGATATTCTTGAATAACTTTTTTTGTGAAGGTCGGAGAGACTTGCAAGTAGGCTCTACCCCCACTAAATGGGGTAGCGCGCATCGATCGGTACTATCCTTGAGCTTCTCCGACTTTCGGAAGGGTTAGGGTTAGGGTTAGGGATGAAAGCACATAGGAGAAAGAGATATTCTTGAATAACTTTTTTTGTGAAGGTCGGAGAGACTTGGAAAGTGGTTGCATCTGGACTAATTTGGGTCCTGCGGATCGATTGGTACCATCCCCGAGCTTGTACGACCTTCGAAAGAGGTCGACCGACGAAATTCCCCCAAATCTGAGGAGATATTCTTGAATAACTTTTTTTGTGAAGGTCGGAGAGACTTGCAAGTAGGCTCTACCCCCACTAAATGGGGTAGCGCGCATCGATCGGTACCATCCTTGAGCTTCTTCGACTTTCGGAAGGGTTAGGGTTAGGGTTAGGGATGAAAGCACATAGGAGAAAGAGATATTCTTGAATAACTTTTTTTGTGAAGGTCGGAGAGACTTGCAAGTAGGCTCTACCCCCACTAAATGGGGTAGCGCGCATCGATCGGTACTATCCTTGAGCTTCTCCGACTTTCGGAAGGGTTAGGGTTAGGGATGAAAGCACATAGGAGAAAGAGATATTCTTGAATAACTTTTTTTGTGAAGGTCGGAGAGACTTGGAAAGTGGTTGCATCTGGACTAATTTGGGTCCTGCGGATCGATTGGTACCATCCCCGAGCTTGTACGACCTTCGAAAGAGGTCGACCGACGAAATTCCCCCAAATCTGAGGAGATATTCTTGAATAACTTTTTTTGTGAAGGTCGGAGAGACTTGCAAGTAGGCTCTACCCCCACTAAATGGGGTAGCGCGCATCGATCGGTACCATCCTTGAGCTTCTCCGACTTTCGGAAGGGTTAGGGTTAGGGTTAGGGATGAAAGCACATAGGAGAAAGAGATATTCTTGAATAACTTTTTTTGTGAAGGTCGGAGAGACTTGCAAGTAGGCTCTACCCCCACTAAATGGGGTTGCGCACATCGATCGGTACCATCCTTGAGCTTCTCCGACTTTCGGAAGGGTTAGGGTTAGGGATGAAAGCACATAGGAGAAAGAGATATTCTTGAATAACTTTTTTTGTGAAGGTCGGAGAGACTTGCAAGTAGGCTCTACCCCCACTAAATGGGGTAGCGCGCATCGATCGGTACCATCCTTGAGCTTCTCCGACTTTCGGAAGGGTTAGGGTTAGGGTTAGGGATGAAAGCACATAGGAGAAAGAGATATTCTTGAATAACTTTTTTTGTGAAGGTCGGAGAGACTTGGAAAGTGGTTGCATCTGGACTAATTTGGGTCCTGCGGATCGATTGGTACCATCCCCGAGCTTGTACGACCTTCGGAAGAGGTCGACCGACGAAATTCCCCCAAATCTGAGGAGATATTCTTGAATAACTTTTTTTGTGAAGGTCGGAGAGACTTGCAAGTAGGCTCTACCCCCACTAAATGGGGTAGCGCGCATCGATCGGTACCATCCTTGAGCTTCTCCGACTTTCGGAAGGGTTAGGGTTAGGGTTAGGGATGAAAGCACATAGGAGAAAGGGATATTCTTGAATAACTTTTTTTGTGAAGGTCGGAGAGACTTGGAAAGTGGTTGCATCTGGACTAATTTGGGTCCTGCGGATCGATTGGTACCATCCCCGAGCTTGTACGACCTTCGGAAGAGGTCGACCGACGAAATTCCCCCAAATCTGAGGAGATATTCTTGAATAACTTTTTTTGTGAAGGTCGGAGAGACTTGCAAGTAGGCTCTACCCCCACTAAATGGGGTAGCGCGCATCGATCGGTACCATCCTTGAGCTTCTCCGACTTTCGGAAGGGTTAGGGTTAGGGTTAGGGATGAAAGCACATAGGAGAAAGAGATATTCTTGAATAACTTTTTTTGTGAAGGTCGGAGAGACTTGCAAGTAGGCTCTACCCCCACTAAATGGGGTTGCGCGCATCGATCGGTACCATCCTTGAGCTTCTCCGACTTTCGGAAGGGTTAGGGTTAGGGTTAGGGATGAAAGCACATAGGAGAAAGAGATATTCTTGAATAACTTTTTTTGTGAAGGTCGGAGAGACTTGGAAAGTGGTTGCATCTGGACTAATTTGGGTCCTGCGGATCGATTGGTACCATCCCCGAGCTTGTACGACCTTCGAAAGAGGTCGACCGACGAAATTCCCCCAAATCTGAGGAGATATTCTTGAATAACTTTTTTTGTGAAGGTCGGAGAGACTTGCAAGTAGGCTCTACCCCCACTAAATGGGGTAGCGCGCATCGATCGGTACCATCCTTGAGCTTCTCCGACTTTCGGAAGGGTTAGGGTTAGGGTTAGGGATGAAAGCACATAGGAGAAAGAGATATTCTTGAATAACTTTTTTTGTGAAGGTCGGAGAGACTTGCAAGTAGGCTCTACCCCCACTAAATGGGGTTGCGCGCATCGATCGGTACTATCCTTGAGCTTCTCCGACTTTCGGAAGGGTTAGGGTTAGGGATGAAAGCACATAGGAGAAAGAGATATTCTTGAATAACTTTTTTTGTGAAGGTCGGAGAGACTTGCAAGTAGGCTCTACCCCCACTAAATGGGGTAGCGCGCATCGATCGGTACCATCCTTGAGCTTCTCCGACTTTCGGAAGGGTTAGGGTTAGGGATGAAAGCACATAGGAGAAAGAGATATTCTTGAATAACTTTTTTTGTAAAGGTCGGAGAGACTTGCAAGTAGGCTCTACCCCCACTAAATGGGGTTGCGCGCATCGATCGGTACCATCCTTGAGCTTCTCCGACTTTCGGAAGGGTTAGGGTTAGGGATGAAAGCACATAGGAGAAAGAGATATTCTTGAATAACTTTTTTTGTGAAGGTCGGAGAGACTTGAAAAGTGGTTGCATCTGGACTAATTTGGGTCCTGCGGATCGATTGGTACCATCCCCGAGCTTGTACGACCTTCGGAAGAGGTCGACCGACGAAATTCCCCCAAATCTGAGGAGATATTCTTGAATAACTTTTTTTGTGAAGGTCGGAGAGACTTGCAAGTAGGCTCTACCCCCACTAAATGGGGTAGCGCGCATCGATCGGTACCATCCTTGAGCTTCTCCGACTTTCGGAAGGGTTAGGGTTAGGGTTAGGGATGAAAGCACATAGGAGAAAGAGATATTCTTGAATAACTTTTTTTGTGAAGGTCGGAGAGACTTGGAAAGTGGTTGCATCTGGACTAATTTGGGTCCTGCGGATCGATTGGTACCATCCCCGAGCTTGTACGACCTTCGGAAGAGGTCGACCGACGAAATTCCCCCAAATCTGAGGAGATATTCTTGAATAACTTTTTTTGTGAAGGTCGGAGAGACTTGCAAGTAGGCTCTACCCCCACTAAATGGGGTAGCGCGCATCGATCGGTACCATCCTTGAGCTTCTCCGACTTTCGGAAGGGTTAGGGTTAGGGTTAGGGATGAAAGCACATAGGAGAAAGAGATATTCTTGAATAACTTTTTTTGTGAAGGTCGGAGAGACTTGGAAAGTGGTTGCATCTGGACTAATTTGGGTCCTGCGGATCGATTGGTACCATCCCCGAGCTTGTACGACCTTCGGAAGAGGTCGACCGACGAAATTCCCCCAAATCTGAGGAGATATTCTTGAATAACTTTTTTTGTGAAGGTCGGAGAGACTTGCAAGTAGGCTCTACCCCCACTAAATGGGGTAGCGCGCATCGATCGGTACCATCCTTGAGCTTCTCCGACTTTCGGAAGGGTTAGGGTTAGGGTTAGGGATGAAAGCACATAGGAGAAAGAGATATTCTTGAATAACTTTTTTTGTGAAGGTCGGAGAGACTTGGAAAGTGGTTGCATCTGGACTAATTTGGGTCCTGCAGATCGATTGGTACCATCCCCGAGCTTGTACGACCTTCGGAAGAGGTCGACCGACGAAATTCCCCCAAATCTGAGGAGATATTCTTGAATAACTTTTTTTTTGAAGGTCGGAGAGACTTGCAAGTAGGCTCTACCCCCACTAAATGGGGTAGCGCGCATCGATCGGTACCATCCTTGAGCTTCTCCGACTTTCGGAAGGGTTAGGGTTAGGGATGAAAGCACATAGGAGAAAGAGATATTCTTGAATAACTTTTTTTGTGAAGGTCGGAGAGACTTGCAAGTAGGCTCTACCCCCACTAAATGGGGTTGCGCGCATCGATCGGTACCATCCTTGAGCTTCTCCGACTTTCGGAAGGGTTAGGGTTAGGGTTAGGGATGAAAGCACATAGGAGAAAGAGATATTCTTGAATAACTTTTTTTGTGAAGGTCGGAGAGACTTGCAAGTAGGCTCTACCCCCACTAAATGGGGTTGCGCGCATCGATCGGTACCATCCTTGAGCTTCTCCGACTTTCGGAAGGGTTAGGGTTAGGGATGAAAGCACATAGGAGAAAGAGATATTCTTGAATAACTTTTTTTGTGAAGGTCGGAGAGACTTGCAAGTAGGCTCTACCCCCACTAAATGGGGTAGCGCGCATCGATCGGTACCATCCTTGAGCTTCTCCGACTTTCGGAAGGGTTAGGGTTAGGGTTAGGGATGAAAGCACATAGGAGAAAGAGATATTCTTGAATAACTTTTTTTGTGAAGGTCGGAGAGACTTGGAAAGTGGTTGCATCTGGACTAATTTGGGTCCTGCGGATCGATTGGTACCATCCCCGAGCTTGTACGACCTTCGAAAGAGGTCGACCGACGAAATTCCCCCAAATCTGAGGAGATATTCTTGAATAACTTTTTTTGTGAAGGTCGGAGAGACTTGCAAGTAGGCTCTACCCCCACTAAATGGGGTAGCGCGCATCGATCGGTACCATCCTTGAGCTTCTCCGACTTTCGGAAGGGTTAGGGTTAGGGTTAGGGATGAAAGCACATAGGAGAAAGAGATATTCTTGAATAACTTTTTTTGTGAAGGTCGGAGAGACTTGAAAAGTGGTTGCATCTGGACTAATTTGGGTCCTGCGGATCGATTGGTACCATCCCCGAGCTTGTACGACCTTCGGAAGAGGTCGACCGACGAAATTCCCCCAAATCTGAGGAGATATTCTTGAATAACTTTTTTTGTGAAGGTCGGAGAGACTTGCAAGTAGGCTCTACCCCCACTAAATGGGGTAGCGCGCATCGATCGGTACCATCCTTGAGCTTCTCCGACTTTCGGAAGGGTTAGGTTTAGGGTTAGGGATGAAAGCACATAGGAGAAAGAGATATTCTTGAATAACTTTTTTTGTGAAGGTCGGAGAGACTTGCAAGTAGGCTCTACCCCCACTAAATGGGGTTGCGCGCATCGATCGGTACCATCCTTGAGCTTCTCCGACTTTCGGAAGGGTTAGGGTTAGGGTTAGGGATGAAAGCACATAGGAGAAAGAGATATTCTTGAATAACTTTTTTTGTGAAGGTCGGAGAGACTTGGAAAGTGGTTGCATCTGGACTAATTTGGGTCCTGCGGATCGATTGGTACCATCCCCGAGCTTGTACGACCTTCGAAAGAGGTCGACCGACGAAATTCCCCCAAATCTGAGGAGATATTCTTGAATAACTTTTTTTGTGAAGGTCGGAGAGACTTGCAAGTAGGCTCTACCCCCACTAAATGGGGTAGCGCGCATCGATCGGTACCATCCTTGAGCTTCTCCGACTTTCGGAAGGGTTAGGGTTAGGGTTAGGGATGAAAGCACATAGGAGAAAGAGATATTCTTGAATAACTTTTTTTGTGAAGGTCGGAGAGACTTGCAAGTAGGCTCTACCCCCACTAAATGGGGTTGCACGCATCGATCGGTACCATCCTTGAGCTTCTCCGACTTTCGGAAGGGTTAGGGTTAGGGATGAAAGCACATAGGAGAAAGAGATATTCTTGAATAACTTTTTTTGTGAAGGTCGGAGAGACTTGCAAGTAGGCTCTACCCCCACTAAATGGGGTAGCGCGCATCGATCGGTACCATCCTTGAGCTTCTCCGACTTTCGGAAGGGTTAGGGTTAGGGTTAGGGATGAAAGCACATAGGAGAAAGAGATATTCTTGAATAACTTTTTTTGTAAAGGTCGAAGAGACTTGCAAGTAGGCTCTACCCCCACTAAATGGGGTTGCGCGCATCGATCGGTACCATCCTTGAGCTTCTCCGACTTTCGGAAGGGTTAGGGTTAGGGATGAAAGCACATAGGAGAAAGAGATATTCTTGAATAACTTTTTTTGTGAAGGTCGGAGAGACTTGCAAGTAGGCTCTACCCCCACTAAATGGGGTAGCGCGCATCGATCGGTACCATCCTTGAGCTTCTCCGACTTTCGGAAGGGTTAGGGTTAGGGTTAGGGATGAAAGCACATAGGAGAAAGAGATATTCTTGAATAACTTTTTTTGTGAAGGTCGGAGAGACTTGGAAAGTGGTTGCATCTGGACTAATTTGGGTCCTGCGGATCGATTGGTACCATCCCCGAGCTTGTACGACCTTCGAAAGAGGTCGACCGACGAAATTCCCCCAAATCTGAGGAGATATTCTTGAATAACTTTTTTTGTGAAGGTCGGAGAGACTTGCAAGTAGGCTCTACCCCCACTAAATGGGGTAGCGCGCATCGATCGGTACCATCCTTGAGCTTCTCCGACTTTCGGAAGGGTTAGGGTTAGGGTTAGGGATGAAAGCACATAGGAGAAAGAGATATTCTTGAATAACTTTTTTTGTGAAGGTCGGAGAGACTTGAAAAGTGGTTGCATCTGGACTAATTTGGGTCCTGCGGATCGATTGGTACCATCCCCGAGCTTGTACGACCTTCGGAAGAGGTCGACCGACGAAATTCCCCCAAATCTGAGGAGATATTCTTGAATAACTTTTTTTGTGAAGGTCGGAGAGACTTGCAAGTAGGCTCTACCCCCACTAAATGGGGTAGCGCGCATCGATCGGTACCATCCTTGAGCTTCTCCGACTTTCGGAAGGGTTAGGTTTAGGGTTAGGGATGAAAGCACATAGGAGAAAGAGATATTCTTGAATAACTTTTTTTGTGAAGGTCGGAGAGACTTGCAAGTAGGCTCTACCCCCACTAAATGGGGTTGCGCGCATCGATCGGTACCATCCTTGAGCTTCTCCGACTTTCGGAAGGGTTAGGGTTAGGGTTAGGGATGAAAGCACATAGGAGAAAGAGATATTCTTGAATAACTTTTTTTGTGAAGGTCGGAGAGACTTGGAAAGTGGTTGCATCTGGACTAATTTGGGTCCTGCGGATCGATTGGTACCATCCCCGAGCTTGTACGACCTTCGAAAGAGGTCGACCGACGAAATTCCCCCAAATCTGAGGAGATATTCTTGAATAACTTTTTTTGTGAAGGTCGGAGAGACTTGCAAGTAGGCTCTACCCCCACTAAATGGGGTAGCGCGCATCGATCGGTACCATCCTTGAGCTTCTCCGACTTTCGGAAGGGTTAGGGTTAGGGTTAGGGATGAAAGCACATAGGAGAAAGAGATATTCTTGAATAACTTTTTTTGTGAAGGTCGGAGAGACTTGCAAGTAGGCTCTACCCCCACTAAATGGGGTTGCACGCATCGATCGGTACCATCCTTGAGCTTCTCCGACTTTCGGAAGGGTTAGGGTTAGGGATGAAAGCACATAGGAGAAAGAGATATTCTTGAATAACTTTTTTTGTGAAGGTCGGAGAGACTTGCAAGTAGGCTCTACCCCCACTAAATGGGGTAGCGCGCATCGATCGGTACCATCCTTGAGCTTCTCCGACTTTCGGAAGGGTTAGGGTTAGGGTTAGGGATGAAAGCACATAGGAGAAAGAGATATTCTTGAATAACTTTTTTTGTAAAGGTCGAAGAGACTTGCAAGTAGGCTCTACCCCCACTAAATGGGGTTGCGCGCATCGATCGGTACCATCCTTGAGCTTCTCCGACTTTCGGAAGGGTTAGGGTTAGGGATGAAAGCACATAGGAGAAAGAGATATTCTTGAATAACTTTTTTTGTGAAGGTCGGAGAGACTTGAAAAGTGGTTGCATCTGGACTAATTTGGGTCCTGCGGATCGATTGGTACCATCCCCGAGCTTGTACGACCTTCGGAAGAGGTCGACCGACGAAATTCCCCCAAATCTGAGGAGATATTCTTGAATAACTTTTTTTGTGAAGGTCGGAGAGACTTGCAAGTAGGCTCTACCCCCACTAAATGGGGTAGCGCGCATCGATCGGTACCATCCTTGAGCTTCTCCGACTTTCGGAAGGGTTAGGGTTAGGGTTAGGGATGAAAGCACATAGGAGAAAGAGATATTCTTGAATAACTTTTTTTGTGAAGGTCGGAGAGACTTGGAAAGTGGTTGCATCTGGACTAATTTGGGTCCTGCGGATCGATTGGTACCATCCCCGAGCTTGTACGACCTTCGGAAGAGGTCGACCGACGAAATTCCCCCAAATCTGAGGAGATATTCTTGAATAACTTTTTTTGTGAAGGTCGGAGAGACTTGCAAGTAGGCTCTACCCCCACTAAATGGGGTAGCGCGCATCGATCGGTACCATCCTTGAGCTTCTCCGACTTTCGGAAGGGTTAGGGTTAGGGTTAGGGATGAAAGCACATAGGAGAAAGAGATATTCTTGAATAACTTTTTTTGTGAAGGTCGGAGAGACTTGGAAAGTGGTTGCATCTGGACTAATTTGGGTCCTGCGGATCGATTGGTACCATCCCCGAGCTTGTACGACCTTCGGAAGAGGTCGACCGACGAAATTCCCCCAAATCTGAGGAGATATTCTTGAATAACTTTTTTTGTGAAGGTCGGAGAGACTTGCAAGTAGGCTCTACCCCCACTAAATGGGGTAGCGCGCATCGATCGGTACCATCCTTGAGCTTCTCCGACTTTCGGAAGGGTTAGGGTTAGGGTTAGGGATGAAAGCACATAGGAGAAAGAGATATTCTTGAATAACTTTTTTTGTGAAGGTCGGAGAGACTTGGAAAGTGGTTGCATCTGGACTAATTTGGGTCCTGCGGATCGATTGGTACCATCCCCGAGCTTGTACGACCTTCGGAAGAGGTCGACCGACGAAATTCCCCCAAATCTGAGGAGATATTCTTGAATAACTTTTTTTTTGAAGGTCGGAGAGACTTGCAAGTAGGCTCTACCCCCACTAAATGGGGTAGCGCGCATCGATCGGTACCATCCTTGAGCTTCTCCGACTTTCGGAAGGGTTAGGGTTAGGGATGAAAGCACATAGGAGAAAGAGATATTCTTGAATAACTTTTTTTGTGAAGGTCGGAGAGACTTGCAAGTAGGCTCTACCCCCACTAAATGGGGTTGCGCGCATCGATCGGTACCATCCTTGAGCTTCTCCGACTTTCGGAAGGGTTAGGGTTAGGGTTAGGGATGAAAGCACATAGGAGAAAGAGATATTCTTGAATAACTTTTTTTGTGAAGGTCGGAGAGACTTGGAAAGTGGTTGCATCTGGACTAATTTGGGTCCTGCAGATCGATTGGTACCATCCCCGAGCTTGTACGACCTTCGGAAAAGGTCGACCGACGAAATTCCCCCAAATCTGAGGAGATATTCTTGAATAACTTTTTTTGTGAAGGTCGGAGAGACTTGCAAGTAGGCTCTACCCCCACTAAATGGGGTTGCGCGCATCGATCGGTACCATCCTTGAGCTTCTCCGACTTTCGGAAGGGTTAGGGTTAGGGATGAAAGCACATAGGAGAAAGAGATATTCTTGAATAACTTTTTTTGTGAAGGTCGGAGAGACTTGCAAGTAGGCTCTACCCCCACTAAATGGGGTAGCGCGCATCGATCGGTACCATCCTTGAGCTTCTCCGACTTTCGGAAGGGTTAGGGTTAGGGTTAGGGATGAAAGCACATAGGAGAAAGAGATATTCTTGAATAACTTTTTTTGTGAAGGTCGGAGAGACTTGGAAAGTGGTTGCATCTGGACTAATTTGGGTCCTGCGGATCGATTGGTACCATCCCCGAGCTTGTACGACCTTCGGAAGAGGTCGACCGACGAAATTCCCCCAAATCTGAGGAGATATTCTTGAATAACTTTTTTTGTGAAGGTCGGAGAGACTTGCAAGTAGGCTCTACCCCCACTAAATGGGGTAGCGCGCATCGATCGGTACCATCCTTGAGCTTCTCCGACTTTCGGAAGGGTTAGGGTTAGGGTTAGGGATGAAAGCACATAGGAGAAAGAGATATTCTTGAATAACTTTTTTTGTGAAGGTCGGAGAGACTTGGAAAGTGGTTGCATCTGGACTAATTTGGGTCCTGCGGATCGATTGGTACCATCCCCGAGCTTGTACGACCTTCGGAAGAGGTCGACCGACGAAATTCCCCCAAATCTGAGGAGATATTCTTGAATAACTTTTTTTGTGAAGGTCGGAGAGACTTGCAAGTAGGCTCTACCCCCACTAAATGGGGTAGCGCGCATCGATCGGTACCATCCTTGAGCTTCTCCGACTTTCGGAAGGGTTAGGGTTAGGGTTAGGGATGAAAGCACATAGGAGAAAGAGATATTCTTGAATAACTTTTTTTGTGAAGGTCGGAGAGACTTGGAAAGTGGTTGCATCTGGACTAATTTGGGTCCTGCGGATCGATTGGTACCATCCCCGAGCTTGTACGACCTTCGGAAGAGGTCGACCGACGAAATTCCCCCAAATCTGAGGAGATATTCTTGAATAACTTTTTTTGTGAAGGTCGGAGAGACTTGCAAGTAGGCTCTACCCCCACTAAATGGGGTAGCGCGCATCGATCGGTACCATCCTTGAGCTTCTCCGACTTTCGGAAGGGTTAGGGTTAGGGTTAGGGATGAAAGCACATAGGAGAAAGAGATATTCTTGAATAACTTTTTTTGTGAAGGTCGGAGAGACTTGCAAGTAGGCTCTACCCCCACTAAATGGGGTTGCGCGCATCGATCGGTACCATCCTTGAGCTTCTCCGACTTTCGGAAGGGTTAGGGTTAGGGTTAGGGATGAAAGCACATAGGAGAAAGAGATATTCTTGAATAACTTTTTTTGTGAAGGTCGGAGAGACTTGGAAAGTGGTTGCATCTGGACTAATTTGGGTCCTGCGGATCGATTGGTACCATCCCCGAGCTTGTACGACCTTCGAAAGAGGTCGACCGACGAAATTCCCCCAAATCTGAGGAGATATTCTTGAATAACTTTTTTTGTGAAGGTCGGAGAGACTTGCAAGTAGGCTCTACCCCCACTAAATGGGGTAGCGCGCATCGATCCGTACCATCCTTGAGCTTCTCCGACTTTCGGAAGGGTTAGGGTTAGGGTTAGGGATGAAAGCACATAGGAGAAAGAGATATTCTTGAATAACTTTTTTTGTGAAGGTCGGAGAGACTTGCAAGTAGGCTCTACCCCCACTAAATGGGGTTGCGCGCATCGATCGGTACCATCCTTGAGCTTCTCCGACTTTCGGAAGGGTTAGGGTTAGGGATGAAAGCACATAGGAGAAAGAGATATTCTTGAATAACTTTTTTTGTGAAGGTCGGAGAGACTTGCAAGTAGGCTCTACCCCCACTAAATGGGGTAGCGCGCATCGATCGGTACCATCCTTGAGCTTCTCCGACTTTCGGAAGGGTTAGGGTTAGGGTTAGGGATGAAAGCACATAGGAGAAAGAGATATTCTTGAATAACTTTTTTTGTAAAGGTCGGAGAGACTTGCAAGTAGGCTCTACCCCCACTAAATGGGGTTGCGCGCATCGATCGGTACCATCCTTGAGCTTCTCCGACTTTCGGAAGGGTTAGGGTTAGGGATGAAAGCACATAGGAGAAAGAGATATTCTTGAATAACTTTTTTTGTGAAGGTCGGAGAGACTTGAAAAGTGGTTGCATCTGGACTAATTTGGGTCCTGCGGATCGATTGGTACCATCCCCGAGCTTGTACGACCTTCGGAAGAGGTCGACCGACGAAATTCCCCCAAATCTGAGGAGATATTCTTGAATAACTTTTTTTGTGAAGGTCGGAGAGACTTGCAAGTAGGCTCTACCCCCACTAAATGGGGTAGCGCGCATCGATCGGTACCATCCTTGAGCTTCTCCGACTTTCGGAAGGGTTAGGGTTAGGGATGAAAGCACATAGGAGAAAGAGATATTCTTGAATAACTTTTTTTGTGAAGGTCGGAGAGACTTGGAAAGTGGTTGCATCTGGACTAATTTGGGTCCTGCGGATCGATTGAGACCATCCCCGAGCTTGTACGACCTTCGGAAGAGGTCGACCGACGAAATTCCCCCAAATCTGAGGAGATATTCTTGAATAACTTTTTTTGTGAAGGTCGGAGAGACTTGCAAGTAGGCTCTACCCCCACTAAATGGGGTAGCGCGCATCGATCGGTACCATCCTTGAGCTTCTCCGACTTTCGGAAGGGTTAGGGTTAGGGTTAGGGATGAAAGCACATAGGAGAAAGAGATATTCTTGAATAACTTTTTTTGTGAAGGTCGGAGAGACTTGGAAAGTGGTTGCATCTGGACTAATTTGGGTCCTGCGGATCGATTGGTACCATCCCCGAGCTTGTACGACCTTCGGAAGAGGTCGACCGACGAAATTCCCCCAAATCTGAGGAGATATTCTTGAATAACTTTTTTTGTGAAGGTCGGAGAGACTTGCAAGTAGGCTCTACCCCCACTAAATGGGGTAGCGCGCATCGATCGGTACCATCCTTGAGCTTCTCCGACTTTCGGAAGGGTTAGGGTTAGGGTTAGGGATGAAAGCACATAGGAGAAAGAGATATTCTTGAATAACTTTTTTTGTGAAGGTCGGAGAGACTTGGAAAGTGGTTGCATCTGGACTAATTTGGGTCCTGCGGATCGATTGGTACCATCCCCGAGCTTGTACGACCTTCGGAAGAGGTCGACCGACGAAATTCCCCCAAATCTGAGGAGATATTCTTGAATAACTTTTTTTGTGAAGGTCGGAGAGACTTGCAAGTAGGCTCTACCCCCACTAAATGGGGTAGCGCGCATCGATCGGTACCATCCTTGAGCTTCTCCGACTTTCGGAAGGGTTAGGGTTAGGGATGAAAGCACATAGGAGAAAGAGATATTCTTGAATAACTTTTTTTGTGAAGGTCGGAGAGACTTGCAAGTAGGCTCTACCCCCACTAAATGGGGTAGCGCGCATCGATCGGTACCATCCTTGAGCTTCTCCGACTTTCGGAAGGGTTAGGGTTAGGGTTAGGGATGAAAGCACATAGGAGAAAGAGATATTCTTGAATAACTTTTTTTGTAAAGGTCGGAGAGACTTGCAAGTAGGCTCTACCCCCACTAAATGGGGTTGCGCGCATCGATCGGTACCATCCTTGAGCTTCTCCGACTTTCGGAAGGGTTAGGGTTAGGGATGAAAGCACATAGGAGAAAGAGATATTCTTGAATAACTTTTTTTGTGAAGGTCGGAGAGACTTGAAAAGTGGTTGCATCTGGACTAATTTGGGTCCTGCGGATCGATTGGTACCATCCCCGAGCTTGTACGACCTTCGGAAGAGGTCGACCGACGAAATTCCCCCAAATCTGAGGAGATATTCTTGAATAACTTTTTTTGTGAAGGTCGGAGAGACTTGCAAGTAGGCTCTACCCCCACTAAATGGGGTAGCGCGCATCGATCGGTACCATCCTTGAGCTTCTCCGACTTTCGGAAGGGTTAGGGTTAGGGATGAAAGCACATAGGAGAAAGAGATATTCTTGAATAACTTTTTTTGTGAAGGTCGGAGAGACTTGGAAAGTGGTTGCATCTGGACTAATTTGGGTCCTGCGGATCGATTGGTACCATCCCCGAGCTTGTACGACCTTCGGAAGAGGTCGACCGACGAAATTCCCCCAAATCTGAGGAGATATTCTTGAATAACTTTTTTTGTGAAGGTCGGAGAGACTTGCAAGTAGGCTCTACCCCCACTAAATGGGGTAGCGCGCATCGATCGGTACCATCCTTGAGCTTCTCCGACTTTCGGAAGGGTTAGGGTTAGGGATGAAAGCACATAGGAGAAAGAGATATTCTTGAATAACTTTTTTTGTGAAGGTCGGAGAGACTTGCAAGTAGGCTCTACCCCCACTAAATGGGGTAGCGCGCATCGATCGGTACCATCCTTGAGCTTCTCCGACTTTCGGAAGGGTTAGGGTTAGGGTTAGGGATGAAAGCACATAGGAGAAAGAGATATTCTTGAATAACTTTTTTTGTAAAGGTCGGAGAGACTTGCAAGTAGGCTCTACCCCCACTAAATGGGGTTGCGCGCATCGATCGGTACCATCCTTGAGCTTCTCCGACTTTCGGAAGGGTTAGGGTTAGGGATGAAAGCACATAGGAGAAAGAGATATTCTTGAATAACTTTTTTTGTGAAGGTCGGAGAGACTTGAAAAGTGGTTGCATCTGGACTAATTTGGGTCCTGCGGATCGATTGGTACCATCCCCGAGCTTGTACGACCTTCGTAAGAGGTCGACCGACGAAATTCCCCCAAATCTGAGGAGATATTCTTGAATAACTTTTTTTGTGAAGGTCGGAGAGACTTGCAAGTAGGCTCTACCCCCACTAAATGGGGTAGCGCGCATCGATCGGTACCATCCTTGAGCTTCTCCGACTTTCGGAAGGGTTAGGGTTAGGGATGAAAGCACATAGGAGAAAGAGATATTCTTGAATAACTTTTTTTGTGAAGGTCGGAGAGACTTGGAAAGTGGTTGCATCTGGACTAATTTGGGTCCTGCGGATCGATTGGTACCATCCCCGAGCTTGTACGACCTTCGGAAGAGGTCGACCGACGAAATTCCCCCAAATCTGAGGAGATATTCTTGAATAACTTTTTTTGTGAAGGTCGGAGAGACTTGCAAGTAGGCTCTACCCCCACTAAATGGGGTAGCGCGCATCGATCGGTACCATCCTTGAGCTTCTCCGACTTTCGGAAGGGTTAGGGTTAGGGTTAGGGATGAAAGCACATAGGAGAAAGAGATATTCTTGAATAACTTTTTTTGTGAAGGTCGGAGAGACTTGGAAAGTGGTTGCATCTGGACTAATTTGGGTCCTGCGGTTCGATTGGTACCATCCCCGAGCTTGTACGACCTTCGGAAGAGGTCGACCGACGAAATTCCCCCAAATCTGAGGAGATATTCTTGAATAACTTTTTTTGTGAAGGTCGGAGAGACTTGCAAGTAGGCTCTACCCCCACTAAATGGGGTAGCGCATCGATCGGTACCATCCTTGAGCTTCTCCGACTTTCGGAAGGGTTAGGGTTAGGGTTAGGGATGAAAGCACATAGGAGAAAGAGATATTCTTGAATAACTTTTTTTGTGAAGGTCGGAGAGACTTGGAAAGTGGTTGCATCTGGACTAATTTGGGTCCTGCGGATCGATTGGTACCATCCCCGAGCTTGTACGACCTTCGGAAGAGGTCGACCGACGAAATTCCCCCAAATCTGAGGAGATATTCTTGAATAACTTTTTTTGTGAAGGTCGGAGAGACTTGCAAGTAGGCTCTACCCCCACTAAATGGGGTAGCGCGCATCGATCGGTACCATTCTTGAGCTTCTCCGACTTTCGGAAGGGTTAGGGTTAGGGTTAGGGATGAAAGCACATAGGAGAAAGAGATATTCTTGAATAACTTTTTTTGTGAAGGTCGGAGAGACTTGGAAAGTGGTTGCATCTGGACTAATTTGGGTCCTGCGGATCGATTGGTACCATCCCCGAGCTTGTACGACCTTCGAAAAAGGTCGACCGACGAAATTCCCCCAAATCTGAGGAGATATTCTTGAATAACTTTTTTTGTGAAGGTCGGAGAGACTTGCAAGTAGGCTCTACCCCCACTAAATGGGGTAGCGCGCATCGATCGGTACCATCCTTGAGCTTCTCCGACTTTCGGAAGGGTTAGGGTTAGGGTTAGGGATGAAAGCACATAGGAGAAAGAGATATTCTTGAATAACTTTTTTTGTGAAGGTCGGAGAGACTTGGAAAGTGGTTGCATCTGGACTAATTTGGGTCCTGCGGATCGATTGGTACCATCCCCGAGCTTGTACGACCTTCGGAAGAGGTCGACCGACGAAATTCCCCCAAATCTGAGGAGATATTCTTGAATAACTTTTTTTGTGAAGGTCGGAGAGACTTGCAAGTAGGCTCTACCCCCACTAAATGGGGTAGCGCGCATCGATCGGTACCATCCTTGAGCTTCTCCGACTTTCGGAAGGGTTAGGGTTAGGGTTAGGGATGAAAGCACATAGGAGAAAGAGATATTCTTGAATAACTTTTTTTGTGAAGGTCGGAGAGACTTGCAAGTAGGCTCTACCCCCACTAAATGGGGTAACGCGCATCGATCGGTACTATCTTTGAGCTTCTCCGACTTTCGGAAGGGTTAGGGTTAGGGTTAGGGATGAAAGCACATAGGAGAAAGAGATATTCTTGAATAACTTTTTTTGTGAAGGTCGGAGAGACTTGGAAAGTGGTTGCATCTGGACTAATTTGGGTCCTGCGGATCGATTGGTACCATCCCCGAGCTTGTACGACCTTCGAAAGAGGTCGACCGACGAAATTCCCCCAAATCTGAGGAGATATTCTTGAATAACTTTTTTTGTGAAGGTCGGAGAGACTTGCAAGTAGGCTCTACCCCCACTAAATGGGGTAGCGCGCATCGATCGGTACCATCCTTGAGCTTCTCCGACTTTCGGAAGGGTTAGGGTTAGGGTTAGGGATGAAAGCACATAGGAGAAAGAGATATTCTTGAATAACTTTTTTTGTGAAGGTCGGAGAGACTTGCAAGTAGGCTCTACCCCCACTAAATGGGGTTGCGCGCATCGATCGGTACCATCCTTGAGCTTCTCCGACTTTCGGAAGGGTTAGGGTTAGGGATGAAAGCACATAGGAGAAAGAGATATTCTTGAATAACTTTTTTTGTGAAGGTCGGAGAGACTTGCAAGTAGGCTCTACCCCCACTAAATGGGGTAGCGCGCATCGATCGGTACCATCCTTGAGCTTCTCCGACTTTCGGAAGGGTTAGGGTTAGGGTTAGGGATGAAAGCACATAGGAGAAAGAGATATTCTTGAATAACTTTTTTTGTGAAGGTCGGAGAGACTTGGAAAGTGGTTGCATCTGGACTAATTTGGGTCCTGCGGATCGATTGGTACCATCCCCGAGCTTGTACGACCTTCGGAAGAGGTCGACCGACGAAATTCCCCCAAATCTGAGGAGATATTCTTGAATAACTTTTTTTGTGAAGGTCGGAGAGACTTGCAAGTAGGCTCTACCCCCACTAAATGGAGTAGCGCGCATCGATCGGTACCATCCTTGAGCTTCTCCGACTTTCGGAAGGGTTAGGGTTAGGGTTAGGGATGAAAGCACATAGGAGAAAGAGATATTCTTGAATAACTTTTTTTGTGAAGGTCGGAGAGACTTGCAAGTAGGCTCTACCCCCACTAAATGGGGTTGCGCGCATCGATCGGTACCATCCTTGAGCTTCTCCGACTTTCGGAAGGGTTAGGGTTAGGGATGAAAGCACATAGGAGAAAGAGATATTCTTGAATAACTTTTTTTGTGAAGGTCGGAGAGACTTGCAAGTAGGCTCTACCCCCACTAAATGGGGTAGCGCGCATCGATCGGTACCATCCTTGAGCTTCTCCGACTTTCGGAAGGGTTAGGGTTAGGGATGAAAGCACATAGGAGAAAGAGATATTCTTGAATAACTTTTTTTGTGAAGGTCGGAGAGACTTGCAAGTAGGCTCTACCCCCACTAAATGGGGTTGCGCGCATCGATCGGTACCATCCTTGAGCTTCTCCGACTTTCGGAAGGGTTAGGGTTAGGGTTAGGGATGAAAGCACATAGGAGAAAGAGATATTCTTGAATAACTTTTTTTGTGAAGGTCGGAGAGACTTGGAAAGTGGTTGCATCTGGACTAATTTGGGTCCTGCGGATCGATTGGTACCATCCCCGAGCTTGTACGACCTTCGAAAGAGGTCGACCGACGAAATTCCCCCAAATCTGAGGAGATATTCTTGAATAACTTTTTTTGTGAAGGTCGGAGAGACTTGCAAGTAGGCTCTACCCCCACTAAATGGGGTAGCGCGCATCGATCGGTACCATCCTTGAGCTTCTCCGACTTTCGGAAGGGTTAGGGTTAGGGTTAGGGATGAAAGCACATAGGAGAAAGAGATATTCTTGAATAACTTTTTTTGTGAAGGTCGGAGAGACTTGAAAAGTGGTTGCATCTGGACTAATTTGGGTCCTGCGGATCGATTGGTACCATCCCCGAGCTTGTACGACCTTCGGAAGAGGTCGACCGACGAAATTCCCCCAAATCTGAGGAGATATTCTTGAATAACTTTTTTTGTGAAGGTCGGAGAGACTTGCAAGTAGGCTCTACCCCCACTAAATGGGGTAGCGCGCATCGATCGGTACCATCCTTGAGCTTCTCCGACTTTCGGAAGGGTTAGGTTTAGGGTTAGGGATGAAAGCACATAGGAGAAAGAGATATTCTTGAATAACTTTTTTTGTGAAGGTCGGAGAGACTTGCAAGTAGGCTCTACCCCCACTAAATGGGGTTGCGCGCATCGATCGGTACCATCCTTGAGCTTCTCCGACTTTCGGAAGGGTTAGGGTTAGGGTTAGGGATGAAAGCACATAGGAGAAAGAGATATTCTTGAATAACTTTTTTTGTGAAGGTCGGAGAGACTTGGAAAGTGGTTGCATCTGGACTAATTTGGGTCCTGCGGATCGATTGGTACCATCCCCGAGCTTGTACGACCTTCGAAAGAGGTCGACCGACGAAATTCCCCCAAATCTGAGGAGATATTCTTGAATAACTTTTTTTGTGAAGGTCGGAGAGACTTGCAAGTAGGCTCTACCCCCACTAAATGGGGTAGCGCGCATCGATCGGTACCATCCTTGAGCTTCTCCGACTTTCGGAAGGGTTAGGGTTAGGGTTAGGGATGAAAGCACATAGGAGAAAGAGATATTCTTGAATAACTTTTTTTGTGAAGGTCGGAGAGACTTGCAAGTAGGCTCTACCCCCACTAAATGGGGTTGCACGCATCGATCGGTACCATCCTTGAGCTTCTCCGACTTTCGGAAGGGTTAGGGTTAGGGATGAAAGCACATAGGAGAAAGAGATATTCTTGAATAACTTTTTTTGTGAAGGTCGGAGAGACTTGCAAGTAGGCTCTACCCCCACTAAATGGGGTAGCGCGCATCGATCGGTACCATCCTTGAGCTTCTCCGACTTTCGGAAGGGTTAGGGTTAGGGATGAAAGCACATAGGAGAAAGAGATATTCTTGAATAACTTTTTTTGTAAAGGTCGAAGAGACTTGCAAGTAGGCTCTACCCCCACTAAATGGGGTTGCGCGCATCGATCGGTACCATCCTTGAGCTTCTCCGACTTTCGGAAGGGTTAGGGTTAGGGATGAAAGCACATAGGAGAAAGAGATATTCTTGAATAACTTTTTTTGTGAAGGTCGGAGAGACTTGAAAAGTGGTTGCATCTGGACTAATTTG
Organism: Limanda limanda; assembly: GCF_963576545.1. Classification (NCBI taxonomy): domain Eukaryota; kingdom Metazoa; phylum Chordata; class Actinopteri; order Pleuronectiformes; family Pleuronectidae; genus Limanda; species Limanda limanda. The sequence continues at coordinate 436,335 of NW_026870641.1, read as the reverse complement.
GGTCCTGCGGATCGATTGGTACCATCCCCGAGCTTGTACGACCTTCGGAAGAGGTCGACCGACGAAATTCCCCCAAATCTGAGGAGATATTCTTGAATAACTTTTTTTGTGAAGGTCGGAGAGACTTGCAAGTAGGCTCTACCCCCACTAAATGGGGTAGCGCGCATCGATCGGTACCATCCTTGAGCTTCTCCGACTTTCGGAAGGGTTAGGGTTAGGGTTAGGGATGAAAGCACATAGGAGAAAGAGATATTCTTGAATAACTTTTTTTGTGAAGGTCGGAGAGACTTGGAAAGTGGTTGCATCTGGACTAATTTGGGTCCTGCGGATCGATTGGTACCATCCCCGAGCTTGTACGACCTTCGGAAGAGGTCGACCGACGAAATTCCCCCAAATCTGAGGAGATATTCTTGAATAACTTTTTTTGTGAAGGTCGGAGAGACTTGCAAGTAGGCTCTACCCCCACTAAATGGGGTAGCGCGCATCGATCGGTACCATCCTTGAGCTTCTCCGACTTTCGGAAGGGTTAGGGTTAGGGTTAGGGATGAAAGCACATAGGAGAAAGAGATATTCTTGAATAACTTTTTTTGTGAAGGTCGGAGAGACTTGGAAAGTGGTTGCATCTGGACTAATTTGGGTCCTGCGGATCGATTGGTACCATCCCCGAGCTTGTACGACCTTCGGAAGAGGTCGACCGACGAAATTCCCCCAAATCTGAGGAGATATTCTTGAATAACTTTTTTTGTGAAGGTCGGAGAGACTTGCAAGTAGGCTCTACCCCCACTAAATGGGGTAGCGCGCATCGATCGGTACCATCCTTGAGCTTCTCCGACTTTCGGAAGGGTTAGGGTTAGGGTTAGGGATGAAAGCACATAGGAGAAAGAGATATTCTTGAATAACTTTTTTTGTGAAGGTCGGAGAGACTTGGAAAGTGGTTGCATCTGGACTAATTTGGGTCCTGCGGATCGATTGGTACCATCCCCGAGCTTGTACGACCTTCGGAAGAGGTCGACCGACGAAATTCCCCCAAATCTGAGGAGATATTCTTGAATAACTTTTTTTTTGAAGGTCGGAGAGACTTGCAAGTAGGCTCTACCCCCACTAAATGGGGTAGCGCGCATCGATCGGTACCATCCTTGAGCTTCTCCGACTTTCGGAAGGGTTAGGGTTAGGGATGAAAGCACATAGGAGAAAGAGATATTCTTGAATAACTTTTTTTGTGAAGGTCGGAGAGACTTGCAAGTAGGCTCTACCCCCACTAAATGGGGTTGCGCGCATCGATCGGTACCATCCTTGAGCTTCTCCGACTTTCGGAAGGGTTAGGGTTAGGGTTAGGGATGAAAGCACATAGGAGAAAGAGATATTCTTGAATAACTTTTTTTGTGAAGGTCGGAGAGACTTGGAAAGTGGTTGCATCTGGACTAATTTGGGTCCTGCAGATCGATTGGTACCATCCCCGAGCTTGTACGACCTTCGGAAAAGGTCGACCGACGAAATTCCCCCAAATCTGAGGAGATATTCTTGAATAACTTTTTTTGTGAAGGTCGGAGAGACTTGCAAGTAGGCTCTACCCCCACTAAATGGGGTTGCGCGCATCGATCGGTACCATCCTTGAGCTTCTCCGACTTTCGGAAGGGTTAGGGTTAGGGATGAAAGCACATAGGAGAAAGAGATATTCTTGAATAACTTTTTTTGTGAAGGTCGGAGAGACTTGCAAGTAGGCTCTACCCCCACTAAATGGGGTAGCGCGCATCGATCGGTACCATCCTTGAGCTTCTCCGACTTTCGGAAGGGTTAGGGTTAGGGTTAGGGATGAAAGCACATAGGAGAAAGAGATATTCTTGAATAACTTTTTTTGTGAAGGTCGGAGAGACTTGGAAAGTGGTTGCATCTGGACTAATTTGGGTCCTGCGGATCGATTGGTACCATCCCCGAGCTTGTACGACCTTCGGAAGAGGTCGACCGACGAAATTCCCCCAAATCTGAGGAGATATTCTTGAATAACTTTTTTTGTGAAGGTCGGAGAGACTTGCAAGTAGGCTCTACCCCCACTAAATGGGGTAGCGCGCATCGATCGGTACCATCCTTGAGCTTCTCCGACTTTCGGAAGGGTTAGGGTTAGGGTTAGGGATGAAAGCACATAGGAGAAAGAGATATTCTTGAATAACTTTTTTTGTGAAGGTCGGAGAGACTTGGAAAGTGGTTGCATCTGGACTAATTTGGGTCCTGCAGATCGATTGGTACCATCCCCGAGCTTGTACGACCTTCGGAAGAGGTCGACCGACGAAATTCCCCCAAATCTGAGGAGATATTCTTGAATAACTTTTTTTGTGAAGGTCGGAGAGACTTGCAAGTAGGCTCTACCCCCACTAAATGGGGTAGCGCGCATCGATCGGTACCATCCTTGAGCTTCTCCGACTTTCGGAAGGGTTAGGGTTAGGGTTAGGGATGAAAGCACATAGGAGAAAGAGATATTCTTGAATAACTTTTTTTGTGAAGGTCGGAGAGACTTGGAAAGTGGTTGCATCTGGACTAATTTGGGTCCTGCGGATCGATTGGTACCATCCCCGAGCTTGTACGACCTTCGGAAGAGGTCGACCGACGAAATTCCCCCAAATCTGAGGAGATATTCTTGAATAACTTTTTTTGTGAAGGTCGGAGAGACTTGCAAGTAGGCTCTACCCCCACTAAATGGGGTAGCGCGCATCGATCGGTACCATCCTTGAGCTTCTCCGACTTTCGGAAGGGTTAGGGTTAGGGTTAGGGATGAAAGCACATAGGAGAAAGAGATATTCTTGAATAACTTTTTTTGTGAAGGTCGGAGAGACTTGCAAGTAGGCTCTACCCCCACTAAATGGGGTTGCGCGCATCGATCGGTACCATCCTTGAGCTTCTCCGACTTTCGGAAGGGTTAGGGTTAGGGTTAGGGATGAAAGCACATAGGAGAAAGAGATATTCTTGAATAACTTTTTTTGTGAAGGTCGGAGAGACTTGGAAAGTGGTTGCATCTGGACTAATTTGGGTCCTGCGGATCGATTGGTACCATCCCCGAGCTTGTACGACCTTCGAAAGAGGTCGACCGACGAAATTCCCCCAAATCTGAGGAGATATTCTTGAATAACTTTTTTTGTGAAGGTCGGAGAGACTTGCAAGTAGGCTCTACCCCCACTAAATGGGGTAGCGCGCATCGATCCGTACCATCCTTGAGCTTCTCCGACTTTCGGAAGGGTTAGGGTTAGGGTTAGGGATGAAAGCACATAGGAGAAAGAGATATTCTTGAATAACTTTTTTTGTGAAGGTCGGAGAGACTTGCAAGTAGGCTCTACCCCCACTAAATGGGGTTGCGCGCATCGATCGGTACCATCCTTGAGCTTCTCCGACTTTCGGAAGGGTTAGGGTTAGGGATGAAAGCACATAGGAGAAAGAGATATTCTTGAATAACTTTTTTTGTGAAGGTCGGAGAGACTTGCAAGTAGGCTCTACCCCCACTAAATGGGGTAGCGCGCATCGATCGGTACCATCCTTGAGCTTCTCCGACTTTCGGAAGGGTTAGGGTTAGGGTTAGGGATGAAAGCACATAGGAGAAAGAGATATTCTTGAATAACTTTTTTTGTAAAGGTCGGAGAGACTTGCAAGTAGGCTCTACCCCCACTAAATGGGGTTGCGCGCATCGATCGGTACCATCCTTGAGCTTCTCCGACTTTCGGAAGGGTTAGGGTTAGGGATGAAAGCACATAGGAGAAAGAGATATTCTTGAATAACTTTTTTTGTGAAGGTCGGAGAGACTTGAAAAGTGGTTGCATCTGGACTAATTTGGGTCCTGCGGATCGATTGGTACCATCCCCGAGCTTGTACGACCTTCGGAAGAGGTCGACCGACGAAATTCCCCCAAATCTGAGGAGATATTCTTGAATAACTTTTTTTGTGAAGGTCGGAGAGACTTGCAAGTAGGCTCTACCCCCACTAAATGGGGTAGCGCGCATCGATCGGTACCATCCTTGAGTTTCTCCGACTTTCGGAAGGGTTAGGGTTAGGGATGAAAGCACATAGGAGAAAGAGATATTCTTGAATAACTTTTTTTGTGAAGGTCGGAGAGACTTGGAAAGTGGTTGCATCTGGACTAATTTGGGTCCTGCGGATCGATTGAGACCATCCCCGAGCTTGTACGACCTTCGGAAGAGGTCGACCGACGAAATTCCCCCAAATCTGAGGAGATATTCTTGAATAACTTTTTTTGTGAAGGTCGGAGAGACTTGCAAGTAGGCTCTACCCCCACTAAATGGGGTAGCGCGCATCGATCGGTACCATCCTTGAGCTTCTCCGACTTTCGGAAGGGTTAGGGTTAGGGTTAGGGATGAAAGCACATAGGAGAAAGAGATATTCTTGAATAACTTTTTTTGTGAAGGTCGGAGAGACTTGGAAAGTGGTTGCATCTGGACTAATTTGGGTCCTGCGGATCGATTGGTACCATCCCCGAGCTTGTACGACCTTCGGAAGAGGTCGACCGACGAAATTCCCCCAAATCTGAGGAGATATTCTTGAATAACTTTTTTTGTGAAGGTCGGAGAGACTTGCAAGTAGGCTCTACCCCCACTAAATGGGGTAGCGCGCATCGATCGGTACCATCCTTGAGCTTCTCCGACTTTCGGAAGGGTTAGGGTTAGGGTTAGGGATGAAAGCACATAGGAGAAAGAGATATTCTTGAATAACTTTTTTTGTGAAGGTCGGAGAGACTTGGAAAGTGGTTGCATCTGGACTAATTTGGGTCCTGCGGATCGATTGGTACCATCCCCGAGCTTGTACGACCTTCGGAAGAGGTCGACCGACGAAATTCCCCCAAATCTGAGGAGATATTCTTGAATAACTTTTTTTGTGAAGGTCGGAGAGACTTGCAAGTAGGCTCTACCCCCACTAAATGGGGTAGCGCGCATCGATCGGTACCATCCTTGAGCTTCTCCGACTTTCGGAAGGGTTAGGGTTAGGGATGAAAGCACATAGGAGAAAGAGATATTCTTGAATAACTTTTTTTGTGAAGGTCGGAGAGACTTGCAAGTAGGCTCTACCCCCACTAAATGGGGTAGCGCGCATCGATCGGTACCATCCTTGAGCTTCTCCGACTTTCGGAAGGGTTAGGGTTAGGGTTAGGGATGAAAGCACATAGGAGAAAGAGATATTCTTGAATAACTTTTTTTGTAAAGGTCGGAGAGACTTGCAAGTAGGCTCTACCCCCACTAAATGGGGTTGCGCGCATCGATCGGTACCATCCTTGAGCTTCTCCGACTTTCGGAAGGGTTAGGGTTAGGGATGAAAGCACATAGGAGAAAGAGATATTCTTGAATAACTTTTTTTGTGAAGGTCGGAGAGACTTGAAAAGTGGTTGCATCTGGACTAATTTGGGTCCTGCGGATCGATTGGTACCATCCCCGAGCTTGTACGACCTTCGGAAGAGGTCGACCGACGAAATTCCCCCAAATCTGAGGAGATATTCTTGAATAACTTTTTTTGTGAAGGTCGGAGAGACTTGCAAGTAGGCTCTACCCCCACTAAATGGGGTAGCGCGCATCGATCGGTACCATCCTTGAGCTTCTCCGACTTTCGGAAGGGTTAGGGTTAGGGATGAAAGCACATAGGAGAAAGAGATATTCTTGAATAACTTTTTTTGTGAAGGTCGGAGAGACTTGGAAAGTGGTTGCATCTGGACTAATTTGGGTCCTGCGGATCGATTGGTACCATCCCCGAGCTTGTACGACCTTCGGAAGAGGTCGACCGACGAAATTCCCCCAAATCTGAGGAGATATTCTTGAATAACTTTTTTTGTGAAGGTCGGAGAGACTTGCAAGTAGGCTCTACCCCCACTAAATGGGGTAGCGCGCATCGATCGGTACCATCCTTGAGCTTCTCCGACTTTCGGAAGGGTTAGGGTTAGGGATGAAAGCACATAGGAGAAAGAGATATTCTTGAATAACTTTTTTTGTGAAGGTCGGAGAGACTTGCAAGTAGGCTCTACCCCCACTAAATGGGGTAGCGCGCATCGATCGGTACCATCCTTGAGCTTCTCCGACTTTCGGAAGGGTTAGGGTTAGGGTTAGGGATGAAAGCACATAGGAGAAAGAGATATTCTTGAATAACTTTTTTTGTAAAGGTCGGAGAGACTTGCAAGTAGGCTCTACCCCCACTAAATGGGGTTGCGCGCATCGATCGGTACCATCCTTGAGCTTCTCCGACTTTCGGAAGGGTTAGGGTTAGGGATGAAAGCACATAGGAGAAAGAGATATTCTTGAATAACTTTTTTTGTGAAGGTCGGAGAGACTTGAAAAGTGGTTGCATCTGGACTAATTTGGGTCCTGCGGATCGATTGGTACCATCCCCGAGCTTGTACGACCTTCGTAAGAGGTCGACCGACGAAATTCCCCCAAATCTGAGGAGATATTCTTGAATAACTTTTTTTGTGAAGGTCGGAGAGACTTGCAAGTAGGCTCTACCCCCACTAAATGGGGTAGCGCGCATCGATCGGTACCATCCTTGAGCTTCTCCGACTTTCGGAAGGGTTAGGGTTAGGGATGAAAGCACATAGGAGAAAGAGATATTCTTGAATAACTTTTTTTGTGAAGGTCGGAGAGACTTGGAAAGTGGTTGCATCTGGACTAATTTGGGTCCTGCGGATCGATTGGTACCATCCCCGAGCTTGTACGACCTTCGGAAGAGGTCGACCGACGAAATTCCCCCAAATCTGAGGAGATATTCTTGAATAACTTTTTTTGTGAAGGTCGGAGAGACTTGCAAGTAGGCTCTACCCCCACTAAATGGGGTAGCGCGCATCGATCGGTACCATCCTTGAGCTTCTCCGACTTTCGGAAGGGTTAGGGTTAGGGTTAGGGATGAAAGCACATAGGAGAAAGAGATATTCTTGAATAACTTTTTTTGTGAAGGTCGGAGAGACTTGGAAAGTGGTTGCATCTGGACTAATTTGGGTCCTGCGGTTCGATTGGTACCATCCCCGAGCTTGTACGACCTTCGGAAGAGGTCGACCGACGAAATTCCCCCAAATCTGAGGAGATATTCTTGAATAACTTTTTTTGTGAAGGTCGGAGAGACTTGCAAGTAGGCTCTACCCCCACTAAATGGGGTAGCGCATCGATCGGTACCATCCTTGAGCTTCTCCGACTTTCGGAAGGGTTAGGGTTAGGGTTAGGGATGAAAGCACATAGGAGAAAGAGATATTCTTGAATAACTTTTTTTGTGAAGGTCGGAGAGACTTGGAAAGTGGTTGCATCTGGACTAATTTGGGTCCTGCGGATCGATTGGTACCATCCCCGAGCTTGTACGACCTTCGGAAGAGGTCGACCGACGAAATTCCCCCAAATCTGAGGAGATATTCTTGAATAACTTTTTTTGTGAAGGTCGGAGAGACTTGCAAGTAGGCTCTACCCCCACTAAATGGGGTAGCGCGCATCGATCGGTACCATTCTTGAGCTTCTCCGACTTTCGGAAGGGTTAGGGTTAGGGTTAGGGATGAAAGCACATAGGAGAAAGAGATATTCTTGAATAACTTTTTTTGTGAAGGTCGGAGAGACTTGGAAAGTGGTTGCATCTGGACTAATTTGGGTCCTGCGGATCGATTGGTACCATCCCCGAGCTTGTACGACCTTCGAAAAAGGTCGACCGACGAAATTCCCCCAAATCTGAGGAGATATTCTTGAATAACTTTTTTTGTGAAGGTCGGAGAGACTTGCAAGTAGGCTCTACCCCCACTAAATGGGGTAGCGCGCATCGATCGGTACCATCCTTGAGCTTCTCCGACTTTCGGAAGGGTTAGGGTTAGGGTTAGGGATGAAAGCACATAGGAGAAAGAGATATTCTTGAATAACTTTTTTTGTGAAGGTCGGAGAGACTTGGAAAGTGGTTGCATCTGGACTAATTTGGGTCCTGCGGATCGATTGGTACCATCCCCGAGCTTGTACGACCTTCGGAAGAGGTCGACCGACGAAATTCCCCCAAATCTGAGGAGATATTCTTGAATAACTTTTTTTGTGAAGGTCGGAGAGACTTGCAAGTAGGCTCTACCCCCACTAAATGGGGTAGCGCGCATCGATCGGTACCATCCTTGAGCTTCTCCGACTTTCGGAAGGGTTAGGGTTAGGGTTAGGGATGAAAGCACATAGGAGAAAGAGATATTCTTGAATAACTTTTTTTGTGAAGGTCGGAGAGACTTGCAAGTAGGCTCTACCCCCACTAAATGGGGTAGCGCGCATCGATCGGTACTATCTTTGAGCTTCTCCGACTTTCGGAAGGGTTAGGGTTAGGGTTAGGGATGAAAGCACATAGGAGAAAGAGATATTCTTGAATAACTTTTTTTGTGAAGGTCGGAGAGACTTGGAAAGTGGTTGCATCTGGACTAATTTGGGTCCTGCGGATCGATTGGTACCATCCCCGAGCTTGTACGACCTTCGAAAGAGGTCGACCGACGAAATTCCCCCAAATCTGAGGAGATATTCTTGAATAACTTTTTTTGTGAAGGTCGGAGAGACTTGCAAGTAGGCTCTACCCCCACTAAATGGGGTAGCGCGCATCGATCGGTACCATCCTTGAGCTTCTCCGACTTTCGGAAGGGTTAGGGTTAGGGTTAGGGATGAAAGCACATAGGAGAAAGAGATATTCTTGAATAACTTTTTTTGTGAAGGTCGGAGAGACTTGCAAGTAGGCTCTACCCCCACTAAATGGGGTTGCGCGCATCGATCGGTACCATCCTTGAGCTTCTCCGACTTTCGGAAGGGTTAGGGTTAGGGATGAAAGCACATAGGAGAAAGAGATATTCTTGAATAACTTTTTTTGTGAAGGTCGGAGAGACTTGCAAGTAGGCTCTACCCCCACTAAATGGGGTAGCGCGCATCGATCGGTACCATCCTTGAGCTTCTCCGACTTTCGGAAGGGTTAGGGTTAGGGTTAGGGATGAAAGCACATAGGAGAAAGAGATATTCTTGAATAACTTTTTTTGTGAAGGTCGGAGAGACTTGGAAAGTGGTTGCATCTGGACTAATTTGGGTCCTGCGGATCGATTGGTACCATCCCCGAGCTTGTACGACCTTCGGAAGAGGTCGACCGACGAAATTCCCCCAAATCTGAGGAGATATTCTTGAATAACTTTTTTTGTGAAGGTCGGAGAGACTTGCAAGTAGGCTCTACCCCCACTAAATGGAGTAGCGCGCATCGATCGGTACCATCCTTGAGCTTCTCCGACTTTCGGAAGGGTTAGGGTTAGGGTTAGGGATGAAAGCACATAGGAGAAAGAGATATTCTTGAATAACGTTTTTTGTGAAGGTCGGAGAGACTTGCAAGTAGGCTCTACCCCCACTAAATGGGGTTGCGCGCATCGATCGGTACCATCCTTGAGCTTCTCCGACTTTCGGAAGGGTTAGGGTTAGGGATGAAAGCACATAGGAGAAAGAGATATTCTTGAATAACTTTTTTTGTGAAGGTCGGAGAGACTTGCAAGTAGGCTCTACCCCCACTAAATGGGGTAGCGCGCATCGATCGGTACCATCCTTGAGCTTCTCCGACTTTCGGAAGGGTTAGGGTTAGGGTTAGGGATGAAAGCACATAGGAGAAAGAGATATTCTTGAATAACTTTTTTTGTGAAGGTCGGAGAGACTTGGAAAGTGGTTGCATCTGGACTAATTTGGGTCCTGCGGATCGATTGGTACCATCCCCGAGCTTGTACGACCTTCGGAAGAGGTCGACCGACGAAATTCCCCCAAATCTGAGGAGATATTCTTGAATAACTTTTTTTGTGAAGGTCGGAGAGACTTGCAAGTAGGCTCTACCCCCACTAAATGGGGTAGCGCGCATCGATCGGTACCATCCTTGAGCTTCTCCGACTTTCGGAAGGGTTAGGGTTAGGGTTAGGGATGAAAGCACATAGGAGAAAGAGATATTCTTGAATAACTTTTTTTGTGAAGGTCGGAGAGACTTGCAAAGTGGTTGCATCTGGACTAATTTGGGTCCTGCGGATCGATTGGTACCATCCCCGAGCTTGTACGACCTTCGGAAGAGGTCGACCGACGAAATTCCCCCAAATCTGAGGAGATATTCTTGAATAACTTTTTTTGTGAAGGTCGGAGAGACTTGCAAGTAGGCTCTACCCCCACTAAATGGGGTAGCGCGCATCGATCGGTACCATCCTTGAGCTTCTCCGACTTTCGGAAGGGTTAGGGTTAGGGTTAGGGATGAAAGCACATAGGAGAAAGAGATATTCTTGAATAACTTTTTTTGTGAAGGTCGGAGAGACTTGGAAAGTGGTTGCATCTGGACTAATTTGGGTCCTGCGGATCGATTGGTACCATCCCCGAGCTTGTACGACCTTCGGAAGAGGTCGACCGACGAAATTCCCCCAAATCTGAGGAGATATTCTTGAATAACTTTTTTTGTGAAGGTCGGAGAGACTTGCAAGTAGGCTCTACCCCCACTAAATGGGGTAGCGCGCATCGATCGGTACCATCCTTGAGCTTCTCCGACTTTCGGAAGGGTTAGGGTTAGGGTTAGGGATGAAAGCACATAGGAGAAAGAGATATTCTTGAATAACTTTTTTTGTGAAGGTCGGAGAGACTTGGAAAGTGGTTGCATCTGGACTAATTTGGGTCCTGCGGATCGATTGGTACCATCCCCGAGCTTGTACGACCTTCGGAAGAGGTCGACCGACGAAATTCCCCCAAATCTGAGGAGATATTCTTGAATAACTTTTTTTGTGAAGGTCGGAGAGACTTGCAAGTAGGCTCTACCCCCACTAAATGGGGTAGCGCGCATCGATCGGTACCATCCTTGAGCTTCTCCGACTTTCGGAAGGGTTAGGGTTAGGGTTAGGGATGAAAGCACATAGGAGAAAGAGATATTCTTGAATAACTTTTTTTGTGAAGGTCGGAGAGACTTGGAAAGTGGTTGCATCTGGACTAATTTGGGTCCTGCGGATCGATTGGTACCATCCCCGAGCTTGTACGACCTTCGGAAGAGGTCGACCGACGAAATTCCCCCAAATCTGAGGAGATATTCTTGAATAACTTTTTTTGTGAAGGTCGGAGAGACTTGCAAGTAGGCTCTACCCCCACTAAATGGGGTAGCGCGCATCGATCCGTACCATCCTTGAGCTTCTCCGACTTTCGGAAGGGTTAGGGTTAGGGTTAGGGATGAAAGCACATAGGAGAAAGAGATATTCTTGAATAACTTTTTTTGTGAAGGTCGGAGAGACTTGGAAAGTGGTTGCATCTGGACTAATTTGGGTCCTGCGGATCGATTGGTACCATCCCCGAGCTTGTACGACCTTCGGAAGAGGTCGACCGACGAAATTCCCCCAAATCTGAGGAGATATTCTTGAATAACTTTTTTTGTGAAGGTCGGAGAGACTTGCAAGTAGGCTCTACCCCCACTAAATGGGGTAGCGCGCATCGATCGGTACCATCCTTGAGCTTCTCCGACTTTCGGAAGGGTTAGGGTTAGGGTTAGGGATGAAAGCACATAGGAGAAAGAGATATTCTTGAATAACTTTTTTTGTGAAGGTCGGAGAGACTTGCAAAGTGGTTGCATCTGGACTAATTTGGGTCCTGCGGATCGATTGGTACCATCCCCGAGCTTGTACGACCTTCGGAAGAGGTCGACCGACGAAATTCCCCCAAATCTGAGGAGATATTCTTGAATAACTTTTTTTGTGAAGGTCGGAGAGACTTGCAAGTAGGCTCTACCCCCACTAAATGGGGTAGCGCGCATCGATCGGTACCATCCTTGAGCTTCTCCGACTTTCGGAAGGGTTAGGGTTAGGGTTAGGGATGAAAGCACATAGGAGAAAGAGATATTCTTGAATAACTTTTTTTGTGAAGGTCGGAGAGACTTGGAAAGTGGTTGCATCTGGACTAATTTGGGTCCTGCGGATCGATTGGTACCATCCCCGAGCTTGTACGACCTTCGGAAGAGGTCGACCGACGAAATTCCCCCAAATCTGAGGAGATATTCTTGAATAACTTTTTTTGTGAAGGTCGGAGAGACTTGCAAGTAGGCTCTACCCCCACTAAATGGGGTAGCGCGCATCGATCGGTACCATCCTTGAGCTTCTCCGACTTTCGGAAGGGTTAGGGTTAGGGTTAGGGATGAAAGCACATAGGAGAAAGAGATATTCTTGAATAACTTTTTTTGTGAAGGTCGGAGAGACTTGGAAAGTGGTTGCATCTGGACTAATTTGGGTCCTGCGGATCGATTGGTACCATCCCCGAGCTTGTACGACCTTCGGAAGAGGTCGACCGACGAAATTCCCCCAAATCTGAGGAGATATTCTTGAATAACTTTTTTTGTGAAGGTCGGAGAGACTTGCAAGTAGGCTCTACCCCCACTAAATGGGGTAGCGCGCATCGATCGGTACCATCCTTGAGCTTCTCCGACTTTCGGAAGGGTTAGGGTTAGGGTTAGGGATGAAAGCACATAGGAGAAAGAGATATTCTTGAATAACTTTTTTTGTGAAGGTCGGAGAGACTTGGAAAGTGGTTGCATCTGGACTAATTTGGGTCCTGCGGATCGATTGGTACCATCCCCGAGCTTGTACGACCTTCGGAAGAGGTCGACCGACGAAATTCCCCCAAATCTGAGGAGATATTCTTGAATAACTTTTTTTGTGAAGGTCGGAGAGACTTGCAAGTAGGCTCTACCCCCACTAAATGGGGTAGCGCGCATCGATCGGTACCATCCTTGAGCTTCTCCGACTTTCGGAAGGGTTAGGGTTAGGGTTAGGGATGAAAGCACATAGGAGAAAGAGATATTCTTGAATAACTTTTTTTGTGAAGGTCGGAGAGACTTGCAAGTAGGCTCTACCCCCACTAAATGGGGTTGCGCGCATCGATCGGTACCATCCTTGAGCTTCTCCGACTTTCGGAAGGGTTAGGGTTAGGGTTAGGGATGAAAGCACATAGGAGAAAGAGATATTCTTGAATAACTTTTTTTGTGAAGGTCGGAGAGACTTGGAAAGTGGTTGCATCTGGACTAATTTGGGTCCTGCGGATCGATTGGTACCATCCCCGAGCTTGTACGACCTTCGAAAGAGGTCGACCGACGAAATTCCCCCAAATCTGAGGAGATATTCTTGAATAACTTTTTTTGTGAAGGTCGGAGAGACTTGCAAGTAGGCTCTACCCCCACTAAATGGGGTAGCGCGCATCGATCCGTACCATCCTTGAGCTTCTCCGACTTTCGGAAGGGTTAGGGTTAGGGTTAGGGATGAAAGCACATAGGAGAAAGAGATATTCTTGAATAACTTTTTTTGTGAAGGTCGGAGAGACTTGCAAGTAGGCTCTACCCCCACTAAATGGGGTTGCGCGCATCGATCGGTACCATCCTTGAGCTTCTCCGACTTTCGGAAGGGTTAGGGTTAGGGATGAAAGCACATAGGAGAAAGAGATATTCTTGAATAACTTTTTTTGTGAAGGTCGGAGAGACTTGCAAGTAGGCTCTACCCCCACTAAATGGGGTAGCGCGCATCGATCGGTACCATCCTTGAGCTTCTCCGACTTTCGGAAGGGTTAGGGTTAGGGTTAGGGATGAAAGCACATAGGAGAAAGAGATATTCTTGAATAACTTTTTTTGTAAAGGTCGGAGAGACTTGCAAGTAGGCTCTACCCCCACTAAATGGGGTTGCACGCATCGATCGGTACCATCCTTGAGCTTCTCCGACTTTCGGAAGGGTTAGGGTTAGGGATGAAAGCAGATAGGAGAAAGAGATATTCTTGAATAACTTTTTTTGTGAAGGTCGGAGAGACTTGAAAAGTGGTTGCATCTGGACTACTTTGGGTCCTGCGGATCGATTGGTACCATCCCCGAGCTTGTACGACCTTCGGAAGAGGTCGACCGACGAAATTCCCCCAAATCTGAGGAGATATTCTTGAATAACTTTTTTTGTGAAGGTCGGAGAGACTTGCAAGTAGGCTCTACCCCCACTAAATGGGGTAGCGCGCATCGATCGGTACCATCCTTGAGCTTCTCCGACTTTCGGAAGGGTTAGGGTTAGGGATGAAAGCACATAGGAGAAAGAGATATTCTTGAATAACTTTTTTTGTGAAGGTCGGAGAGACTTGGAAAGTGGTTGCATCTGGACTAATTTGGGTCCTGCGGATCGATTGAGACCATCCCCGAGCTTGTACGACCTTCGGAAGAGGTCGACCGACGAAATTCCCCCAAATCTGAGGAGATATTCTTGAATAACTTTTTTTGTGAAGGTCGGAGAGACTTGCAAGTAGGCTCTACCCCCACTAAATGGGGTAGCGCGCATCGATCGGTACCATCCTTGAGCTTCTCCGACTTTCGGAAGGGTTAGGGTTAGGGTTAGGGATGAAAGCACATAGGAGAAAGAGATATTCTTGAATAACTTTTTTTGTGAAGGTCGGAGAGACTTGGAAAGTGGTTGCATCTGGACTAATTTGGGTCCTGCGGATCGATTGGTACCATCCCCGAGCTTGTACGACCTTCGGAAGAGGTCGACCGACGAAATTCCCCCAAATCTGAGGAGATATTCTTGAATAACTTTTTTTGTGAAGGTCGGAGAGACTTGCAAGTAGGCTCTACCCCCACTAAATGGGGTAGCGCGCATCGATCGGTACCATCCTTGAGCTTCTCCGACTTTCGGAAGGGTTAGGGTTAGGGTTAGGGATGAAAGCACATAGGAGAAAGAGATATTCTTGAATAACTTTTTTTGTGAAGGTCGGAGAGACTTGGAAAGTGGTTGCATCTGGACTAATTTGGGTCCTGCGGATCGATTGGTACCATCCCCGAGCTTGTACGACCTTCGGAAGAGGTCGACCGACGAAATTCCCCCAAATCTGAGGAGATATTCTTGAATAACTTTTTTTGTGAAGGTCGGAGAGACTTGCAAGTAGGCTCTACCCCCACTAAATGGGGTAGCGCGCATCGATCGGTACCATCCTTGAGCTTCTCCGACTTTCGGAAGGGTTAGGGTTAGGGATGAAAGCACATAGGAGAAAGAGATATTCTTGAATAACTTTTTTTGTGAAGGTCGGAGAGACTTGCAAGTAGGCTCTACCCCCACTAAATGGGGTAGCGCGCATCGATCGGTACCATCCTTGAGCTTCTCCGACTTTCGGAAGGGTTAGGGTTAGGGTTAGGGATGAAAGCACATAGGAGAAAGAGATATTCTTGAATAACTTTTTTTGTAAAGGTCGGAGAGACTTGCAAGTAGGCTCTACCCCCACTAAATGGGGTTGCGCGCATCGATCGGTACCATCCTTGAGCTTCTCCGACTTTCGGAAGGGTTAGGGTTAGGGATGAAAGCACATAGGAGAAAGAGATATTCTTGAATAACTTTTTTTGTGAAGGTCGGAGAGACTTGAAAAGTGGTTGCATCTGGACTAATTTGGGTCCTGCGGATCGATTGGTACCATCCCCGAGCTTGTACGACCTTCGGAAGAGGTCGACCGACGAAATTCCCCCAAATCTGAGGAGATATTCTTGAATAACTTTTTTTGTGAAGGTCGGAGAGACTTGAAAGTAGGCTCTACCCCCACTAAATGGGGTAGCGCGCATCGATCGGTACCATCCTTGAGCTTCTCCGACTTTCGGAAGGGTTAGGGTTAGGGATGAAAGCACATAGGAGAAAGAGATATTCTTGAATAACTTTTTTTGTGAAGGTCGGAGAGACTTGGAAAGTGGTTGCATCTGGACTAATTTGGGTCCTGCGGATCGATTGGTACCATCCCCGAGCTTGTACGACCTTCGGAAGAGGTCGACCGACGAAATTCCCCCAAATCTGAGGAGATATTCTTGAATAACTTTTTTTGTGAAGGTCGGAGAGACTTGCAAGTAGGCTCTACCCCCACTAAATGGGGTAGCGCGCATCGATCGGTACCATCCTTGAGCTTCTCCGACTTTCGGAAGGGTTAGGGTTAGGGTTAGGGATGAAAGCACATAGGAGAAAGAGATATTCTTGAATAACTTTTTTTGTGAAGGTCGGAGAGACTTGGAAAGTGGTTGCATCTGGACTAATTTGGGTCCTGCGGTTCGATTGGTACCATCCCCGAGCTTGTACGACCTTCGGAAGAGGTCGACCGACGAAATTCCCCCAAATCTGAGGAGATATTCTTGAATAACTTTTTTTGTGAAGGTCGGAGAGACTTGCAAGTAGGCTCTACCCCCACTAAATGGGGTAGCGCATCGATCGGTACCATCCTTGAGCTTCTCCGACTTTCGGAAGGGTTAGGGTTAGGGTTAGGGATGAAAGCACATAGGAGAAAGAGATATTCTTGAATAACTTTTTTTGTGAAGGTCGGAGAGACTTGGAAAGTGGTTGCATCTGGACTAATTTGGGTCCTGCGGATCGATTGGTACCATCCCCGAGCTTGTACGACCTTCGGAAGAGGTCGACCGACGAAATTCCCCCAAATCTGAGGAGATATTCTTGAATAACTTTTTTTGTGAAGGTCGGAGAGACTTGCAAGTAGGCTCTACCCCCACTAAATGGGGTAGCGCGCATCGATCGGTACCATCCTTGAGCTTCTCCGACTTTCGGAAGGGTTAGGGTTAGGGTTAGGGATGAAAGCACATAGGAGAAAGAGATATTCTTGAATAACTTTTTTTGTGAAGGTCGGAGAGACTTGGAAAGTGGTTGCATCTGGACTAATTTGGGTCCTGCGGATCGATTGGTACCATCCCCGAGCTTGTACGACCTTCGGAAGAGGTCGACCGACGAAATTCCCCCAAATCTGAGGAGATATTCTTGAATAACTTTTTTTGTGAAGGTCGGAGAGACTTGAAAGTAGGCTCTACCCCCACTAAATGGGGTAGCGCGCATCGATCGGTACCATCCTTGAGCTTCTCCGACTTTCGGAAGGGTTAGGGTTAGGGATGAAAGCACATAGGAGAAAGAGATATTCTTGAATAACTTTTTTTGTGAAGGTCGGAGAGACTTGGAAAGTGGTTGCATCTGGACTAATTTGGGTCCTGCGGATCGATTGGTACCATCCCCGAGCTTGTACGACCTTCGGAAGAGGTCGACCGACGAAATTCCCCCAAATCTGAGGAGATATTCTTGAATAACTTTTTTTGTGAAGGTCGGAGAGACTTGCAAGTAGGCTCTACCCCCACTAAATGGGGTAGCGCGCATCGATCGGTACCATCCTTGAGCTTCTCCGACTTTCGGAAGGGTTAGGGTTAGGGTTAGGGATGAAAGCACATAGGAGAAAGAGATATTCTTGAATAACTTTTTTTGTGAAGGTCGGAGAGACTTGGAAAGTGGTTGCATCTGGACTAATTTGGGTCCTGCGGTTCGATTGGTACCATCCCCGAGCTTGTACGACCTTCGGAAGAGGTCGACCGACGAAATTCCCCCAAATCTGAGGAGATATTCTTGAATAACTTTTTTTGTGAAGGTCGGAGAGACTTGCAAGTAGGCTCTACCCCCACTAAATGGGGTAGCGCATCGATCGGTACCATCCTTGAGCTTCTCCGACTTTCGGAAGGGTTAGGGTTAGGGTTAGGGATGAAAGCACATAGGAGAAAGAGATATTCTTGAATAACTTTTTTTGTGAAGGTCGGAGAGACTTGGAAAGTGGTTGCATCTGGACTAATTTGGGTCCTGCGGATCGATTGGTACCATCCCCGAGCTTGTACGACCTTCGGAAGAGGTCGACCGACGAAATTCCCCCAAATCTGAGGAGATATTCTTGAATAACTTTTTTTGTGAAGGTCGGAGAGACTTGCAAGTAGGCTCTACCCCCACTAAATGGGGTAGCGCGCATCGATCGGTACCATCCTTGAGCTTCTCCGACTTTCGGAAGGGTTAGGGTTAGGGTTAGGGATGAAAGCACATAGGAGAAAGAGATATTCTTGAATAACTTTTTTTGTGAAGGTCGGAGAGACTTGGAAAGTGGTTGCATCTGGACTAATTTGGGTCCTGCGGATCGATTGGTACCATCCCCGAGCTTGTACGACCTTCGAAAAAGGTCGACCGACGAAATTCCCCCAAATCTGAGGAGATATTCTTGAATAACTTTTTTTGTGAAGGTCGGAGAGACTTGCAAGTAGGCTCTACCCCCACTAAATGGGGTAGCGCGCATCGATCGGTACCATCCTTGAGCTTCTCCGACTTTCGGAAGGGTTAGGGTTAGGGTTAGGGATGAAAGCACATAGGAGAAAGAGATATTCTTGAATAACTTTTTTTGTGAAGGTCGGAGAGACTTGGAAAGTGGTTGCATCTGGACTAATTTGGGTCCTGCGGATCGATTGGTACCATCCCCGAGCTTGTACGACCTTCGGAAGAGGTCGACCGACGAAATTCCCCCAAATCTGAGGAGATATTCTTGAATAACTTTTTTTGTGAAGGTCGGAGAGACTTGCAAGTAGGCTCTACCCCCACTAAATGGGGTAGCGCGCATCGATCGGTACCATCCTTGAGCTTCTCCGACTTTCGGAAGGGTTAGGGTTAGGGTTAGGGATGAAAGCACATAGGAGAAAGAGATATTCTTGAATAACTTTTTTTGTGAAGGTCGGAGAGACTTGCAAGTAGGCTCTACCCCCACTAAATGGGGTAGCGCGCATCGATCGGTACTATCTTTGAGCTTCTCCGACTTTCGGAAGGGTTAGGGTTAGGGTTAGGGATGAAAGCACATAGGAGAAAGAGATATTCTTGAATAACTTTTTTTGTGAAGGTCGGAGAGACTTGGAAAGTGGTTGCATCTGGACTAATTTGGGTCCTGCGGATCGATTGGTACCATCCCCGAGCTTGTACGACCTTCGAAAGAGGTCGACCGACGAAATTCCCCCAAATCTGAGGAGATATTCTTGAATAACTTTTTTTGTGAAGGTCGGAGAGACTTGCAAGTAGGCTCTACCCCCACTAAATGGGGTAGCGCGCATCGATCGGTACCATCCTTGAGCTTCTCCGACTTTCGGAAGGGTTAGGGTTAGGGTTAGGGATGAAAGCACATAGGAGAAAGAGATATTCTTGAATAACTTTTTTTGTGAAGGTCGGAGAGACTTGCAAGTAGGCTCTACCCCCACTAAATGGGGTTGCGCGCATCGATCGGTACCATCCTTGAGCTTCTCCGACTTTCGGAAGGGTTAGGGTTAGGGATGAAAGCACATAGGAGAAAGAGATATTCTTGAATAACTTTTTTTGTGAAGGTCGGAGAGACTTGCAAGTAGGCTCTACCCCCACTAAATGGGGTAGCGCGCATCGATCGGTACCATCCTTGAGCTTCTCCGACTTTCGGAAGGGTTAGGGTTAGGGTTAGGGATGAAAGCACATAGGAGAAAGAGATATTCTTGAATAACTTTTTTTGTGAAGGTCGGAGAGACTTGGAAAGTGGTTGCATCTGGACTAATTTGGGTCCTGCGGATCGATTGGTACCATCCCCGAGCTTGTACGACCTTCGGAAGAGGTCGACCGACGAAATTCCCCCAAATCTGAGGAGATATTCTTGAATAACTTTTTTTGTGAAGGTCGGAGAGACTTGCAAGTAGGCTCTACCCCCACTAAATGGGGTAGCGCGCATCGATCGGTACCATCCTTGAGCTTCTCCGACTTTCGGAAGGGTTAGGGTTAGGGTTAGGGATGAAAGCACATAGGAGAAAGAGATATTCTTGAATAACTTTTTTTGTGAAGGTCGGAGAGACTTGCAAGTAGGCTCTACCCCCACTAAATGGGGTTGCGCGCATCGATCGGTACCATCCTTGAGCTTCTCCGACTTTCGGAAGGGTTAGGGTTAGGGATGAAAGCACATAGGAGAAAGAGATATTCTTGAATAACTTTTTTTGTGAAGGTCGGAGAGACTTGCAAGTAGGCTCTACCCCCACTAAATGGGGTAGCGCGCATCGATCGGTACCATCCTTGAGCTTCTCCGACTTTCGGAAGGGTTAGGGTTAGGGTTAGGGATGAAAGCACATAGGAGAAAGAGATATTCTTGAATAACTTTTTTTGTGAAGGTCGGAGAGACTTGGAAAGTGGTTGCATCTGGACTAATTTGGGTCCTGCGGATCGATTGGTACCATCCCCGAGCTTGTACGACCTTCGGAAGAGGTCGACCGACGAAATTCCCCCAAATCTGAGGAGATATTCTTGAATAACTTTTTTTGTGAAGGTCGGAGAGACTTGCAAGTAGGCTCTACCCCCACTAAATGGGGTAGCGCGCATCGATCGGTACCATCCTTGAGCTTCTCCGACTTTCGGAAGGGTTAGGGTTAGGGTTAGGGATGAAAGCACATAGGAGAAAGAGATATTCTTGAATAACTTTTTTTGTGAAGGTCGGAGAGACTTGCAAAGTGGTTGCATCTGGACTAATTTGGGTCCTGCGGATCGATTGGTACCATCCCCGAGCTTGTACGACCTTCGGAAGAGGTCGACCGACGAAATTCCCCCAAATCTGAGGAGATATTCTTGAATAACTTTTTTTGTGAAGGTCGGAGAGACTTGCAAGTAGGCTCTACCCCCACTAAATGGGGTAGCGCGCATCGATCGGTACCATCCTTGAGCTTCTCCGACTTTCGGAAGGGTTAGGGTTAGGGTTAGGGATGAAAGCACATAGGAGAAAGAGATATTCTTGAATAACTTTTTTTGTGAAGGTCGGAGAGACTTGCAAGTAGGCTCTACCCCCACTAAATGGGGTTGCGCGCATCGATCGGTACCATCCTTGAGCTTCTCCGACTTTCGGAAGGGTTAGGGTTAGGGTTAGGGATGAAAGCACATAGGAGAAAGAGATATTCTTGAATAACTTTTTTTGTGAAGGTCGGAGAGACTTGGAAAGTGGTTGCATCTGGACTAATTTGGGTCCTGCGGATCGATTGGTACCATCCCCGAGCTTGTACGACCTTCGAAAGAGGTCGACCGACGAAATTCCCCCAAATCTGAGGAGATATTCTTGAATAACTTTTTTTGTGAAGGTCGGAGAGACTTGCAAGTAGGCTCTACCCCCACTAAATGGGGTAGCGCGCATCGATCGGTACCATCCTTGAGCTTTTCCGACTTTCGGAAGGGTTAGGGTTAGGGTTAGGGATGAAAGCACATAGGAGAAAGAGATATTCTTGAATAACTTTTTTTGTGAAGGTCGGAGAGACTTGCAAGTAGGCTCTACCCCCACTAAATGGGGTTGCGCGCATCGATCGGTACCATCCTTGAGCTTCTCCGACTTTCGGAAGGGTTAGGGTTAGGGATGAAAGCACATAGGAGAAAGAGATATTCTTGAATAACTTTTTTTGTGAAGGTCGGAGAGACTTGCAAGTAGGCTTTACCCCCACTAAATGGGGTAGCGCGCATCGATCGGTACCATCCTTGAGCTTCTCCGACTTTCGGAAGGGTTAGGGTTAGGGTTAGGGATGAAAGCACATAGGAGAAAGAGATATTCTTGAATAACTTTTTTTGTAAAGGTCGGAGAGACTTGCAAGTAGGCTCTACCCCCACTAAATGGGGTTGCGCGCATCGATCGGTACCATCCTTGAGCTTCTCCGACTTTCGGAAGGGTTAGGGTTAGGGATGAAAGCACATAGGAGAAAGAGATATTCTTGAATAACTTTTTTTGTGAAGGTCGGAGAGACTTGAAAAGTGGTTGCATCTGGACTAATTTGGGTCCTGCGGATCGATTGGTACCATCCCCGAGCTTGTACGACCTTCGGAAGAGGTCGACCGACGAAATTCCCCCAAATCTGAGGAGATATTCTTGAATAACTTTTTTTGTGAAGGTCGGAGAGACTTGCAAGTAGGCTCTACCCCCACTAAATGGGGTAGCGCGCATCGATCGGTACCATCCTTGAGCTTCTCCGACTTTCGGAAGGGTTAGGGTTAGGGATGAAAGCACATAGGAGAAAGAGATATTCTTGAATAACTTTTTTTGTGAAGGTCGGAGAGACTTGGAAAGTGGTTGCATCTGGACTAATTTGGGTCCTGCGGATCGATTGGTACCATCCCCGAGCTTGTACGACCTTCGGAAGAGGTCGACCGACGAAATTCCCCCAAATCTGAGGAGATATTCTTGAATAACTTTTTTTGTGAAGGTCGGAGAGACTTGCAAGTAGGCTCTACCCCCACTAAATGGGGTAGCGCGCATCGATCGGTACCATCCTTGAGCTTCTCCGACTTTCGGAAGGGTTAGGGTTAGGGTTAGGGATGAAAGCACATAGGAGAAAGAGATATTCTTGAATAACTTTTTTTGTGAAGGTCGGAGAGACTTGGAAAGTGGTTGCATCTGGACTAATTTGGGTCCTGCGGATCGATTGGTACCATCCCCGAGCTTGTACGACCTTCGAAAAAGGTCGACCGACGAAATTCCCCCAAATCTGAGGAGATATTCTTGAATAACTTTTTTTGTGAAGGTCGGAGAGACTTGCAAGTAGGCTCTACCCCCACTAAATGGGGTAGCGCGCATCGATCGGTACCATCCTTGAGCTTCTCCGACTTTCGGAAGGGTTAGGGTTAGGGTTAGGGATGAAAGCACATAGGAGAAAGAGATATTCTTGAATAACTTTTTTTGTGAAGGTCGGAGAGACTTGGAAAGTGGTTGCATCTGGACTAATTTGGGTCCTGCGGATCGATTGGTACCATCCCCGAGCTTGTACGACCTTCGGAAGAGGTCGACCGACGAAATTCCCCCAAATCTGAGGAGATATTCTTGAATAACTTTTTTTGTGAAGGTCGGAGAGACTTGCAAGTAGGCTCTACCCCCACTAAATGGGGTAGCGCGCATCGATCGGTACCATCCTTGAGCTTCTCCGACTTTCGGAAGGGTTAGGGTTAGGGTTAGGGATGAAAGCACATAGGAGAAAGAGATATTCTTGAATAACTTTTTTTGTGAAGGTCGGAGAGACTTGCAAGTAGGCTCTACCCCCACTAAATGGGGTAGCGCGCATCGATCGGTACTATCTTTGAGCTTCTCCGACTTTCGGAAGGGTTAGGGTTAGGGTTAGGGATGAAAGCACATAGGAGAAAGAGATATTCTTGAATAACTTTTTTTGTGAAGGTCGGAGAGACTTGGAAAGTGGTTGCATCTGGACTAATTTGGGTCCTGCGGATCGATTGGTACCATCCCCGAGCTTGTACGACCTTCGAAAGAGGTCGACCGACGAAATTCCCCCAAATCTGAGGAGATATTCTTGAATAACTTTTTTTGTGAAGGTCGGAGAGACTTGCAAGTAGGCTCTACCCCCACTAAATGGGGTAGCGCGCATCGATCGGTACCATCCTTGAGCTTCTCCGACTTTCGGAAGGGTTAGGGTTAGGGTTAGGGATGAAAGCACATAGGAGAAAGAGATATTCTTGAATAACTTTTTTTGTGAAGGTCGGAGAGACTTGCAAGTAGGCTCTACCCCCACTAAATGGGGTTGCGCGCATCGATCGGTACCATCCTTGAGCTTCTCCGACTTTCGGAAGGGTTAGGGTTAGGGATGAAAGCACATAGGAGAAAGAGATATTCTTGAATAACTTTTTTTGTGAAGGTCGGAGAGACTTGCAAGTAGGCTCTACCCCCACTAAATGGGGTAGCGCGCATCGATCGGTACCATCCTTGAGCTTCTCCGACTTTCGGAAGGGTTAGGGTTAGGGTTAGGGATGAAAGCACATAGGAGAAAGAGATATTCTTGAATAACTTTTTTTGTGAAGGTCGGAGAGACTTGGAAAGTGGTTGCATCTGGACTAATTTGGGTCCTGCGGATCGATTGGTACCATCCCCGAGCTTGTACGACCTTCGGAAGAGGTCGACCGACGAAATTCCCCCAAATCTGAGGAGATATTCTTGAATAACTTTTTTTGTGAAGGTCGGAGAGACTTGCAAGTAGGCTCTACCCCCACTAAATGGGGTAGCGCGCATCGATCGGTACCATCCTTGAGCTTCTCCGACTTTCGGAAGGGTTAGGGTTAGGGTTAGGGATGAAAGCACATAGGAGAAAGAGATATTCTTGAATAACTTTTTTTGTGAAGGTCGGAGAGACTTGGAAAGTGGTTGCATCTGGACTAATTTGGGTCCTGCGGATCGATTGGTACCATCCCCGAGCTTGTACGACCTTCGAAAAAGGTCGACCGACGAAATTCCCCCAAATCTGAGGAGATATTCTTGAATAACTTTTTTTGTGAAGGTCGGAGAGACTTGCAAGTAGGCTCTACCCCCACTAAATGGGGTAGCGCGCATCGATCGGTACCATCCTTGAGCTTCTCCGACTTTCGGAAGGGTTAGGGTTAGGGTTAGGGATGAAAGCACATAGGAGAAAGAGATATTCTTGAATAACTTTTTTTGTGAAGGTCGGAGAGACTTGGAAAGTGGTTGCATCTGGACTAATTTGGGTCCTGCGGATCGATTGGTACCATCCCCGAGCTTGTACGACCTTCGGAAGAGGTCGACCGACGAAATTCCCCCAAATCTGAGGAGATATTCTTGAATAACTTTTTTTGTGAAGGTCGGAGAGACTTGCAAGTAGGCTCTACCCCCACTAAATGGGGTAGCGCGCATCGATCGGTACCATCCTTGAGCTTCTCCGACTTTCGGAAGGGTTAGGGTTAGGGTTAGGGATGAAAGCACATAGGAGAAAGAGATATTCTTGAATAACTTTTTTTGTGAAGGTCGGAGAGACTTGCAAGTAGGCTCTACCCCCACTAAATGGGGTAGCGCGCATCGATCGGTACTATCTTTGAGCTTCTCCGACTTTCGGAAGGGTTAGGGTTAGGGTTAGGGATGAAAGCACATAGGAGAAAGAGATATTCTTGAATAACTTTTTTTGTGAAGGTCGGAGAGACTTGGAAAGTGGTTGCATCTGGACTAATTTGGGTCCTGCGGATCGATTGGTACCATCCCCGAGCTTGTACGACCTTCGAAAGAGGTCGACCGACGAAATTCCCCCAAATCTGAGGAGATATTCTTGAATAACTTTTTTTGTGAAGGTCGGAGAGACTTGCAAGTAGGCTCTACCCCCACTAAATGGGGTAGCGCGCATCGATCGGTACCATCCTTGAGCTTCTCCGACTTTCGGAAGGGTTAGGGTTAGGGTTAGGGATGAAAGCACATAGGAGAAAGAGATATTCTTGAATAACTTTTTTTGTGAAGGTCGGAGAGACTTGCAAGTAGGCTCTACCCCCACTAAATGGGGTTGCGCGCATCGATCGGTACCATCCTTGAGCTTCTCCGACTTTCGGAAGGGTTAGGGTTAGGGATGAAAGCACATAGGAGAAAGAGATATTCTTGAATAACTTTTTTTGTGAAGGTCGGAGAGACTTGCAAGTAGGCTCTACCCCCACTAAATGGGGTAGCGCGCATCGATCGGTACCATCCTTGAGCTTCTCCGACTTTCGGAAGGGTTAGGGTTAGGGTTAGGGATGAAAGCACATAGGAGAAAGAGATATTCTTGAATAACTTTTTTTGTGAAGGTCGGAGAGACTTGGAAAGTGGTTGCATCTGGACTAATTTGGGTCCTGCGGATCGATTGGTACCATCCCCGAGCTTGTACGACCTTCGGAAGAGGTCGACCGACGAAATTCCCCCAAATCTGAGGAGATATTCTTGAATAACTTTTTTTGTGAAGGTCGGAGAGACTTGCAAGTAGGCTCTACCCCCACTAAATGGGGTAGCGCGCATCGATCG
Organism: Limanda limanda; assembly: GCF_963576545.1. NCBI lineage: Eukaryota > Metazoa > Chordata > Actinopteri > Pleuronectiformes > Pleuronectidae > Limanda > Limanda limanda. The sequence continues at coordinate 410,746 of NW_026870641.1, read as the reverse complement.
GTACCATCCTTGAGCTTCTCCGACTTTCGGAAGGGTTAGGGTTAGGGTTAGGGATGAAAGCACATAGGAGAAAGAGATATTCTTGAATAACTTTTTTTGTGAAGGTCGGAGAGACTTGCAAGTAGGCTCTACCCCCACTAAATGGGGTTGCGCGCATCGATCGGTACCATCCTTGAGCTTCTCCGACTTTCGGAAGGGTTAGGGTTAGGGATGAAAGCACATAGGAGAAAGAGATATTCTTGAATAACTTTTTTTGTGAAGGTCGGAGAGACTTGCAAGTAGGCTCTACCCCCACTAAATGGGGTAGCGCGCATCGATCGGTACCATCCTTGAGCTTCTCCGACTTTCGGAAGGGTTAGGGTTAGGGTTAGGGATGAAAGCACATAGGAGAAAGAGATATTCTTGAATAACTTTTTTTGTGAAGGTCGGAGAGACTTGGAAAGTGGTTGCATCTGGACTAATTTGGGTCCTGCGGATCGATTGGTACCATCCCCGAGCTTGTACGACCTTCGGAAGAGGTCGACCGACGAAATTCCCCCAAATCTGAGGAGATATTCTTGAATAACTTTTTTTGTGAAGGTCGGAGAGACTTGCAAGTAGGCTCTACCCCCACTAAATGGGGTAGCGCGCATCGATCGGTACCATCCTTGAGCTTCTCCGACTTTCGGAAGGGTTAGGGTTAGGGTTAGGGATGAAAGCACATAGGAGAAAGAGATATTCTTGAATAACTTTTTTTGTGAAGGTCGGAGAGACTTGCAAAGTGGTTGCATCTGGACTAATTTGGGTCCTGCGGATCGATTGGTACCATCCCCGAGCTTGTACGACCTTCGGAAGAGGTCGACCGACGAAATTCCCCCAAATCTGAGGAGATATTCTTGAATAACTTTTTTTGTGAAGGTCGGAGAGACTTGCAAGTAGGCTCTACCCCCACTAAATGGGGTAGCGCGCATCGATCGGTACCATCCTTGAGCTTCTCCGACTTTCGGAAGGGTTAGGGTTAGGGTTAGGGATGAAAGCACATAGGAGAAAGAGATATTCTTGAATAACTTTTTTTGTGAAGGTCGGAGAGACTTGCAAGTAGGCTCTACCCCCACTAAATGGGGTTGCGCGCATCGATCGGTACCATCCTTGAGCTTCTCCGACTTTCGGAAGGGTTAGGGTTAGGGTTAGGGATGAAAGCACATAGGAGAAAGAGATATTCTTGAATAACTTTTTTTGTGAAGGTCGGAGAGACTTGGAAAGTGGTTGCATCTGGACTAATTTGGGTCCTGCGGATCGATTGGTACCATCCCCGAGCTTGTACGACCTTCGAAAGAGGTCGACCGACGAAATTCCCCCAAATCTGAGGAGATATTCTTGAATAACTTTTTTTGTGAAGGTCGGAGAGACTTGCAAGTAGGCTCTACCCCCACTAAATGGGGTAGCGCGCATCGATCGGTACCATCCTTGAGCTTTTCCGACTTTCGGAAGGGTTAGGGTTAGGGTTAGGGATGAAAGCACATAGGAGAAAGAGATATTCTTGAATAACTTTTTTTGTGAAGGTCGGAGAGACTTGCAAGTAGGCTCTACCCCCACTAAATGGGGTTGCGCGCATCGATCGGTACCATCCTTGAGCTTCTCCGACTTTCGGAAGGGTTAGGGTTAGGGATGAAAGCACATAGGAGAAAGAGATATTCTTGAATAACTTTTTTTGTGAAGGTCGGAGAGACTTGCAAGTAGGCTCTACCCCCACTAAATGGGGTAGCGCGCATCGATCGGTACCATCCTTGAGCTTCTCCGACTTTCGGAAGGGTTAGGGTTAGGGTTAGGGATGAAAGCACATAGGAGAAAGAGATATTCTTGAATAACTTTTTTTGTAAAGGTCGGAGAGACTTGCAAGTAGGCTCTACCCCCACTAAATGGGGTTGCGCGCATCGATCGGTACCATCCTTGAGCTTCTCCGACTTTCGGAAGGGTTAGGGTTAGGGATGAAAGCACATAGGAGAAAGAGATATTCTTGAATAACTTTTTTTGTGAAGGTCGGAGAGACTTGAAAAGTGGTTGCATCTGGACTAATTTGGGTCCTGCGGATCGATTGGTACCATCCCCGAGCTTGTACGACCTTCGGAAGAGGTCGACCGACGAAATTCCCCCAAATCTGAGGAGATATTCTTGAATAACTTTTTTTGTGAAGGTCGGAGAGACTTGCAAGTAGGCTCTACCCCCACTAAATGGGGTAGCGCGCATCGATCGGTACCATCCTTGAGCTTCTCCGACTTTCGGAAGGGTTAGGGTTAGGGATGAAAGCACATAGGAGAAAGAGATATTCTTGAATAACTTTTTTTGTGAAGGTCGGAGAGACTTGGAAAGTGGTTGCATCTGGACTAATTTGGGTCCTGCGGATCGATTGAGACCATCCCCGAGCTTGTACGACCTTCGGAAGAGGTCGACCGACGAAATTCCCCCAAATCTGAGGAGATATTCTTGAATAACTTTTTTTGTGAAGGTCGGAGAGACTTGCAAGTAGGCTCTACCCCCACTAAATGGGGTAGCGCGCATCGATCGGTACCATCCTTGAGCTTCTCCGACTTTCGGAAGGGTTAGGGTTAGGGTTAGGGATGAAAGCACATAGGAGAAAGAGATATTCTTGAATAACTTTTTTTGTGAAGGTCGGAGAGACTTGGAAAGTGGTTGCATCTGGACTAATTTGGGTCCTGCGGATCGATTGGTACCATCCCCGAGCTTGTACGACCTTCGGAAGAGGTCGACCGACGAAATTCCCCCAAATCTGAGGAGATATTCTTGAATAACTTTTTTTGTGAAGGTCGGAGAGACTTGCAAGTAGGCTCTACCCCCACTAAATGGGGTAGCGCGCATCGATCGGTACCATCCTTGAGCTTCTCCGACTTTCGGAAGGGTTAGGGTTAGGGTTAGGGATGAAAGCACATAGGAGAAAGAGATATTCTTGAATAACTTTTTTTGTGAAGGTCGGAGAGACTTGGAAAGTGGTTGCATCTGGACTAATTTGGGTCCTGCGGATCGATTGGTACCATCCCCGAGCTTGTACGACCTTCGGAAGAGGTCGACCGACGAAATTCCCCCAAATCTGAGGAGATATTCTTGAATAACTTTTTTTGTGAAGGTCGGAGAGACTTGCAAGTAGGCTCTACCCCCACTAAATGGGGTAGCGCGCATCGATCGGTACCATCCTTGAGCTTCTCCGACTTTCGGAAGGGTTAGGGTTAGGGATGAAAGCACATAGGAGAAAGAGATATTCTTGAATAACTTTTTTTGTGAAGGTCGGAGAGACTTGCAAGTAGGCTCTACCCCCACTAAATGGGGTAGCGCGCATCGATCGGTACCATCCTTGAGCTTCTCCGACTTTCGGAAGGGTTAGGGTTAGGGTTAGGGATGAAAGCACATAGGAGAAAGAGATATTCTTGAATAACTTTTTTTGTAAAGGTCGGAGAGACTTGCAAGTAGGCTCTACCCCCACTAAATGGGGTTGCGCGCATCGATCGGTACCATCCTTGAGCTTCTCCGACTTTCGGAAGGGTTAGGGTTAGGGATGAAAGCACATAGGAGAAAGAGATATTCTTGAATAACTTTTTTTGTGAAGGTCGGAGAGACTTGAAAAGTGGTTGCATCTGGACTAATTTGGGTCCTGCGGATCGATTGGTACCATCCCCGAGCTTGTACGACCTTCGGAAGAGGTCGACCGACGAAATTCCCCCAAATCTGAGGAGATATTCTTGAATAACTTTTTTTGTGAAGGTCGGAGAGACTTGCAAGTAGGCTCTACCCCCACTAAATGGGGTAGCGCGCATCGATCGGTACCATCCTTGAGCTTCTCCGACTTTCGGAAGGGTTAGGGTTAGGGATGAAAGCACATAGGAGAAAGAGATATTCTTGAATAACTTTTTTTGTGAAGGTCGGAGAGACTTGGAAAGTGGTTGCATCTGGACTAATTTGGGTCCTGCGGATCGATTGGTACCATCCCCGAGCTTGTACGACCTTCGGAAGAGGTCGACCGACGAAATTCCCCCAAATCTGAGGAGATATTCTTGAATAACTTTTTTTGTGAAGGTCGGAGAGACTTGCAAGTAGGCTCTACCCCCACTAAATGGGGTAGCGCGCATCGATCGGTACCATCCTTGAGCTTCTCCGACTTTCGGAAGGGTTAGGGTTAGGGTTAGGGATGAAAGCACATAGGAGAAAGAGATATTCTTGAATAACTTTTTTTGTGAAGGTCGGAGAGACTTGAAAAGTGGTTGCATCTGGACTAATTTGGGTCCTGCGGTTCGATTGGTACCATCCCCGAGCTTGTACGACCTTCGGAAGAGGTCGACCGACGAAATTCCCCCAAATCTGAGGAGATATTCTTGAATAACTTTTTTTGTGAAGGTCGGAGAGACTTGCAAGTAGGCTCTACCCCCACTAAATGGGGTAGCGCATCGATCGGTACCATCCTTGAGCTTCTCCGACTTTCGGAAGGGTTAGGGTTAGGGTTAGGGATGAAAGCACATAGGAGAAAGAGATATTCTTGAATAACTTTTTTTGTGAAGGTCGGAGAGACTTGCAAGTAGGCTCTACCCCCACTAAATGGGGTAGCGCGCATCGATCGGTACTATCCTTGAGCTTCTCCGACTTTCGGAAGGGTTAGGGTTAGGGTTAGGGATGAAAGCACATAGGAGAAAGAGATATTCTTGAATAACTTTTTTTGTGAAGGTCAGAGAGACTTGGAAAGTGGTTGCATCTGGACTAATTTGGGTCCTGCGGATCGATTGGTACCATCCCCGAGCTTGTACGACCTTCGAAAAAGGTCGACCGACGAAATTCCCCCAAATCTGAGGAGATATTCTTGAATAACTTTTTTTGTGAAGGTCGGAGAGACTTGCAAGTAGGCTCTACCCCCACTAAATGGGGTAGCGCGCATCGATCGGTACCATCCTTGAGCTTCTCCGACTTTCGGAAGGGTTAGGGTTAGGGTTAGGGATGAAAGCACATAGGAGAAAGAGATATTCTTGAATAACTTTTTTTGTGAAGGTCGGAGAGACTTGGAAAGTGGTTGCATCTGGACTAATTTGGGTCCTGCGGATCGATTGGTACCATCCCCGAGCTTGTACGACCTTCGGAAGAGGTCGACCGACGAAATTCCCCCAAATCTGAGGAGATATTCTTGAATAACTTTTTTTGTGAAGGTCGGAGAGACTTGCAAGTAGGCTCTACCCCCACTAAATGGGGTAGCGCGCATCGATCGGTACCATCCTTGAGCTTCTCCGACTTTCGGAAGGGTTAGGGTTAGGGTTAGGGATGAAAGCACATAGGAGAAAGAGATATTCTTGAATAACTTTTTTTGTGAAGGTCGGAGAGACTTGCAAGTAGGCTCTACCCCCACTAAATGGGGTAGCGCGCATCGATCGGTACTATCTTTGAGCTTCTCCGACTTTCGGAAGGGTTAGGGTTAGGGTTAGGGATGAAAGCACATAGGAGAAAGAGATATTCTTGAATAACTTTTTTTGTGAAGGTCGGAGAGACTTGGAAAGTGGTTGCATCTGGACTAATTTGGGTCCTGCGGATCGATTGGTACCATCCCCGAGCTTGTACGACCTTTGAAAGAGGTCGACCGACGAAATTCCCCCAAATCTGAGGAGATATTCTTGAATAACTTTTTTTGTGAAGGTCGGAGAGACTTGCAAGTAGGCTCTACCCCCACTAAATGGGGTAGCGCGCATCGATCGGTACCATCCTTGAGCTTCTCCGACTTTCGGAAGGGTTAGGGTTAGGGTTAGGGATGAAAGCACATAGGAGAAAGAGATATTCTTGAATAACTTTTTTTGTGAAGGTCGGAGAGACTTGCAAGTAGGCTCTACCCCCACTAAATGGGGTTGCGCGCATCGATCGGTACCATCCTTGAGCTTCTCCGACTTTCGGAAGGGTTAGGGTTAGGGATGAAAGCACATAGGAGAAAGAGATATTCTTGAATAACTTTTTTTGTGAAGGTCGGAGAGACTTGCAAGTAGGCTCTACCCCCACTAAATGGGGTAGCGCGCATCGATCGGTACCATCCTTGAGCTTCTCCGACTTTCGGAAGGGTTAGGGTTAGGGTTAGGGATGAAAGCACATAGGAGAAAGAGATATTCTTGAATAACTTTTTTTGTGAAGGTCGGAGAGACTTGGAAAGTGGTTGCATCTGGACTAATTTGGGTCCTGCGGATCGATTGGTACCATCCCCGAGCTTGTACGACCTTCGGAAGAGGTCGACCGACGAAATTCCCCCAAATCTGAGGAGATATTCTTGAATAACTTTTTTTGTGAAGGTCGGAGAGACTTGCAAGTAGGCTCTACCCCCACTAAATGGGGTAGCGCGCATCGATCGGTACCATCCTTGAGCTTCTCCGACTTTCGGAAGGGTTAGGGTTAGGGTTAGGGATGAAAGCACATAGGAGAAAGAGATATTCTTGAATAACTTTTTTTGTGAAGGTCGGAGAGACTTGCAAGTAGGCTCTACCCCCACTAAATGGGGTTGCGCGCATCGATCGGTACCATCCTTGAGCTTCTCCGACTTTCGGAAGGGTTAGGGTTAGGGATGAAAGCACATAGGAGAAAGAGATATTCTTGAATAACTTTTTTTGTGAAGGTCGGAGAGACTTGCAAGTAGGCTCTACCCCCACTAAATGGGGTAGCGCGCATCGATCGGTACCATCCTTGAGCTTCTCCGACTTTCGGAAGGGTTAGGGTTAGGGTTAGGGATGAAAGCACATAGGAGAAAGAGATATTCTTGAATAACTTTTTTTGTGAAGGTCGGAGAGACTTGGAAAGTGGTTGCATCTGGACTAATTTGGGTCCTGCGGATCGATTGGTACCATCCCCGAGCTTGTACGACCTTCGGAAGAGGTCGACCGACGAAATTCCCCCAAATCTGAGGAGATATTCTTGAATAACTTTTTTTGTGAAGGTCGGAGAGACTTGCAAGTAGGCTCTACCCCCACTAAATGGGGTAGCGCGCATCGATCGGTACCATCCTTGAGCTTCTCCGACTTTCGGAAGGGTTAGGGTTAGGGTTAGGGATGAAAGCACATAGGAGAAAGAGATATTCTTGAATAACTTTTTTTGTGAAGGTCGGAGAGACTTGCAAAGTGGTTGCATCTGGACTAATTTGGGTCCTGCGGATCGATTGGTACCATCCCCGAGCTTGTACGACCTTCGGAAGAGGTCGACCGACGAAATTCCCCCAAATCTGAGGAGATATTCTTGAATAACTTTTTTTGTGAAGGTCGGAGAGACTTGCAAGTAGGCTCTACCCCCACTAAATGGGGTAGCGCGCATCGATCGGTACCATCCTTGAGCTTCTCCGACTTTCGGAAGGGTTAGGGTTAGGGTTAGGGATGAAAGCACATAGGAGAAAGAGATATTCTTGAATAACTTTTTTTGTGAAGGTCGGAGAGACTTGCAAGTAGGCTCTACCCCCACTAAATGGGGTTGCGCGCATCGATCGGTACCATCCTTGAGCTTCTCCGACTTTCGGAAGGGTTAGGGTTAGGGTTAGGGATGAAAGCACATAGGAGAAAGAGATATTCTTGAATAACTTTTTTTGTGAAGGTCGGAGAGACTTGGAAAGTGGTTGCATCTGGACTAATTTGGGTCCTGCGGATCGATTGGTACCATCCCCGAGCTTGTACGACCTTCGAAAGAGGTCGACCGACGAAATTCCCCCAAATCTGAGGAGATATTCTTGAATAACTTTTTTTGTGAAGGTCGGAGAGACTTGCAAGTAGGCTCTACCCCCACTAAATGGGGTAGCGCGCATCGATCGGTACCATCCTTGAGCTTTTCCGACTTTCGGAAGGGTTAGGGTTAGGGTTAGGGATGAAAGCACATAGGAGAAAGAGATATTCTTGAATAACTTTTTTTGTGAAGGTCGGAGAGACTTGCAAGTAGGCTCTACCCCCACTAAATGGGGTTGCGCGCATCGATCGGTACCATCCTTGAGCTTCTCCGACTTTCGGAAGGGTTAGGGTTAGGGATGAAAGCACATAGGAGAAAGAGATATTCTTGAATAACTTTTTTTGTGAAGGTCGGAGAGACTTGCAAGTAGGCTCTACCCCCACTAAATGGGGTAGCGCGCATCGATCGGTACCATCCTTGAGCTTCTCCGACTTTCGGAAGGGTTAGGGTTAGGGTTAGGGATGAAAGCACATAGGAGAAAGAGATATTCTTGAATAACTTTTTTTGTGAAGGTCGGAGAGACTTGCAAGTAGGCTCTACCCCCACTAAATGGAGTTGCGCGCATCGATCGGTACCATCCTTGAGCTTCTCCGACTTTCGGAAGGGTTAGGGTTAGGGTTAGGGATGAAAGCACATAGGAGAAAGAGATATTCTTGAATAACTTTTTTTGTGAAGGTCGGAGAGACTTGCAAGTAGGCTCTACCCCCACTAAATGGGGTAGCGCACATCGATCGGTACCATCCTTGAGCTTCTCCGACTTTCGGAAGGGTTAGGGTTAGGGTTAGGGATGAAAGCACATAGGAGAAAGAGATATTCTTGAATAACTTTTTTTGTGAAGGTCGGAGAGACTTGCAAGTAGGCTCTACCCCCACTAAATGGGGTTGCGCGCATCGATCGGTACCATCCTTGAGCTTCTCCGACTTTCGGAAGGGTTAGGGTTAGGGATGAAAGCACATAGGAGAAAGAGATATTCTTGAATAACTTTTTTTGTGAAGGTCGGAGAGACTTGGAAAGTGGTTGCATCTGGACTAATTTGGGTCCTGCGGATCGATTGGTACCATCCCCGAGCTTGTACGACCTTCGGAAGAGGTCGACCGACGAAATTCCCCCAAATCTGAGGAGATATTCTTGAATAACTTTTTTTGTGAAGGTCGGAGAGACTTGCAAGTAGGCTCTACCCCCACTAAATGGGGTAGCGCGCATCGATCGGTACCATCCTTGAGCTTCTCCGACTTTCGGAAGGGTTAGGGTTAGGGTTAGGGATGAAAGCACATAGGAGAAAGAGATATTCTTGAATAACTTTTTTTGTGAAGGTCGGAGAGACTTGGAAAGTGGTTGCATCTGGACTAATTTGGGTCCTGCGGATCGATTGGTACCATCCCCGAGCTTGTACGACCTTCGGAAGAGGTCGACCGACGAAATTCCCCCAAATCTGAGGAGATATTCTTGAATAACTTTTTTTGTGAAGGTCGGAGAGACTTGCAAGTAGGCTCTACCCCCACTAAATGGGGTAGCGCGCATCGATTGGTACCATCCTTGAGCTTCTCCGACTTTCGGAAGGGTTAGGGTTAGGGATGAAAGCACATAGGAGAAAGAGATATTCTTGAATAACTTTTTTTGTGAAGGTCGGAGAGACTTGCAAGTAGGCTCTACCCCCACTAAATGGGGTTGCGCGCATCGATCGGTACCATCCTTGAGCTTTTCCGACTTTCGGAAGGGTTAGGGTTAGGGATGAAAGCACATAGGAGAAAGAGATATTCTTGAATAACTTTTTTTGTGAAGGTCGGAGAGACTTGGAAAGTGGTTGCATCTGGACTAATTTGGGTCCTGCGGATCGATTGGTACCATCCCCGAGCTTGTACGACCTTCGGAAGAGGTCGACCGACGAAATTCCCCCAAATCTGAGGAGATATTCTTGAATAACTTTTTTTTTGAAGGTCGGAGAGACTTGCAAGTAGGCTCTACCCCCACTAAATGGGGTAGCGCGCATCGATCGGTACCATCCTTGAGCTTCTCCGACTTTCGGAAGGGTTAGGGTTAGGGATGAAAGCACATAGGAGAAAGAGATATTCTTGAATAACTTTTTTTGTGAAGGTCGGAGAGACTTGAAAAGTGGTTGCATCTGGACTAATTTGGGTCCTGCGGATCGATTGGTACCATCCCCGAGCTTGTACGACCTTCGGAAGAGGTCGACCGACGAAATTCCCCCAAATCTGAGGAGATATTCTTGAATAACTTTTTTTGTGAAGGTCGGAGAGACTTGCAAGTAGGCTCTACCCCCACTAAATGGGGTAGCGCGCATCGATCGGTACCATCCTTGAGCTTCTCCGACTTTCGGAAGGGTTAGGGTTAGGGTTAGGGATGAAAGCACATAGGAGAAAGAGATATTCTTGAATAACTTTTTTTGTGAAGGTTGGAGAGACTTGGAAAGTGGTTGCATCTGGACTAATTTGGGTCCTGCGGATCGATTGGTACCATCCCCGAGCTTGTACGACCTTCGGAAGAGGTCGACCGACGAAATTCCCCCAAATCTGAGGAGATATTCTTGAATAACTTTTTTTGTGAAGGTCGGAGAGACTTGCAAGTAGGCTCTACCCCCACTAAATGGGGTAGCGCGCATCGATCGGTACCATACTTGAGCTTCTCCGACTTTCGGAAGGGTTAGGGTTAGGGTTAGGGATGAAAGCACATAGGAGAAAGAGATATTCTTGAATAACTTTTTTTGTGAAGGTCGGAGAGACTTGCAAGTAGGCTCTACCCCCACTAAATGGGGTTGCGCGCATCGATCGGTACCATCCTTGAGCTTCTCCGACTTTCGGAAGGGTTAGGGTTAGGGATGAAAGCACATAGGAGAAAGAGATATTCTTGAATAACTTTTTTTGTGAAGGTCGGAGAGACTTGCAAGTAGGCTCTACCCCCACTAAATGGGGTAGCGCGCATCGATCGGTACCATCCTTGAGCTTCTCCGACTTTCGGAAGGGTTAGGGTTAGGGTTAGGGATGAAAGCACATAGGAGAAAGAGATATTCTTGAATAACTTTTTTTGTGAAGGTCGGAGAGACTTGCAAGTAGGCTCTACCCCCACTAAATGGGGTTGCGCGCATCGATCGGTACCATCCTTGAGCTTCTCCGACTTTCGGAAGGGTTAGGGTTAGGGATGAAAGCACATAGGAGAAAGAGATATTCTTGAATAACTTTTTTTGTGAAGGTCGGAGAGACTTGAAAAGTGGTTGCATCTGGACTAATTTGGGTCCTGCGGATCGATTGGTACCATCCCCGAGCTTGTACGACCTTCGGAAGAGGTCGACCGACGAAATTCCCCCAAATCTGAGGAGATATTCTTGAATAACTTTTTTTGTGAAGGTCGGAGAGACTTGCAAGTAGGCTCTACCCCCACTAAATGGGGTAGCGCGCATCGATCGGTACCATCCTTGAGCTTCTCCGACTTTCGGAAGGGTTAGGGTTAGGGTTAGGGATGAAAGCACATAGGAGAAAGAGATATTCTTGAATAACTTTTTTTGTGAAGGTCGGAGAGACTTGGAAAGTGGTTGCATCTGGACTAATTTGGGTCCTGCGGATCGATTGGTACCATCCCTGAGCTTGTACGACCTTCGGAAGAGGTCGACCGACGAAATTCCCCCAAATCTGAGGAGATATTCTTGAATAACTTTTTTTGTGAAGGTCGGAGAGACTTGCAAGTAGGCTCTACCCCCAATAAATGGGGTAGCGCGCATCGATCGGTACCATCCTTGAGCTTCTCCGACTTTCGGAAGGGTTAGGGTTAGGGTTAGGGATGAAAGCACATAGGAGAAAGAGATATTCTTGAATAACTTTTTTTGTGAAGGTCGGAGAGACTTGCAAGTAGGCTCTACCCCCACTAAATGGGGTTGCGCGCATCGATCGGTACCATCCTTGAGCTTCTCCGACTTTCGGAAGGGTTAGGGTTAGGGTTAGGGATGAAAGCACATAGGAGAAAGAGATATTCTTGAATAACTTTTTTTGTGAAGGTCGGAGAGACTTGGAAAGTGGTTGCATCTGGACTAATTTGGGTCCTGCGGATCGATTGGTACCATCCCCGAGCTTGTACGACCTTCGAAAGAGGTCGACCGACGAAATTCCCCCAAATCTGAGGAGATATTCTTGAATAACTTTTTTTGTGAAGGTCGGAGAGACTTGCAAGTAGGCTCTACCCCCACTAAATGGGGTAGCGCGCATCGATCGGTACCATCCTTGAGCTTTTCCGACTTTCGGAAGGGTTAGGGTTAGGGTTAGGGATGAAAGCACATAGGAGAAAGAGATATTCTTGAATAACTTTTTTTGTGAAGGTCGGAGAGACTTGCAAGTAGGCTCTACCCCCACTAAATGGGGTTGCGCGCATCGATCGGTACCATCCTTGAGCTTCTCCGACTTTCGGAAGGGTTAGGGTTAGGGATGAAAGCACATAGGAGAAAGAGATATTCTTGAATAACTTTTTTTGTGAAGGTCGGAGAGACTTGCAAGTAGGCTCTACCCCCACTAAATGGGGTAGCGCGCATCGATCGGTACCATCCTTGAGCTTCTCCGACTTTCGGAAGGGTTAGGGTTAGGGTTAGGGATGAAAGCACATAGGAGAAAGAGATATTCTTGAATAACTTTTTTTGTAAAGGTCGGAGAGACTTGCAAGTAGGCTCTACCCCCACTAAATGGGGTTGCGCGCATCGATCAGTACCATCCTTGAGCTTCTCCGACTTTCGGAAGGGTTAGGGTTAGGGATGAAAGCACATAGGAGAAAGAGATATTCTTGAATAACTTTTTTTGTGAAGGTCGGAGAGACTTGAAAAGTGGTTGCATCTGGACTAATTTGGGTCCTGCGGATCGATTGGTACCATCCCCGAGCTTGTACGACCTTTGGAAGAGGTCGACCGACGAAATTCCCCCAAATCTGAGGAGATATTCTTGAATAACTTTTTTTGTGAAGGTCGGAGAGACTTGCAAGTAGGCTCTACCCCCACTAAATGGGGTAGCGCGCATCGATCGGTACCATCCTTGAGCTTCTCCGACTTTCGGAAGGGTTAGGGTTAGGGTTAGGGATGAAAGCACATAGGAGAAAGAGATATTCTTGAATAACTTTTTTTGTGAAGGTTGGAGAGACTTGGAAAGTGGTTGCATCTGGACTAATTTGGGTCCTGCGGATCGATTGGTACCATCCCCGAGCTTGTACGACCTTCGGAAGAGGTCGACCGACGAAATTCCCCCAAATCTGAGGAGATATTCTTGAATAACTTTTTTTGTGAAGGTCGGAGAGACTTGCAAGTAGGCTCTACCCCCACTAAATGGGGTAGCGCGCATCGATCGGTACCATACTTGAGCTTCTCCGACTTTCGGAAGGGTTAGGGTTAGGGTTAGGGATGAAAGCACATAGGAGAAAGAGATATTCTTGAATAACTTTTTTTGTGAAGGTCGGAGAGACTTGCAAGTAGGCTCTACCCCCACTAAATGGGGTTGCGCGCATCGATCGGTACCATCCTTGAGCTTCTCCGACTTTCGGAAGGGTTAGGGTTAGGGATGAAAGCACATAGGAGAAAGAGATATTCTTGAATAACTTTTTTTGTGAAGGTCGGAGAGACTTGCAAGTAGGCTCTACCCCCACTAAATGGGGTAGCGCGCATCGATCGGTACCATCCTTGAGCTTCTCCGACTTTCGGAAGGGTTAGGGTTAGGGTTAGGGATGAAAGCACATAGGAGAAAGAGATATTCTTGAATAACTTTTTTTGTAAAGGTCGGAGAGACTTGCAAGTAGGCTCTACCCCCACTAAATGGGGTTGCGCGCATCGATCGGTACCATCCTTGAGCTTCTCCGACTTTCGGAAGGGTTAGGGTTAGGGATGAAAGCACATAGGAGAAAGAGATATTCTTGAATAACTTTTTTTGTGAAGGTCGGAGAGACTTGAAAAGTGGTTGCATCTGGACTAATTTGGGTCCTGCGGATCGATTGGTACCATCCCCGAGCTTGTACGACCTTCGGAAGAGGTCGACCGACGAAATTCCCCCAAATCTGAGGAGATATTCTTGAATAACTTTTTTTGTGAAGGTCGGAGAGACTTGCAAGTAGGCTCTACCCCCACTAAATGGGGTAGCGCGCATCGATCGGTACCATCCTTGAGCTTCTCCGACTTTCGGAAGGGTTAGGGTTAGGGTTAGGGATGAAAGCACATAGGAGAAAGAGATATTCTTGAATAACTTTTTTTGTGAAGGTCGGAGAGACTTGGAAAGTGGTTGCATCTGGACTAATTTGGGTCCTGCGGATCGATTGGTACCATCCCCGAGCTTGTACGACCTTCGGAAGAGGTCGACCGACGAAATTCCCCCAAATCTGAGGAGATATTCTTGAATAACTTTTTTTGTGAAGGTCGGAGAGACTTGCAAGTAGGCTCTACCCCCACTAAATGGGGTAGCGCGCATCGATCGGTACCATCCTTGAGCTTCTCCGACTTTCGGAAGGGTTAGGGTTAGGGTTAGGGATGAAAGCACATAGGAGAAAGAGATATTCTTGAATAACTTTTTTTGTGAAGGTCGGAGAGACTTGGAAAGTGGTTGCATCTGGACTAATTTGGGTCCTGCGGATCGATTGGTACCATCCCCGAGCTTGTACGACCTTCGAAAGAGGTCGACCGACGAAATTCCCCCAAATCTGAGGAGATATTCTTGAATAACTTTTTTTGTGAAGGTCGGAGAGACTTGCAAGTAGGCTCTACCCCCACTAAATGGGGTAGCGCGCATCGATCGGTACCATCCTTGAGCTTCTCCGACTTTCGGAAGGGTTAGGGTTAGGGTTAGGGATGAAAGCACATAGGAGAAAGAGATATTCTTGAATAACTTTTTTTGTGAAGGTCGGAGAGACTTGCAAGTAGGCTCTACCCCCACTAAATGGGGTTGCGCGCATCGATCGGTACCATCTCTGAGCTTCTCCGACTTTCGGAAGGGTTAGGGTTAGGGATGAAAGCACATAGGAGAAAGAGATATTCTTGAATAACTTTTTTTGTGAAGGTCGGAGAGACTTGGAAAGTGGTTGCATCTGGACTAATTTGGGTCCTGCGGATCGATTGGTACCATCCCCGAGCTTGTACGACCTTCGGAAGAGGTCGACCGACGAAATTCCGCCAAATCTGAGGAGATATTCTTGAATAACTTTTTTTGTGAAGGTCGGAGAGACTTGCAAGTAGGCTCTACCCCCACTAAATGGGGTAGCGCGCATCGATCGGTACCATCCTTGAGCTTCTCCGACTTTCGGAAGGGTTACGGTTAGGGTTAGGGATGAAAGCACATAGGAGAAAGAGATATTCTTGAATAACTTTTTTTGTGAAGGTCGGAGAGACTTGCAAGTAGGCTCTACCCCCACTAAATGGAGTTGCGCGCATCGATCGGTACCATCCTTGAGCTTCTCCGACTTTCGGAAGGGTTAGGGTTAGGGTTAGGGATGAAAGCACATAGGAGAAAGAGATATTCTTGAATAACTTTTTTTGTGAAGGTCGGAGAGACTTGCAAGTAGGCTCTACCCCCACTAAATGGGGTAGCGCACATCGATCGGTACCATCCTTGAGCTTCTCCGACTTTCGGAAGGGTTAGGGTTAGGGTTAGGGATGAAAGCACATAGGAGAAAGAGATATTCTTGAATAACTTTTTTTGTGAAGGTCGGAGAGACTTGCAAGTAGGCTCTACCCCCACTAAATGGGGTTGCGCGCATCGATCGGTACCATCCTTGAGCTTCTCCGACTTTCGGAAGGGTTAGGGTTAGGGATGAAAGCACATAGGAGAAAGAGATATTCTTGAATAACTTTTTTTGTGAAGGTCGGAGAGACTTGGAAAGTGGTTGCATCTGGACTAATTTGGGTCCTGCGGATCGATTGGTACCATCCCCGAGCTTGTACGACCTTCGGAAGAGGTCGACCGACGAAATTCCCCCAAATCTGAGGAGATATTCTTGAATAACTTTTTTTGTGAAGGTCGGAGAGACTTGCAAGTAGGCTCTACCCCCACTAAATGGGGTAGCGCGCATCGATCGGTACCATCCTTGAGCTTCTCCGACTTTCGGAAGGGTTAGGGTTAGGGTTAGGGATGAAAGCACATAGGAGAAAGAGATATTCTTGAATAACTTTTTTTGTGAAGGTCGGAGAGACTTGGAAAGTGGTTGCATCTGGACTAATTTGGGTCCTGCGGATCGATTGGTACCATCCCCGAGCTTGTACGACCTTCGGAAGAGGTCGACCGACGAAATTCCCCCAAATCTGAGGAGATATTCTTGAATAACTTTTTTTGTGAAGGTCGGAGAGACTTGCAAGTAGGCTCTACCCCCACTAAATGGGGTAGCGCGCATCGATTGGTACCATCCTTGAGCTTCTCCGACTTTCGGAAGGGTTAGGGTTAGGGATGAAAGCACATAGGAGAAAGAGATATTCTTGAATAACTTTTTTTGTGAAGGTCGGAGAGACTTGCAAGTAGGCTCTACCCCCACTAAATGGGGTTGCGCGCATCGATCGGTACCATCCTTGAGCTTTTCCGACTTTCGGAAGGGTTAGGGTTAGGGATGAAAGCACATAGGAGAAAGAGATATTCTTGAATAACTTTTTTTGTGAAGGTCGGAGAGACTTGGAAAGTGGTTGCATCTGGACTAATTTGGGTCCTGCGGATCGATTGGTACCATCCCCGAGCTTGTACGACCTTCGGAAGAGGTCGACCGACGAAATTCCCCCAAATCTGAGGAGATATTCTTGAATAACTTTTTTTTTGAAGGTCGGAGAGACTTGCAAGTAGGCTCTACCCCCACTAAATGGGGTAGCGCGCATCGATCGGTACCATCCTTGAGCTTCTCCGACTTTCGGAAGGGTTAGGGTTAGGGATGAAAGCACATAGGAGAAAGAGATATTCTTGAATAACTTTTTTTGTGAAGGTCGGAGAGACTTGCAAGTAGGCTCTACCCCCACTAAATGGGGTTGCGCGCATCGATCGGTACCATCCTTGAGCTTCTCCGACTTTCGGAAGGGTTAGGGTTAGGGTTAGGGATGAAAGCACATAGGAGAAAGAGATATTCTTGAATAACTTTTTTTGTGAAGGTCGGAGAGACTTGGAAAGTGGTTGCATCTGGACTAATTTGGGTCCTGCAGATCGATTGGTACCATCCCCGAGCTTGTACGACCTTCGGAAAAGGTCGACCGACGAAATTCCCCCAAATCTGAGGAGATATTCTTGAATAACTTTTTTTGTGAAGGTCGGAGAGACTTGCAAGTAGGCTCTACCCCCACTAAATGGGGTAGCGCGCATCGATCGGTACCATCCTTGAGCTTCTCCGACTTTCGGAAGGGTTAGGGTTAGGGTTAGGGATGAAAGCACATAGGAGAAAGAGATATTCTTGAATAACTTTTTTTGTGAAGGTCGGAGAGACTTGCAAGTAGGCTCTACCCCACTAAATGGGGTACCGCGCATCGATCGGTACCATCCTTGAGCTTCTCCGACTTTCGGAAGGGTTAGGGTTAGGGTTAGGGATGAAAGCACATAGGAGAAAGAGATATTCTTGAATAACTTTTTTTGTGAAGGTCGGAGAGACTTGCAAGTAGGCTCTACCCCCACTAAATGGGGTAGCGCGCATCGATCGGTACCATCCTTGAGCTTCTCCGACTTTCGGAAGGGTTAGGGTTAGGGTTAGGGATGAAAGCACATAAGAGAAAGAGATATTCTTGAATAACTTTTTTTGTGAAGGTCGGAGAGACTTGGAAAGTGGTTGCATCTGGACTAATTTGGGTCCTGCGGATCGATTGGTACCATCCCCGAGCTTGTACGACCTTCGAAAGAGGTCGACCGACGAAATTCCCCCAAATCTGAGGAGATATTCTTGAATAACTTTTTTTGTGAAGGTCGGAGAGACTTGCAAGTAGGCTCTACCCCCACTAAATGGGGTAGCGCGCATCGATCGGTACCATCCTTGAGCTTCTCCGACTTTCGGAAGGGTTAGGGTTAGGGATGAAAGCACATAGGAGAAAGAGATATTCTTGAATAACTTTTTTTGTGAAGGTCGGAGAGACTTGCAAGTAGGCTCTACCCCCACTAAATGGGGTAGCGCGCATCGATCGGTACCATCTTTGAGCTTCTCCGACTTTCGGAAGGGTTAGGGTTAGGGTTAGGGATGAAAGCACATAGGAGAAAGAGATATTCTTGAATAACTTTTTTTGTGAAGGTCGGAGAGACTTGCAAGTAGGCTCTACCCCCACTAAATGGGGTTGCGCGCATCGATCGGTACCATCCTTGAGCTTCTCCGACTTTCGGAAGGGTTAGGGTTAGGGTTAGGGATGAAAGCACATAGGAGAAAGAGATATTCTTGAATAACTTTTTTTGTGAAGGTCGGAGAGACTTGGAAAGTGGTTGCATCTGGACTAATTTGGGTCCTGCAGATCGATTGGTACCATCCCCGAGCTTGTACGACCTTCGAAAAAGGTCGACCGACGAAATTCCCCCAAATCTGAGGAGATATTCTTGAATAACTTTTTTTGTGAAGGTCGGAGAGACTTGCAAGTAGGCTCTACCCCCACTAAATGGGGTAGCGCGCATCGATCGGTACCATCCTTGAGCTTCTCCGACTTTCGGAAGGGTTAGGGTTAGGGTTAGGGATGAAAGCACATAGGAGAAAGAGATATTCTTGAATAACTTTTTTTGTGAAGGTCGGAGAGACTTGCAAGTAGGCTCTACCCCACTAAATGGGGTACCGCGCATCGATCGGTACCATCCTTGAGCTTCTCCGACTTTCGGAAGGGTTAGGGTTAGGGTTAGGGATGAAAGCACATAGGAGAAAGAGATATTCTTGAATAACTTTTTTTGTGAAGGTCGGAGAGACTTGCAAGTAGGCTCTACCCCCACTAAATGGGGTAACGCGCATCGATCGGTACCATCCTTGAGCTTCTCCGACTTTCGGAAGGGTTAGGGTTAGGGTTAGGGATGAAAGCACATAGGAGAAAGAGATATTCTTGAATAACTTTTTTTGTGAAGGTCGGAGAGACTTGGAAAGTGGTTGCATCTGGACTAATTTGGGTCCTGCGGATCGATTGGTACCATCCCCGAGCTTGTACGACCTTCGAAAGAGGTCGACCGACGAAATTCCCCCAAATCTGAGGAGATATTCTTGAATAACTTTTTTTGTGAAGGTCGGAGAGACTTGCAAGTAGGCTCTACCCCCACTAAATGGGGTAGCGCGCATCGATCGGTACCATCCTTGAGCTTCTCCGACTTTCGGAAGGGTTAGGGTTAGGGATGAAAGCACATAGGAGAAAGAGATATTCTTGAATAACTTTTTTTGTGAAGGTCGGAGAGACTTGCAAGTAGGCTCTACCCCCACTAAATGGGGTAGCGCGCATCGATCGGTACCATCCTTGAGCTTCTCTGACTTTCGGAAGGGTTAGGGTTAGGGTTAGGGATGAAAGCACATAGGAGAAAGAGATATTCTTGAATAACTTTTTTTGTGAAGGTCGGAGAGACTTGCAAGTAGGCTCTACCCCCACTAAATGGGGTAGCGCGCATCGATCGGTACCATCCTTGAGCTTCTCCGACTTTCGGAAGGGTTAGGGTTAGGGTTAGGGATGAAAGCACATAGGAGAAAGAGATATTCTTGAATAACTTTTTTTGTGAAGGTCGGAGAGACTTGCAAGTAGGCTCTACCCCCACTAAATGGGGTAGCGCGCATCGATCGGTACCATCGTTGAGCTTCTCCGACTTTCGGAAGGGTTAGGGTTAGGGTTAGGGATGAAAGCACATAGGAGAAAGAGATATTCTTGAATAACTTTTTTTGTGAAGGTCGGAGAGACTTGGAAAGTGGTTGCATCTGGACTAATTTGGGTCCTGCAGATCGATTGGTACCATCCCCGAGCTTGTACGACCTTCGGAAGAGGTCGACCGACGAAATTCCCCCAAATCTGAGGAGATATTCTTGAATAACTTTTTTTGTGAAGGTCGGAGAGACTTGCAAGTAGGCTTTACCCCCACTAAATGGGGTAGCGCGCATCGATCGGTACCATCCTTGAGCTTCTCCGACTTTCGGAAGGGTTAGGGTTAGGGTTAGGGATGAAAGCACATAGGAGAAAGAGATATTCTTGAATAACTTTTTTTGTGAAGGTCGGAGAGACTTGCAAGTAGGCTCTACCCCCACTAAATGGAGTTGCGCGCATCGATCGGTACCATCGTTGAGCTTCTCCGACTTTCGGAAGGGTTAGGGTTAGGGTTAGGGATGAAAGCACATAGGAGAAAGAGATATTCTTGAATAACTTTTTTTGTGAAGGTCGGAGAGACTTGCAAGTAGGCTCTACCCCCACTAAATGGGGTAGCGCGCATCGATCGGTACCATCCTTGAGCTTCTCCGACTTTCGGAAGGGTTAGGGTTAGGGTTAGGGATGAAAGCACATAGGAGAAAGAGATATTCTTGAATAACTTTTTTTGTGAAGGTCGGAGAGACTTGGAAAGTGGTTGCATCTGGACTAATTTGGGTCCTGCAGATCGATTGGTACCATCCCCGAGCTTGTACGACCTTCGGAAGAGGTCGACCGACGAAATTCCCCCAAATCTGAGGAGATATTCTTGAATAACTTTTTTTGTGAAGGTCGGAGAGACTTGCAAGTAGGCTCTACCCCCACTAAATGGGGTAGCGCGCATCGATCGGTACTATCCTTGAGCTTCTCCGACTTTCGGAAGGGTTAGGGTTAGGGTTAGGGATGAAAGCACATAGGAGAAAGAGATATTCTTGAATAACTTTTTTTGTGAAGGTCGGAGAGACTTGCAAGTAGGCTCTACCCCCACTAAATGGGGTAGCGCGCATCGATTGGTACCATCCTTGAGCTTCTCCGACTTTCGGAAGGGTTAGGGTTAGGGTTAGGGATGAAAGCACATAGGAGAAAGAGATATTCTTGAATAACTTTTTTTGTGAAGGTCGGAGAGACTTGGAAAGTGGTTGCATCTGGACTAATTTGGGTCCTGCGGATCGATTGGTACCATCCCCGAGCTTGTACGACCTTCGGAAGAGGTCGACCGACGAAATTCCCCCAAATCTGAGGAGATATTCTTGAATAACTTTTTTTGTGAAGGTCGGAGAGACTTGCAAGTAGGCTCTACCCCCACTAAATGGGGTAGCGCGCATCGATCGGTACCATCCTTGAGCTTCTCCGACTTTCGGAAGGGTTAGGGTTAGGGTTAGGGATGAAAGCACATAGGAGAAAGAGATATTCTTGAATAACTTTTTTTGTGAAGGTCGGAGAGACTTGCAAGTAGGCTCTACCCCCACTAAATGGAGTTGCGCGCATCGATCGGTACCATCCTTGAGCTTCTCCGACTTTCGGAAGGGTTAGGGTTAGGGTTAGGGATGAAAGCACATAGGAGAAAGAGATATTCTTGAATAACTTTTTTTGTGAAGGTCGGAGAGACTTGCAAGTAGGCTCTACCCCCACTAAATGGGGTAGCGCGCATCGATCGGTACCATCCTTGAGCTTCTCCGACTTTCGGAAGGGTTAGGGTTAGGGTTAGGGATGAAAGCACATAGGAGAAAGAGATATTCTTGAATAACTTTTTTTGTGAAGGTCGGAGAGACTTGGAAAGTGGTTGCATCTGGACTAATTTGGGTCCTGCAGATCGATTGGTACCATCCCCGAGCTTGTACGACCTTCGGAAGAGGTCGACCGACGAAATTCCCCCAAATCTGAGGAGATATTCTTGAATAACTTTTTTTGTGAAGGTCGGAGAGACTTGCAAGTAGGCTCTACCCCCACTAAATGGGGTAGCGCGCATCGATCGGTACTATCCTTGAGCTTCTCCGACTTTCGGAAGGGTTAGGGTTAGGGTTAGGGATGAAAGCACATAGGAGAAAGAGATATTCTTGAATAACTTTTTTTGTGAAGGTCGGAGAGACTTGCAAGTAGGCTCTACCCCCACTAAATGGGGTAGCGCGCATCGATCGGTACCATCCTTGAGCTTCTCCGACTTTCGGAAGGGTTAGGGTTAGGGTTAGGGATGAAAGCACATAGGAGAAAGAGATATTCTTGAATAACTTTTTTGTGAAGGTCGGAGAGACTTGGAAAGTGGTTGCATCTGGACTAATTTGGGTCCTGCGGATCGATTGGTACCATCCCCGAGCTTGTACGACCTTCGGAAGAGGTCGACCGACGAAATTCCCCCAAATCTGAGGAGATATTCTTGAATAACTTTTTTTGTGAAGGTCGGAGAGACTTGCAAGTAGGCTCTACCCCCACTAAATGGGGTAGCGCGCATCGATCGGTACCATCCTTGAGCTTCTCCGACTTTCGGAAGGGTTAGGGTTAGGGTTAGGGATGAAAGCACATAGGAGAAAGAGATATTCTTGAATAACTTTTTTTGTGAAGGTCGGAGAGACTTGGAAAGTGGTTGCATCTGGACTAATTTGGGTCCTGCGGATCGATTGGTACCATCCCCGAGCTTGTACGACCTTCGGAAGAGGTCGACCGACGAAATTCCCCCAAATCTGAGGAGATATTCTTGAATAACTTTTTTTGTGAAGGTCGGAGAGACTTGCAAGTAGGCTCTACCCCCACTAAATGGGGTAGCGCGCATCGATCGGTACCATCTTTGAGCTTCTCCGACTTTCGGAAGGGTTAGGGTTAGGGTTAGGGATGAAAGCACATAGGAGAAAGAGATATTCTTGAATAACTTTTTTTGTGAAGGTCGGAGAGACTTGCAAGTAGGCTCTACCCCCACTAAATGGGGTTGCGCGCATCGATCGGTACCATCCTTGAGCTTCTCCGACTTTCGGAAGGGTTAGGGTTTGGGTTAGGGATGAAAGCACATAGGAGAAAGATATTCTTGAATAACTTTTTTTGTGAAGGTCGGAGAGACTTGGAAAGTGGTTGCATCTGGACTAATTTGGGTCCTGCGGATCGATTGGTACCATCCCCGAGCTTGTACGACCTTCGAAAGAGGTCGACCGACGAAATTCCCCCAAATCTGAGGAGATATTCTTGAATAACTTTTTTTGTGAAGGTCGGAGAGACTTGCAAGTAGGCTCTATCCCCACTAAATGGGGTAGCGCGCATCGATCGGTACCATCCTTGAGCTTCTCCGACTTTCGGAAGGGTTAGGGTTAGGGTTAGGGATGAAAGCACATAGGAGAAAGAGATATTCTTGAATAACTTTTTTTGTGAAGGTCGGAGAGACTTGCAAGTAGGCTCTACCCCCACTAAATGGGGTTGCGCGCATCGATCGGTACCATCTTTGAGCTTCTCCGACTTTCGGAAGAGTTAGGGTTAGGGATGAAAGCACATAGGAGAAAGAGATATTCTTGAATAACTTTTTTTGTGAAGGTCGGAGAGACTTGCAAGTAGGCTCTACCCCCACTAAATGGGGTAGCGCGCATCGATCGGTACCATCCTTGAGCTTCTCCGACTTTCGGAAGGGTTAGGGTTAGGGTTAGGGATGAAAGCACATAGGAGAAAGAGATATTCTTGAATAACTTTTTTTGTAAAGGTCGGAGAGACTTGCAAGTAGGCTCTACCCCCACTAAATGGGGTTGCGCGCATCGATCGGTACCATCCTTGAGCTTCTCCGACTTTCGGAAGGGTTAGGGTTAGGGATGAAAGCACATAGGAGAAAGAGATATTCTTGAATAACTTTTTTTGTGAAGGTCGGAGAGACTTGAAAAGTGGTTGCATCTGGACTAATTTGGGTCCTGCGGATCGATTGGTACCATCCCCGAGCTTGTACGACCTTCGGAAGAGGTCGACCGACGAAATTCCCCCAAATCTGAGGAGATATTCTTGAATAACTTTTTTTGTGAAGGTCGGAGAGACTTGCAAGTAGGCTCTACCCCCACTAAATGGGGTAGCGCGCATCGATCGGTACCACCCTTGAGCTTCTCCGACTTTCGGAAGGGTTAGGGTTAGGGTTAGGGATGAAAGCACATAGGAGAAAGAGATATTCTTGAATAACTTTTTTTGTGAAGGTTGGAGAGACTTGGAAAGTGGTTGCATCTGGACTAATTTGGGTCCTGCGGATCGATTGGTACCATCCCCGAGCTTGTACGACCTTCGGAAGAGGTCGACCGACGAAATTCCCCCAAATCTGAGGAGATATTCTTGAATAACTTTTTTTGTGAAGGTCGGAGAGACTTGCAAGTAGGCTCTACCCCCACTAAATGGGGTAGCGCGCATCGATCGGTACCATCCTTGAGCTTCTCCGACTTTCGGAAGGGTTAGGGTTAGGGTTAGGGATGAAAGCACATAGGAGAAAGAGATATTCTTGAATAACTTTTTTTGTGAAGGTCCGAGAGACTTGCAAGTAGGCTCTACCCCCACTAAATGGGGTTGCGCGCATCGATCGGTACCATCCTTGAGCTTCTCCGACTTTCGGAAGGGTTAGGGTTAGGGATGAAAGCACATAGGAGAAAGAGATATTCTTGAATAACTTTTTTTGTGAAGGTCGGAGAGACTTGCAAGTAGGCTCTACCCCCACTAAATGGGGTAGCGCGCATCGATCGGTACCATCCTTGAGCTTCTCCGACTTTCGGAAGGGTTAGGGTTAGGGTTAGGGATGAAAGCACATAGGAGAAAGAGATATTCTTGAATAACTTTTTTTGTAAAGGTCGGAGAGACTTGCAAGTAGGCTCTACCCCCACTAAATGGGGTTGCGCGCATCGATCGGTACCATCCTTGAGCTTCTCCGACTTTCGGAAGGGTTAGGGTTAGGGATGAAAGCACATAGGAGAAAGAGATATTCTTGAATAACTTTTTTTGTGAAGGTCGGAGAGACTTGAAAAGTGGTTGCATCTGGACTAATTTGGGTCCTGCGGATCGATTGGTACCATCCCCGAGCTTGTACGACCTTCGGAAGAGGTCGACCGACGAAATTCCCCCAAATCTGAGGAGATATTCTTGAATAACTTTTTTTGTGAAGGTCGGAGATACTTGCAAGTAGGCTCTACCCCCACTAAATGGGGTAGCGCGCATCGATCGGTACCATCCTTGAGCTTCTCCGACTTTCGGAAGGGTTAGGGTTAGGGTTAGGGATGAAAGCACATAGGAGAAAGAGATATTCTTGAATAACTTTTTTTGTGAAGGTCGGAGAGACTTGGAAAGTGGTTGCATCTGGACTAATTTGGGTCCTGCGGATCGATTGGTACCATCCCCGAGCTTGTACGACCTTCGGAAGAGGTCGACCGACGAAATTCCCCCAAATCTGAGGAGATATTCTTGAATAACTTTTTTTGTGAAGGTCGGAGAGACTTGCAAGTAGGCTCTACCCCCACTAAATGGGGTAGCGCGCATCGATCGGTACCATCCTTGAGCTTCTCCGACTTTCGGAAGGGTTAGGGTTAGGGTTAGGGATGAAAGCACATAGGAGAAAGAGATATTCTTGAATAACTTTTTTTGTGAAGGTCGGAGAGACTTGGAAAGTGGTTGCATCTGGACTAATTTGGGTCCTGCGGATCGATTGGTACCATCCCCGAGCTTGTACGACCTTTGAAAGAGGTCGACCGACGAAATTCCCCCAAATCTGAGGAGATATTCTTGAATAACTTTTTTTGTGAAGGTCGGAGAGACTTGCAAGTAGGCTCTACCCCCACTAAATGGGGTAGCGCGCATCGATCGGTAACATCCTTGAGCTTCTCCGACTTTCGGAAGGGTTAGGGTTAGGGTTAGGGATGAAAGCACATAGGAGAAAGAGATATTCTTGAATAACTTTTTTTGTGAAAGTCGGAGAGACTTGCAAGTAGGCTCTACCCCCGCTAAATGGGGTTGCGCGCATCGATCGGTACCATCTTTGAGCTTCTCCGACTTTCGGAAGGGTTAGGGTTAGGGTTAGGGATGAAAGCACATAGGAGAAAGAGATATTCTTGAATAACTTTTTTTGTGAAGGTCGGAGAGACTTGCAAGTAGGCTCTACCCCCACTAAATGGGGTTGCGCGCATCGATCGGTACCATCCTTGAGCTTCTCCGACTTTCGGAAGGGTTAGGGTTAGGGATGAAAGCACATAGGAGAAAGAGATATTCTTGAATAACTTTTTTTGTGAAGGTCGGAGAGACTTGGAAAGTGGTTGCATCTGGACTAATTTGGGTCCTGCGGATCGATTGGTACCATCCCCGAGCTTGTACGACCTTCGGAAGAGGTCGACCGACGAAATTCCCCCAAATCTGAGGAGATATTCTTGAATAACTTTTTTTGTGAAGGTCGGAGAGACTTGCAAGTAGGCTCTACCCCCACTAAATGGGGTAGCGCGCATCGATCGGTACCATCCTTGAGCTTCTCCGACTTTCGGAAGGGTTAGGGTTAGGGTTAGGGCTGAAAGCACATAGGAGAAAGAGATATTCTTGAATAACTTTTTTTGTGAAGGTCGGAGAGACTTGCAAGTAGGCTCTACCCCCACTAAATGGGGTAGCGCGCATCGATCGGTACCATCCTTGAGCTTCTCCGACTTTCGGAAGGGTTAGGGTTAGGGTTAGGGATGAAAGCACATAGGAGAAAGAGATATTCTTGAATAACTTTTTTTGTGAAGGTCGGAGAGACTTGGAAAGTGGTTGCATCTGGACTAATTTGGGTCCTGCGGATCGATTGGTACCATCCCCGAGCTTGTACGACCTTCGAAAGAGGTCGACCGACGAAATTCCCCCAAATCTGAGGAGATATTCTTGAATAACTTTTTTTGTGAAGGTCGGAGAGACTTGCAAGTAGGCTCTACCCCCACTAAATGGGGTAGCGCGCATCGATCGGTACCATCCTTGAGCTTCTCCGACTTTCGGAAGGGTTAGGGTTAGGGTTAGGGATGAAAGCACATAGGAGAAAGAGATATTCTTGAATAACTTTTTTGTGAAGGTCGGAGAGACTTGCAAGTAGGCTCTACCCCCACTAAATGGGGTTGCGCGCATCGATCGGTACCATCTTTGAGCTTCTCCGACTTTCGGAAGGGTTAGGGTTAGGGTTAGGGATGAAAGCACATAGGAGAAAGAGATATTCTTGAATAACTTTTTTTGTGAAGGTCGGAGAGACTTGCAAGTAGGCTCTACCCCCACTAAATGGGGTTGCGCGCATCGATCGGTACCATCCTTGAGCTTTTCCGACTTTCGGAAGGGTTAGGGTTAGGGATGAAAGCACATAGGAGAAAGAGATATTCTTGAATAACTTTTTTTGTGAAGGTCGGAGAGACTTGGAAAGTGGTTGCATCTGGACTAATTTGGGTCCTGCGGATCGATTGGTACCATCCCCGAGCTTGTACGACCTTCGGAAGAGGTCGACCGACGAAATTCCCCCAAATCTGAGGAGATATTCTTGAATAACTTTTTATGTGAAGGTCGGAGAGACTTGCAAGTAGGCTCTACCCCCACTAAATGGGGTAGCGCGCATCGATCGGTACCATTCTTGAGCTTCTCCGACTTTCGGAAGGGTTAGGGTTAGGGTTAGGGATGAAAGCACATAGGAGAAAGAGATATTCTTGAATAACTTTTTTTGTGAAGGTCGGAGAGACTTGGAAAGTGGTTGCATCTGGACTAATTTGGGTCCTGCGGATCGATTGGTACCATCCCCGAGCTTGTACGACCTTCGAAAGAGGTCGACCGACGAAATTCCCCCAAATCTGAGGAGATATTCTTGAATAACTTTTTTTGTGAAGGTCGGAGAGACTTGCAAGTAGGCTCTACCCCCACTAAATGGGGTAGCGCGCATCGATCGGTACCATCCTTGAGCTTCTCCGACTTTCGGAAGGGTTAGGGTTAGGGTTAGGGATGAAAGCACATAGGAGAAAGAGATATTCTTGAATAACTTTTTTGTGAAGGTCGGAGAGACTTGCAAGTAGGCTCTACCCCCACTAAATGGGGTTGCGCGCATCGATCGGTACCATCTTTGAGCTTCTCCGACTTTCGGAAGGGTTAGGGTTAGGGTTAGGGATGAAAGCACATAGGAGAAAGAGATATTCTTGAATAACTTTTTTTGTGAAGGTCGGAGAGACTTGCAAGTAGGCTCTACCCCCACTAAATGGGGTTGCGCGCATCGATCGGTACCATCCTTGAGCTTTTCCGACTTTCGGAAGGGTTAGGGTTAGGGATGAAAGCACATAGGAGAAAGAGATATTCTTGAATAACTTTTTTTGTGAAGGTCGGAGAGACTTGGAAAGTGGTTGCATCTGGACTAATTTGGGTCCTGCGGATCGATTGGTACCATCCCCGAGCTTGTACGACCTTCGGAAGAGGTCGACCGACGAAATTCCCCCAAATCTGAGGAGATATTCTTGAATAACTTTTTATGTGAAGGTCGGAGAGACTTGCAAGTAGGCTCTACCCCCACTAAATGGGGTAGCGCGCATCGATCGGTACCATTCTTGAGCTTCTCCGACTTTCGGAAGGGTTAGGGTTAGGGTTAGGGATGAAAGCACATAGGAGAAAGAGATATTCTTGAATAACTTTTTTTGTGAAGGTCGGAGAGACTTGGAAAGTGGTTGCATCTGGACTAATTTGGGTCCTGCGGATCGATTGGTACCATCCCCGAGCTTGTACGACCTTCGGAAGAGGTCGACCGACGAAATTCCCCCAAATCTGAGGAGATATTCTTGAATAACTTTTTTTGTGAAGGTCGGAGAGACTTGCAAGTAGGCTCTACCCCCACTAAATGGGGTAGCGCGCATCGATTGGTACCATCCTTGAGCTTCTCCGACTTTCGGAAGGGTTAGGGTTAGGGTTAGGGATGAAAGCACATAGGAGAAAGAGATATTCTTGAATAACTTTTTTTGTGAAGGTCGGAGAGACTTGCAAGTAGGCTCTACCCCCACTAAATGGGGTAGCGCGCATCGATCGGTACCATCCTTGAGCTTCTCCGACTTTCGGAAGGGTTAGGGTTAGGGTTAGGGATGAAAGCACATAGGAGAAAGAGATATTCTTGAATAACTTTTTTTGTGAAGGTCGGAGAGACTTGCAAGTAGGCTCTACCCCCACTAAATGGGGTTGCGCGCATCGATCGGTACCATCTTTGAGCTTCTCCGACTTTCGGAAGGGTTAGGGTTAGGGATGAAAGCACATAGGAGAAAGAGATATTCTTGAATAACTTTTTTTGTGAAGGTCGGAGAGACTTGGAAAGTGGTTGCATCTGGACTAATTTGGGTCCTGCGGATCGATTGGTACCATCCCCGAGCTTGTACGACCTTCGGAAGAGGTCGACCGACGAAATTCCCCCAAATCTGAGGAGATATTCTTGAATAACTTTTTTTGTGAAGGTCGGAGAGACTTGCAAGTAGGCTCTACCCCCACTAAATGGGGTAGCGCGCATCGATCGGTACCATCCTTGAGCTTCTCCGACTTTCGGAAGGGTTAGGGTTAGGGTTAGGGATGAAAGCACATAGGAGAAAGAGATATTCTTGAATAACTTTTTTTGTGAAGGTCGGAGAGACTTGCAAGTAGGCTCTACCCCCACTAAATGGAGTTGCGCGCATCGATCAGTACCATCCTTGAGCTTCTCCGACTTTCGGAAGGGTTAGGGTTAGGGTTAGGGATGAAAGCACATAGGAGAAAGAGATATTCTTGAATAACTTTTTTTGTGAAGGTCGGAGAGACTTGCAAGTAGGCTCTACCCCCACTAAATGGGGTAGCGCACATCGATCGGTACCATCCTTGAGCTTCTCCGACTTTCGGAAGGGTTAGGGTTAGGGTTAGGGATGAAAGCACATAGGAGAAAGAGATATTCTTGAATAACTTTTTTTGTGAAGGTCGGAGAGACTTGCAAGTAGGCTCTACCCCCACTAAATGGGGTAGCGCGCATCGATCGGTACCATCCTTGAGCTTCTCCGACTTTCGGAAGGGTTAGGGTTAGGGTTAGGGATGAAAGCACATAGGAGAAAGAGATATTCTTGAATAACTTTTTTTGTGAAGGTCGGAGAGACTTGCAAGTAGGCTCTACCCCCACTAAATGGGGTAGCGCGCATCGATCGGTACCATCTTTGAGCTTCTCCGACTTTCGGAAGGGTTAGGGTTAGGGTTAGGGATGAAAGCACATAGGAGAAAGAGATATTCTTGAATAACTTTTTTTGTGAAGGTCGGAGAGACTTGGAAAGTGGTTGCATCTGGACTAATTTGGGTCCTGCGGATCGATTGGTACCATCCCCGAGCTTGTACGACCTTCGGAAGAGGTCGACCGACGAAATTCCCCCAAATCTGAGGAGATATTCTTGAATAACTTTTTTTGTGAAGGTCGGAGGGACTTGCAAGTAGGCTCTACCCCCACTAAATGGGGTAGCGCGCATCGATCGGTACCATCCTTGAGCTTCTCCGACTTTCGGAAGGGTTAGGGTTAGGGTTAGGGATGAAAGCACATAGGAGAAAGAGATATTCTTGAATAACTTTTTTTGTGAAGGTCGGAGAGACTTGCAAGTAGGCTCTACCCCCACTAAATGGGGTTGCGCGCATCGATCGGTACCATCCTTGAGCTTCTCCGACTTTCGGAAGGGTTAGGGTTAGGGATGAAAGCACATAGGAGAAAGAGATATTCTTGAATAACTTTTTTTGTGAAGGTCGGAGAGACTTGGAAAGTGGTTGCATCTGGACTAATTTGGGTCCTGCGGATCGATTGGTACCATCCCCGAGCTTGTACGACCTTCGGAAGAGGTCGACCGACGAAATTCCCCCAAATCTGAGGAGATATTCTTGAATAACTTTTTTTGTGAAGGTCGGAGGGACTTGCAAGTAGGCTCTACCCCCACTAAATGGGGTAGCGCGCATCGATCGGTACCATCCTTGAGCTTCTCCGACTTTCGGAAGGGTTAGGGTTAGGGTTAGGGATGAAAGCACATAGGAGAAAGAGATATTCTTGAATAACTTTTTTTGTGAAGGTCGGAGAGACTTGCAAGTAGGCTTTACCCCCACTAAATGGAGTTGCGCGCATCGATCGGTACCATCCTTGAGCTTCTCCGACTTTCGGAAGGGTTAGGGTTAGGGTTAGGGATGAAAGCACATAGGAGAAAGAGATATTCTTGAATAACTTTTTTTGTGAAGGTCGGAGAGACTTGCAAGTAGGCTCTACCCCCACTAAATGGGGTAGCGCGCATCGATCGGTACTATCCTTGAGCTTCTCCGACTTTCGGAAGGGTTAGGGTTAGGGTTAGGGATGAAAGCACATAGGAGAAAGAGATATTCTTGAATAACTTTTTTTGTGAAGGTCGGAGAGACTTGCAAGTAGGCTCTACCCCCACTAAATGTAGTTGCGCGCATCGATCGGTACCATCCTTGAGCTTCTCCGACTTTCGGAAGGGTTAGGGTTAGGGTTAGGGATGAAAGCACATAGGAGAAAGAGATATTCTTGAATAACTTTTTTTGTGAAGGTCGGAGAGACTTGCAAGTAGGCTCTACCCCCACTAAATGGGGTAGCGCGCATCGATCGGTACCATCCTTGAGCTTCTCCGACTTTCGGAAGGGTTAGGGTTAGGGTTAGGGATGAAAGCACATAGGAGAAAGAGATATTCTTGAATAACTTTTTTTGTGAAGGTCGGAGAGACTTGCAAGTAGGCTCTACCCCCACTAAATGGGGTAGCGCGCATCGATCGGTACCATCTTTGAGCTTCTCCGACTTTCGGAAGGGTTAGGGTTAGGGTTAGGGATGAAAGCACATAGGAGAAAGAGATATTCTTGAATAACTTTTTTTGTGAAGGTCGGAGAGACTTGGAAAGTGGTTGCATCTGGACTAATTTGGGTCCTGCGGATCGATTGGTACCATCCCCGAGCTTGTACGACCTTCGGAAGAGGTCGACCGACGAAATTCCCCCAAATCTGAGGAGATATTCTTGAATAACTTTTTTTGTGAAGGTCGGAGGGACTTGCAAGTAGGCTCTACCCCCACTAAATGGGGTAGCGCGCATCGATCGGTACCATCCTTGAGCTTCTCCGACTTTCGGAAGGGTTAGGGTTAGGGTTAGGGATGAAAGCACATAGGAGAAAGAGATATTCTTGAATAACTTTTTTTGTGAAGGTCGGAGAGACTTGCAAGTAGGCTCTACCCCCACTAAATGGGGTTGCGCGCATCGATCGGTACCATCCTTGAGCTTCTCCGACTTTCGGAAGGGTTAGGGTTAGGGATGAAAGCACATAGGAGAAAGAGATATTCTTGAATAACTTTTTTTGTGAAGGTCGGAGAGACTTGGAAAGTGGTTGCATCTGGACTAATTTGGGTCCTGCGGATCGATTGGTACCATCCCCGAGCTTGTACGACCTTCGGAAGAGGTCGACCGACGAAATTCCCCCAAATCTGAGGAGATATTCTTGAATAACTTTTTTTGTGAAGGTCGGAGGGACTTGCAAGTAGGCTCTACCCCCACTAAATGGGGTAGCGCGCATCGATCGGTACCATCCTTGAGCTTCTCCGACTTTCGGAAGGGTTAGGGTTAGGGTTAGGGATGAAAGCACATAGGAGAAAGAGATATTCTTGAATAACTTTTTTTGTGAAGGTCGGAGAGACTTGCAAGTAGGCTTTACCCCCACTAAATGGAGTTGCGCGCATCGATCGGTACCATCCTTGAGCTTCTCCGACTTTCGGAAGGGTTAGGGTTAGGGTTAGGGATGAAAGCACATAGGAGAAAGAGATATTCTTGAATAACTTTTTTTGTGAAGGTCGGAGAGACTTGCAAGTAGGCTCTACCCCCACTAAATGGGGTAGCGCGCATCGATCGGTACTATCCTTGAGCTTCTCCGACTTTCGGAAGGGTTAGGGTTAGGGTTAGGGATGAAAGCACATAGGAGAAAGAGATATTCTTGAATAACTTTTTTTGTGAAGGTCGGAGAGACTTGCAAGTAGGCTCTACCCCCACTAAATGTAGTTGCGCGCATCGATCGGTACCATCCTTGAGCTTCTCCGACTTTCGGAAGGGTTAGGGTTAGGGTTAGGGATGAAAGCACATAGGAGAAAGAGATATTCTTGAATAACTTTTTTTGTGAAGGTCGGAGAGACTTGCAAGTAGGCTCTACCCCCACTAAATGGGGTAGCGCGCATCGATCGGTACCATCCTTGAGCTTCTCCGACTTTCGGAAGGGTTAGGGTTAGGGTTAGGGATGAAAGCACATAGGAGAAAGAGATATTCTTGAATAACTTTTTTTGTGAAGGTCGGAGAGACTTGGAAAGTGGTTGCATCTGGACTAATTTGGGTCCTGCAGATCGATTGGTACCATCCCCGAGCTTGTACGACCTTCGGAAGAGGTCGACCGACGAAATTCCCCCAAATCTGAGGAGATATTCTTGAATAACTTTTTTTTTGAAGGTCGGAGAGACTTGCAAGTAGGCTCTACCCCCACTAAATGGGGTAGCGCGCATCGATCGGTACCATCCTTGAGCTTCTCCGACTTTCGGAAGGGTTAGGGTTAGGGTTAGGGATGAAAGCACATAGGAGAAAGAGATATTCTTGAATAACTTTTTTTGTGAAGGTCGGAGAGACTTGCAAGTAGGCTCTACCCCCACTAAATGGGGTAGCGCGCATCGATCGGTACCATCCTTGAGCTTCTCCGACTTTCGGAAGGGTTAGGGTTAGGGTTAGGGATGAAAGCACATAGGAGAAAGAGATATTCTTGAATAACTTTTTTTGTGAAGGTCGGAGAGACTTGCAAGTAGGCTCTACCCCCACTAAATGGGGTAGCGCGCATCGATCGGTACCATCTTTGAGCTTCTCCGACTTTCGGAAGGGTTAGGGTTAGGGTTAGGGATGAAAGCACATAGGAGAAAGAGATATTCTTGAATAACTTTTTTTGTGAAGGTCGGAGAGACTTGGAAAGTGGTTGCATCTGGACTAATTTGGGTCCTGCGGATCGATTGGTACCATCCCCGAGCTTGTACGACCTTCGGAAGAGGTCGACCGACGAAATTCCCCCAAATCTGAGGAGATATTCTTGAATAACTTTTTTTGTGAAGGTCGGAGGGACTTGCAAGTAGGCTCTACCCCCACTAAATGGGGTAGCGCGCATCGATCGGTACCATCCTTGAGCTTCTCCGACTTTCGGAAGGGTTAGGGTTAGGGTTAGGGATGAAAGCACATAGGAGAAAGAGATATTCTTGAATAACTTTTTTTGTGAAGGTCGGAGAGACTTGCAAGTAGGCTCTACCCCCACTAAATGGGGTTGCGCGCATCGATCGGTACCATCCTTGAGCTTCTCCGACTTTCGGAAGGGTTAGGGTTAGGGATGAAAGCACATAGGAGAAAGAGATATTCTTGAATAACTTTTTTTGTGAAGGTCGGAGAGACTTGGAAAGTGGTTGCATCTGGACTAATTTGGGTCCTGCGGATCGATTGGTACCATCCCCGAGCTTGTACGACCTTCGGAAGAGGTCGACCGACGAAATTCCCCCAAATCTGAGGAGATATTCTTGAATAACTTTTTTTGTGAAGGTCGGAGGGACTTGCAAGTAGGCTCTACCCCCACTAAATGGGGTAGCGCGCATCGATCGGTACCATCCTTGAGCTTCTCCGACTTTCGGAAGGGTTAGGGTTAGGGTTAGGGATGAAAGCACATAGGAGAAAGAGATATTCTTGAATAACTTTTTTTGTGAAGGTCGGAGAGACTTGCAAGTAGGCTCTACCCCCACTAAATGGGGTTGCGCGCATCGATCGGTACCATCCTTGAGCTTCTCCGACTTTCGGAAGGGTTAGGGTTAGGGATGAAAGCACATAGGAGAAAGAGATATTCTTGAATAACTTTTTTTGTGAAGGTCGGAGAGACTTGGAAAGTGGTTGCATCTGGACTAATTTGGGTCCTGCGGATCGATTGGTACCATCCCCGAGCTTGTACGACCTTCGGAAGAGGTCGACCGACGAAATTCCCCCAAATCTGAGGAGATATTCTTGAATAACTTTTTTTGTGAAGGTCGGAGGGACTTGCAAGTAGGCTCTACCCCCACTAAATGGGGTAGCGCGCATCGATCGGTACCATCCTTGAGCTTCTCCGACTTTCGGAAGGGTTAGGGTTAGGGTTAGGGATGAAAGCACATAGGAGAAAGAGATATTCTTGAATAACTTTTTTTGTGAAGGTCGGAGAGACTTGCAAGTAGGCTTTACCCCCACTAAATGGAGTTGCGCGCATCGATCGGTACCATCCTTGAGCTTCTCCGACTTTCGGAAGGGTTAGGGTTAGGGTTAGGGATGAAAGCACATAGGAGAAAGAGATATTCTTGAATAACTTTTTTTGTGAAGGTCGGAGAGACTTGCAAGTAGGCTCTACCCCCACTAAATGGGGTAGCGCGCATCGATCGGTACTATCCTTGAGCTTCTCCGACTTTCGGAAGGGTTAGGGTTAGGGTTAGGGATGAAAGCACATAGGAGAAAGAGATATTCTTGAATAACTTTTTTTGTGAAGGTCGGAGAGACTTGCAAGTAGGCTCTACCCCCACTAAATGTAGTTGCGCGCATCGATCGGTACCATCCTTGAGCTTCTCCGACTTTCGGAAGGGTTAGGGTTAGGGTTAGGGATGAAAGCACATAGGAGAAAGAGATATTCTTGAATAACTTTTTTTGTGAAGGTCGGAGAGACTTGCAAGTAGGCTCTACCCCCACTAAATGGGGTAGCGCGCATCGATCGGTACCATCCTTGAGCTTCTCCGACTTTCGGAAGGGTTAGGGTTAGGGTTAGGGATGAAAGCACATAGGAGAAAGAGATATTCTTGAATAACTTTTTTTGTGAAGGTCGGAGAGACTTGGAAAGTGGTTGCATCTGGACTAATTTGGGTCCTGCAGATCGATTGGTACCATCCCCGAGCTTGTACGACCTTCGGAAGAGGTCGACCGACGAAATTCCCCCAAATCTGAGGAGATATTCTTGAATAACTTTTTTTTTGAAGGTCGGAGAGACTTGCAAGTAGGCTCTACCCCCACTAAATGGGGTAGCGCGCATCGATCGGTACCATCCTTGAGCTTCTCCGACTTTCGGAAGGGTTAGGGTTAGGGTTAGGGATGAAAGCACATAGGAGAAAGAGATATTCTTGAATAACTTTTTTTGTGAAGGTCGGAGAGACTTGCAAGTAGGCTCTACCCCCACTAAATGGGGTAGCGCGCATCGATCGGTACCATCCTTGAGCTTCTCCGACTTTCGGAAGGGTTAGGGTTAGGGTTAGGGATGAAAGCACATAGGAGAAAGAGATATTCTTGAATAACTTTTTTTGTGAAGGTCGGAGAGACTTGCAAGTAGGCTCTACCCCCACTAAATGGGGTAGCGCGCATCGATCGGTACCATCTTTGAGCTTCTCCGACTTTCGGAAGGGTTAGGGTTAGGGATAGGGATGAAAGCACATAGGAGAAAGAGATATTCTTGAATAACTTTTTTTGTGAAGGTCGGAGAGACTTGGAAAGTGGTTGCATCTGGACTAATTTGGGTCCTGCGGATCGATTGGTACCATCCCCGAGCTTGTACGACCTTCGGAAGAGGTCGACCGACGAAATTCCCCCAAATCTGAGGAGATATTCTTGAATAACTTTTTTTGTGAAGGTCGGAGGGACTTGCAAGTAGGCTCTACCCCCACTAAATGGGGTAGCGCGCATCGATCGGTACCATCCTTGAGCTTCTCCGACTTTCGGAAGGGTTAGGGTTAGGGTTAGGGATGAAAGCACATAGGAGAAAGAGATATTCTTGAATAACTTTTTTTGTGAAGGTCGGAGAGACTTGCAAGTAGGCTCTACCCCCACTAAATGGGGTTGCGCGCATCGATCGGTACCATCCTTGAGCTTCTCCGACTTTCGGAAGGGTTAGGGTTAGGGTTAGGGATGAAAGCACATAGGAGAAAGAGATATTCTTGAATAACTTTTTTTGTGAAGGTCGGAGAGACTTGGAAAGTGGTTGCATCTGGACTAATTTGGGTCCTGCGGATCGATTGGTACCATCCCCGAGCTTGTACGACCTTCGAAAGAGGTCGACCGACGAAATTCCCCCAAATCTGAGGAGATATTCTTGAATAACTTTTTTTGTGAAGGTCGGAGAGACTTGCAACTAGGCTCTACCCCCACTAAATGGGGTAGCGCGCATCGATCGGTACCATCCTTGAGCTTCTCCGACTTTCGGAAGGGTTAGGGTTAGGGTTAGGGATGAAAGCACATAGGAGAAAGAGATATTCTTGAATAACTTTTTTTGTGAAGGTCGGAGAGACTTGCAAGTAGGCTCTACCCCCACTAAATGGGGTTGCGCGCATCGATCGGTACCATCCTTGAGCTTCTCCGACTTTCGGAAGGGTTAGGGTTAGGGATGAAAGCACATAGGAGAAAGAGATATTCTTGAATAACTTTTTTTGTGAAGGTCGGAGAGACTTGGAAAGTGGTTGCATCTGGACTAATTTGGGTCCTGCGGATCGATTGGTACCATCCCCGAGCTTGTACGACCTTCGGAAGAGGTCGACCGACGAAATCCCCCCAAATCTGAGGAGATATTCTTGAATAACTTTTTTTGTGAAGGTCGGAGGGACTTGCAAGTAGGCTCTACCCCCACTAAATGGGGTAGCGCGCATCGATCGGTACCATCCTTGAGCTTCTCCGACTTTCGGAAGGGTTAGGGTTAGGGTTAGGGATGAAAGCACATAGGAGAAAGAGATATTCTTGAATAACTTTTTTTGTGAAGGTCGGAGAGACTTGCAAGTAGGCTCTACCCCCACTAAATGGGGTAGCGCGCATCGATCGGTACCATCTTTGAGCTTCTCCGACTTTCGGAAGGGTTAGGGTTAGGGTTAGGGATGAAAGCACATAGGAGAAAGAGATATTCTTGAATAACTTTTTTTGTGAAGGTCGGAGAGACTTGGAAAGTGGTTGCATCTGGACTAATTTGGGTCCTGCGGATCGATTGGTACCATCCCCGAGCTTGTACGACCTTCGGAAGAGGTCGACCGACGAAATTCCCCCAAATCTGAGGAGATATTCTTGAATAACTTTTTTTGTGAAGGTCGGAGGGACTTGCAAGTAGGCTCTACCCCCACTAAATGGGGTAGCGCGCATCGATCGGTACCATCCTTGAGCTTCTCCGACTTTCGGAAGGGTTAGGGTTAGGGTTAGGGATGAAAGCACATAGGAGAAAGAGATATTCTTGAATAACTTTTTTTGTGAAGGTCGGAGAGACTTGCAAGTAGGCTCTACCCCCACTAAATGGGGTTGCGCGCATCGATCGGTACCATCCTTGAGCTTCTCCGACTTTCGGAAGGGTTAGGGTTAGGGTTAGGGATGAAAGCACATAGGAGAAAGAGATATTCTTGAATAACTTTTTTTTTGAAGGTCGGAGAGACTTGGAAAGTGGTTGCATCTGGACTAATTTGGGTCCTGCGGATCGATTGGTACCATCCCCGAGCTTGTACGACCTTCGGAAGAGGTCGACCGACGAAATTCCCCCAAATCTGAGGAGATATTCTTGAATAACTTTTTTTGTGAAGGTCGGAGAGACTTGCAAGTAGGCTCTACCCCCACTAAATGGGGTAGCGCGCATCGATCGGTACCATCCTTGAGCTTCTCCGACTTTCGGAAGGGTTAGGGTTAGGGTTAGGGATGAAAGCACATAGGAGAAAGAGATATTCTTGAATAACTTTTTTTGTGAAGGTCGGAGAGACTTGCAAGTAGGCTCTACCCCCACTAAATGGGGTTGCGCGCATCGATCGGTACCATCTTTGAGCTTCTCCGACTTTCGGAAGGGTTAGGGTTAGGGTTAGGGATGAAAGCACATAGGAGAAAGAGATATTCTTGAATAACTTTTTTTGTGAAGGTCGGAGAGACTTGCAAGTAGGCTCTACCCCCACTAAATGGGGTTGCGCGCATCGATCGGTACCATCCTTGAGCTTCTCCGACTTTCGGAAGGGTTAGGGTTAGGGTTAGGGATGAAAGCACATAGGAGAAAGAGATATTCTTGAATAACTTTTTTTGTGAAGGTCGGAGAGACTTGCAAGTAGGCTCTACCCCCACTAAATGGGGTTGCGCGCATCGATCGGTACCATCTTTGAGCTTCTCCGACTTTCGGAAGGGTTAGGGTTAGGGTTAGGGATGAAAGCACATAGGAGAAAGAGATATTCTTGAATAACTTTTTTTGTGAAGGTCGGAGAGACTTGCAAGTAGGCTCTACCCCCACTAAATGGGGTAGCGCGCATCGATTGGTACCATCCTTGAGCTTCTCCGACTTTCGGAAGGGTTAGGGTTAGGGTTAGGGATGAAAGCACATAGGAGAAAGAGATATTCTTGAATAACTTTTTTTGTGAAGGTCGGAGAGACTTGCAAGTAGGCTCTACCCCCACTAAATGGGGTAGCGCGCATCGATCGGTACCATCCTTGAGCTTCTCCGACTTTCGGAAGGGTTAGGGTTAGGGTTAGGGATGAAAGCACATAGGAGAAAGAGATATTCTTGAATAACTTTTTTTGTGAAGGTCGGAGAGACTTGCAAGTAGGCTCTACCCCCACTAAATGGGGTTGCGCGCATCGATCAGTACCATCTTTGAGCTTCTCCGACTTTCGGAAGGGTTAGGGTTAGGGATGAAAGCACATAGGAGAAAGAGATATTCTTGAATAACTTTTTTTGTGAAGGTCGGAGAGACTTGGAAAGTGGTTGCATCTGGACTAATTTGGGTCCTGCGGATCGATTGGTACCATCCCCGAGCTTGTACGACCTTCGGAAGAGGTCGACCGACGAAATTCCCCCAAATCTGAGGAGATATTCTTGAATAACTTTTTTTGTGAAGGTCGGAGAGACTTGCAAGTAGGCTCTACCCCCACTAAATGGGGTAGCGCGCATCGATCGGTACCATCCTTGAGCTTCTCCGACTTTCGGAAGGGTTAGGGTTAGGGTTAGGGATGAAAGCACATAGGAG
This sequence comes from Limanda limanda, assembly GCF_963576545.1. Lineage (NCBI taxonomy): Eukaryota > Metazoa > Chordata > Actinopteri > Pleuronectiformes > Pleuronectidae > Limanda > Limanda limanda. Next base: position 371,246 of record NW_026870641.1, on the reverse strand, counting down.
AAAGAGATATTCTTGAATAACTTTTTTTGTGAAGGTCGGAGAGACTTGCAAGTAGGCTCTACCCCCACTAAATGGAGTTGCGCGCATCGATCGGTACCATCCTTGAGCTTCTCCGACTTTCGGAAGGGTTAGGGTTAGGGTTAGGGATGAAAGCACATAGGAGAAAGAGATATTCTTGAATAACTTTTTTTGTGAAGGTCGGAGAGACTTGCAAGTAGGCTCTACCCCCACTAAATGGGGTAGCGCACATCGATCGGTACCATCCTTGAGCTTCTCCGACTTTCGGAAGGGTTAGGGTTAGGGTTAGGGATGAAAGCACATAGGAGAAAGAGATATTCTTGAATAACTTTTTTTGTGAAGGTCGGAGAGACTTGCAAGTAGGCTCTACCCCCACTAAATGGGGTTGCGCGCATCGATCGGTACCATCCTTGAGCTTCTCCGACTTTCGGAAGGGTTAGGGTTAGGGATGAAAGCACATAGGAGAAAGAGATATTCTTGAATAACTTTTTTTGTGAAGGTCGGAGAGACTTGGAAAGTGGTTGCATCTGGACTAATTTGGGTCCTGCGGATCGATTGGTACCATCCCCGAGCTTGTACGACCTTCGGAAGAGGTCGACCGACGAAATTCCCCCAAATCTGAGGAGATATTCTTGAATAACTTTTTTTGTGAAGGTCGGAGAGACTTGCAAGTAGGCTCTACCCCCACTAAATGGGGTAGCGCGCATCGATCGGTACCATCCTTGAGCTTCTCCGACTTTCGGAAGGGTTAGGGTTAGGGTTAGGGATGAAAGCACATAGGAGAAAGAGATATTCTTGAATAACTTTTTTTGTGAAGGTCGGAGAGACTTGGAAAGTGGTTGCATCTGGACTAATTTGGGTCCTGCAATTCGATTGGTACCATCCCCGAGCTTGTACGACCTTCGGAAGAGGTCGACCGACGAAATTCCCCCAAATCTGAGGAGATATTCTTGAATAACTTTTTTTGTGAAGGTCGGAGAGACTTGCAAGTAGGCTCTACCCCCACTAAATGGGGTAGCGCGCATCGATTGGTACCATCCTTGAGCTTCTCCGACTTTCGGAAGGGTTAGGGTTAGGGTTAGGGATGAAAGCACATAGGAGAAAGAGATATTCTTGAATAACTTTTTTTGTGAAGGTCGGAGAGACTTGCAAGTAGGCTCTACCCCCACTAAATGGGGTTGCGCGCATCGATCGGTACCATCCTTGAGCTTCTCCGACTTTCGGAAGGGTTAGGGTTAGGGATGAAAGCACATAGGAGAAAGAGATATTCTTGAATAACTTTTTTTGTGAAGGTCGGAGAGACTTGGAAAGTGGTTGCATCTGGACTAATTTGGGTCCTGCAGATCGATTGGTACCATCCCCGAGCTTGTACGACCTTCGGAAGAGGTCGACCGACGAAATTCCCCCAAATCTGAGGAGATATTCTTGAATAACTTTTTTTTTGAAGGTCGGAGAGACTTGCAAGTAGGCTCTACCCCCACTAAATGGGGTAGCGCGCATCGATCGGTACCATCCTTGAGCTTCTCCGACTTTCGGAAGGGTTAGGGTTAGGGATGAAAGCACATAGGAGAAAGAGATATTCTTGAATAACTTTTTTTGTGAAGGTCGGAGAGACTTGCAAGTAGGCTCTACCCCCACTAAATGGGGTACCGCGCATCGATCGGTACCATCTTTGAGCTTCTCCGACTTTCGGAAGGGTTAGGGTTAGGGTTAGGGATGAAAGCACATAGGAGAAAGAGATATTCTTGAATAACTTTTTTTGTGAAGGTCGGAGAGACTTGCAAGTAGGCTCTACCCCCACTAAATGGGGTAGCGCGCATCGATCGGTACCATCCTTGAGCTTCTACGACTTTCGGAAGGGTTAGGGTTAGGGTTAGGGATGAAAGCACATAGGAGAAAGAGATATTCTTGAATAACTTTTTTTGTGAAGGTCGGAGAGACTTGGAAAGTGGTTGCATCTGGACTAATTTGGGTCCTGCGGATCGATTGGTACCATCCCCGAGCTTGTACGACTTTCGAAAGAGGTCGACCGACGAAATTCCCCCAAATCTGAGGAGATATTCTTGAATAACTTTTTTTGTGAAGGTCGGAGAGACTTGCAAGTAGGCTCTACCCCCACTAAATGGGGTAGCGCGCATCGATCGGTACCATCCTTGAGCTTCTCCGACTTTCGGAAGGGTTAGGGTTAGGGATGAAAGCACATAGGAGAAAGAGATATTCTTGAATAACTTTTTTTGTGAAGGTCGGAGAGACTTGCAAGTAGGCTCTACCCCCACTAAATGGGGTAGCGCGCATCGATCGGTACCATCCTTGAGCTTCTCCGACTTTCGGAAGGGTTAGGGTTAGGGTTAGGGATGAAAGCACATAGGAGAAAGAGATATTCTTGAATAACTTTTTTTGTGAAGGTCGGAGAGACTTGCAAGTAGGCTCTACCCCCACTAAATGGGGTAGCGCGCATCGATCGGTACCATTTTTGAGCTTCTCCGACTTTCGGAAGGGTTAGGGTTAGGGTTAGGGATGAAAGCACATAGGAGAAAGAGATATTCTTGAATAACTTTTTTTGTGAAGGTCGGAGAGACTTGGAAAGTGGTTGCATCTGGACTAATTTGGGTCCTGCGGATCGATTGGTACCATCCCCGAGCTTGTACGACCTTCGGAAGAGGTCGACCGACGAAATTCCCCCAAATCTGAGGAGATATTCTTGAATAACTTTTTTTGTGAAGGTCGGAGGGACTTGCAAGTAGGCTCTACCCCCACTAAATGGGGTAGCGCGCATCGATCGGTACCATCCTTGAGCTTCTCCGACTTTCGGAAGGGTTAGGGTTAGGGTTAGGGATGAAAGCACATAGGAGAAAGAGATATTCTTGAATAACTTTTTTTGTGAAGGTCGGAGAGACTTGCAAGTAGGCTCTACCCCCACTAAATGGGGTTGCGCGCATCGATCGGTACCATCCTTGAGCTTCTCCGACTTTCGGAAGGGTTAGGGTTAGGGATGAAAGCACATAGGAGAAAGAGATATTCTTGAATAACTTTTTTTGTGAAGGTCGGAGAGACTTGGAAAGTGGTTGCATCTGGACTAATTTGGGTCCTGCGGATCGATTGGTACCATCCCCGAGCTTGTACGACCTTCGGAAGAGGTCGACCGACGAAATTCCCCCAAATCTGAGGAGATATTCTTGAATAACTTTTTTTGTGAAGGTCGGAGGGACTTGCAAGTAGGCTCTACCCCCACTAAATGGGGTAGCGCGCATCGATTGGTACCATCCTTGAGCTTCTCCGACTTTCGGAAGGGTTAGGGTTAGGGTTAGGGATGAAAGCACATAGGAGAAAGAGATATTCTTGAATAACTTTTTTTGTGAAGGTCGGAGAGACTTGCAAGTAGGCTTTACCCCCACTAAATGGAGTTGCGCGCATCGATCGGTACCATCCTTGAGCTTCTCCGACTTTCGGAAGGGTTAGGGTTAGGGTTAGGGATGAAAGCACATAGGAGAAAGAGATATTCTTGAATAACTTTTTTTGTGAAGGTCGGAGAGACTTGCAAGTAGGCTCTACCCCCACTAAATAAGGTAGCGCGCATCGATCGGTACCATCCTTGAGCTTCTCCGACTTTCGGAAGGGTTAGGGTTAGGGTTAGGGATGAAAGCACATAGGAGAAAGAGATATTCTTGAATAACTTTTTTTGTGAAGGTCGGAGAGACTTGGAAAGTGGTTGCATTTGGACTAATTTGGGTCCTTCGGATCGATTGGTACCATCCCCGAGCTTGTACGACCTTCGGAAGAGGTCGACCGACGAAATTCCCCCAAATCTGAGGAGATATTCTTGAATAACTTTTTTTGTGAAGGTCGGAGGGACTTGCAAGTAGGCTCTACCCCCACTAAATGGGGTAGCGCGCATCGATCGGTACCATCCTTGAGCTTCTCCGACTTTCGGAAGGGTTAGGGTTAGGGTTAGGGATGAAAGCACATAGGAGAAAGAGATATTCTTGAATAACTTTTTTTGTGAAGGTCGGAGAGACTTGCAAGTAGGCTCTACCCCCACTAAATGTAGTTGCGCGCATCGATCGGTACCATCCTTGAGCTTCTCCGACTTTCTGAAGGGTTAGGGTTAGGGTTAGGGATGAAAGCACATAGGAGAAAGAGATATTCTTGAATAACTTTTTTTGTGAAGGTCGGAGAGACTTGCAAGTAGGCTCTACCCCCACTAAATGGGGTAGCGCGCATCGATCGGTACCATCCTTGAGCTTCTCCGACTTTCGGAAGGGTTAGGGTTAGGGTTAGGGATGAAAGCACATAGGAGAAAGAGATATTCTTGAATAACTTTTTTTGTGAAGGTCGGAGAGACTTGGAAAGTGGTTGCATCTGGACTAATTTGGGTCCTGCAGATCGATTGGTACCATCCCCGAGCTTGTACGACCTTCGGAAGAGGTCGACCGACGAAATTCCCCCAAATCTGAGGAGATATTCTTGAATAACTTTTTTTTTGAAGGTCGGAGAGACTTGCAAGTAGGCTCTACCCCCACTAAATGGGGTAGCGCGCATCGATCGGTACCATCCTTGAGCTTCTCCGACTTTCGGAAGGGTTAGGGTTAGGGTTAGGGATGAAAGCACATAGGAGAAAGAGATATTCTTGAATAACTTTTTTTGTGAAGGTCGGAGAGACTTGCAAGTAGGCTCTACCCCCACTAAATGGGGTAGCGCGCATCGATCAGTACCATCCTTGAGCTTCTCCGACTTTCGGAAGGGTTAGGGTTAGGGTTAGGGATGAAAGCACATAGGAGAAAGAGATATTCTTGAATAACTTTTTTTGTGAAGGTCGGAGAGACTTGCAAGTAGGCTCTACCCCCACTAAATGGGGTAGCGCGCATCGATCGGTACCATCTTTGAGCTTCTCCGACTTTCGGAAGGGTTAGGGTTAGGGTTAGGGATGAAAGCACATAGGAGAAAGAGATATTCTTGAATAACTTTTTTTGTGAAGGTCGGAGAGACTTGGAAAGTGGTTGCATCTGGACTAATTTGGGTCCTGCAGATCGATTGGTACCATCCCCGAGCTTGTACGACCTTCGGAAGAGGTCGACCGACGAAATTCCCCCAAATCTGAGGAGATATTCTTGAATAACTTTTTTTGTGAAGGTCGGAGGGACTTGCAACTAGGCTCTACCCCCACTAAATGGGGTAGCGCGCATCGATCGGTACCATCCTTGAGCTTCTCCGACTTTCGGAAGGGTTAGGGTTAGGGTTAGGGATGAAAGCACATAGGAGAAAGAGATATTCTTGAATAACTTTTTTTGTGAAGGTCGGAGAGACTTGCAAGTAGGCTCTACCCCCACTAAATGGGGTAGCGCGCATCGATCGGTACCATCCTTGAGCTTCTCCGACTTTCGGAAGGGTTAGGGTTAGGGTTAGGGATGAAAGCACATAGGAGAAAGAGATATTCTTGAATAACTTTTTTTGTGAAGGTCGGAGAGACTTGCAAGTAGGCTCTACCCCCACTAAATGGGGTTGCGCGCATCGATCGGTACCATCCTTGAGCTTCTCCGACTTTCGGAAGGGTTAGGGTTAGGGATGAAAGCACATAGGAGAAAGAGATATTCTTGAATAACTTTTTTTGTGAAGGTCGGAGAGACTTGGAAAGTGGTTGCATCTGGACTAATTTGGGTCCTGCGGATCGATTGGTACCATCCCCGAGCTTGTACGACCTTCGGAAGAGGTCGACCGACGAAATTCCCCCAAATCTGAGGAGATATTCTTGAATAACTTTTTTTGTGAAGGTCGGAGGGACTTGCAAGTAGGCTCTACCCCCACTAAATGGGGTAGCGCGCATCGATCGGTACCATCCTTGAGCTTCTCCGACTTTCGGAAGGGTTAGGGTTAGGGTTAGGGATGAAAGCACATAGGAGAAAGAGATATTCTTGAATAACTTTTTTTGTGAAGGTCGGAGAGACTTGCAAGTAGGCTCTACCCCCACTAAATGGGGTAGCGCGCATCGATCGGTACCATCTTTGAGCTTCTCCGACTTTCGGAAGGGTTAGGGTTAGGGATGAAAGCACATAGGAGAAAGAGATATTCTTGAATAACTTTTTTTGTGAAGGTCGGAGAGACTTGGAAAGTGGTTGCATCTGGACTAATTTGGGTCCTGCGGATCGATTGGTACCATCCCCGAGCTTGTACGACCTTCGGAAGAGGTCGACCGACGAAATTCCCCCAAATCTGAGGAGATATTCTTGAATAACTTTTTTTGTGAAGGTCGGAGGGACTTGCAAGTAGGCTCTACCCCCACTAAATGGGGTAGCGCGCATCGATCGGTACCATCCTTGAGCTTCTCCGACTTTCGGAAGGGTTAGGGTTAGGGATGAAAGCACATAGGAGAAAGAGATATTCTTGAATAACTTTTTTTGTGAAGGTCGGAGAGACTTGCAAGTAGGCTCTACCCCCACTAAATGGGGTTGCGCGCATCGATCGGTACCATCCTTGAGCTTCTCCGACTTTCGAGAGGGTTAGGGTTAGGGTTAGGGATGAAAGCACATAGGAGAAAGAGATATTCTTGAACAACTTTTTTTGTGAAGGTCGGAGAGACTTGGAAAGTGGTTGCATCTGGACTAATTTGGGTCCTGCGGATCGATTGGTACCATCCCCGAGCTTGTACGACCTTCGAAAGAGGTCGACCGACGAAATTCCCCCAAATCTGAGGAGATATTCTTGAATAACTTTTTTTGTGAAGGTCGGAGAGACTTGCAACTAGGCTCTACCCCCACTAAATGGGGTAGCGCGCATCGATCGGTACCATCCTTGAGCTTCTCCGACTTTCGGAAGGGTTAGGGTTAGGGTTAGGGATGAAAGCACATAGGAGAAAGAGATATTCTTGAATAACTTTTTTTGTGAAGGTCGGAGAGACTTGCAAGTAGGCTCTACCCCCACTAAATGGGGTTGCGCGCATCGATCGGTACCATCCTTGAGCTTCTCCGACTTTCGGAAGGGTTAGGGTTAGGGATGAAAGCACATAGGAGAAAGAGATATTCTTGAATAACTTTTTTTGTGAAGGTCGGAGAGACTTGGAAAGTGGTTGCATCTGGACTAATTTGGGTCCTGCGGATCGATTGGTACCATCCCCGAGCTTGTACGACCTTCGGAAGAGGTCGACCGACGAAATTCCCCCAAATCTGAGGAGATATTCTTGAATAACTTTTTTTGTGAAGGTCGGAGGGACTTGCAAGTAGGCTCTACCCCCACTAAATGGGGTAGCGCGCATCGATCGGTACCATCCTTGAGCTTCTCCGACTTTCGGAAGGGTTAGGGTTAGGGTTAGGGATGAAAGCACATAGGAGAAAGAGATATTCTTGAATAACTTTTTTTGTGAAGGTCGGAGAGACTTGCAAGTAGGCTCTACCCCCACTAAATGGGGTAGCACGCATCGATCGGTACCATCGTTGAGCTTCTCCGACTTTCGGAAGGGTTAGGGTTAGGGTTAGGGATGAAAGCACATAGGAGAAAGAGATATTCTTGAATAACTTTTTTTGTGAAGGTCGGAGAGACTTGGAAAGTGGTTGCATCTGGACTAATTTGGGTCCTGCGGATCGATTGGTACCATCCCCGAGCTTGTACGACCTTCGGAAGAGGTCGACCGACGAAATTCCCCCAAATCTGAGGAGATATTCTTGAATAACTTTTTTTGTGAAGGTCGGAGAGACTTGCAAGTAGGCTCTACCCCCACTAAATGGGGTAGCGCGCATCGATCGGTACCATCCTTGAGCTTCTCCGACTTTCGGAAGGGTTAGGGTTAGGGTTAGGGATGAAAGCACATAGGAGAAAGAGATATTCTTGAATAACTTTTTTTGTGAAGGTCGGAGAGACTTGCAAGTAGGCTCTACCCCCACTAAATGGAGTTGCGCGCATCGATCGGTACCATCCTTGAGCTTCTCCGACTTTCGGAAGGGTTAGGGTTAGGGTTAGGGATGAAAGCACATAGGAGAAAGAGATATTCTTGAATAACTTTTTTTGTGAAGGTCGGAGAGACTTGCAAGTAGGCTCTACCCCCACTAAATGGGGTAGCGCGCATCGATCGGTACCATCCTTGAGCTTCTCCGACTTTCGGAAGGGTTAGGGTTAGGGTTAGGGATGAAAGCACATAGGAGAAAGAGATATTCTTGAATAACTTTTTTTGTGAAGGTCGGAGAGACTTGGAAAGTGGTTGCATCTGGACTAATTTGGGTCCTGCAGATCGATTGGTACCATCCCCGAGCTTGTACGACCTTCGGAAGAGGTCGACCGACGAAATTCCCCCAAATCTGAGGAGATATTCTTGAATAACTTTTTTTGTGAAGGTCGGAGAGACTTGCAAGTAGGCTCTACCCCCACTAAATGGGGTAGCGCGCATCGATCGGTACCATCCTTGAGCTTCTCCGACTTTCGGAAGGGTTAGGGTTAGGGTTAGGGATGAAAGCACATAGGAGAAAGAGATATTCTTGAATAACTTTTTTTGTGAAGGTCGGAGAGACTTGCAAGTAGGCTCTACCCCCACTAAATGGGGTAGCGCGCATCGATCGGTACCATCCTTGAGCTTCTCCGACTTTCGGAAGGGTTAGGGTTAGGGTTAGGGATGAAAGCACATAGGAGAAAGAGATATTCTTGAATAACTTTTTTTGTGAAGGTCGGAGAGACTTGCAAGTAGGCTCTACCCCCACTAAATGGGGTAGCGCGCATCGATCGGTACCATCTTTGAGCTTCTCCGACTTTCGGAAGGGTTAGGGTTAGGGTTAGGGATGAAAGCACATAGGAGAAAGAGATATTCTTGAATAACTTTTTTTGTGAAGGTCGGAGAGACTTGGAAAGTGGTTGCATCTGGACTAATTTGGGTCCTGCGGATCGATTGGTACCATCCCCGAGCTTGTACGACCTTCGGAAGAGGTCGACCGACGAAATTCCCCCAAATCTGAGGAGATATTCTTGAATAACTTTTTTTGTGAAGGTCGGAGGGACTTGCAAGTAGGCTCTACCCCCACTAAATGGGGTAGCGCGCATCGATCGGTACCATCCTTGAGCTTCTCCGACTTTCGGAAGGGTTAGGGTTAGGGATGAAAGCACATAGGAGAAAGAGATATTCTTGAATAACTTTTTTTGTGAAGGTCGGAGAGACTTGCAAGTAGGCTCTACCCCCACTAAATGGGGTTGCGCGCATCGATCGGTACCATCCTTGAGCTTCTCCGACTTTCGGAAGGGTTAGGGTTAGGGTTAGGGATGAAAGCACATAGGAGAAAGAGATATTCTTGAATAACTTTTTTTGTGAAGGTCGGAGAGACTTGGAAAGTGGTTGCATCTGGACTAATTTGGGTCCTGCGGATCGATTGGTACCATCCCCGAGCTTGTACGACCTTCGAAAGAGGTCGACCGACGAAATTCCCCCAAATCTGAGGAGATATTCTTGAATAACTTTTTTTGTGAAGGTTGGAGAGACTTGCAACTAGGCTCTACCCCCACTAAATGGGGTAGCGCGCATCGATCGGTACCATCCTTGAGCTTCTCCGACTTTCGGAAGGGTTAGGGTTAGGGTTAGGGATGAAAGCACATAGGAGAAAGAGATATTCTTGAATAACTTTTTTTGTGAAGGTCGGAGAGACTTGCAAGTAGGCTCTACCCCCACTAAATGGGGTTGCGCGCATCGATCGGTACCATCCTTGAGCTTTTCCGACTTTCGGAAGGGTTAGGGTTAGGGATGAAAGCACATAGGAGAAAGAGATATTCTTGAATAACTTTTTTTGTGAAGGTCGGAGAGACTTGGAAAGTGGTTGCATCTGGACTAATTTGGGTCCTGCGGATCGATTGGTACCATCCCCGAGCTTGTACGACCTTCGGAAGAGGTCGACCGACGAAATTCCCCCAAATCTGAGGAGATATTCTTGAATAACTTTTTTTGTGAAGGTCGGAGAGACTTGCAAGTAGGCTCTACCCCCACTAAATGGGGTAGCGCGCATCGATCGGTACCATCCTTGAGCTTCTCCGACTTTCGGAAGGGTTAGGGTTAGGGTTAGGGATGAAAGCACATAGGAGAAAGAGATATTCTTGAATAACTTTTTTTGTGAAGGTCGGAGAGACTTGCAAGTAGGCTCTACCCCCACTAAATGGGGTAACGCGCATCGATCGGTACCATCCTTGAGCTTCTCCGACTTTCGGAAGGGTTAGGGTTAGGGTTAGGGATGAAAGCACATAGGAGAAAGAGATATTCTTGAATAACTTTTTTTGTGAAGGTCGGAGAGACTTGGAAAGTGGTTGCATCTGGACTAATTTGGGTCCTGCAGATCGATTGGTACCATCCCCGAGCTTGTACGACCTTCGGAAGAGGTCGACCGACGAAATTCCCCCAAATCTGAGGAGATATTCTTGAATAACTTTTTTTGTGAAGGTCGGAGAGACTTGCAAGTAGGCTCTACCCCCACTAAATGGGGTAGCGCGCATCGATCGGTACCATCCTTGAGCTTCTCCGACTTTCGGAAGGGTTAGGGTTAGGGTTAGGGATGAAAGCACATAGGAGAAAGAGATATTCTTGAATAACTTTTTTTGTAAAGGTCGGAGAGACTTGCAAGTAGGCTCTACCCCCACTAAATGGGGTAGCGCGCATCGATCGGTACCATCCTTGAGCTTCTCCGACTTTCGGAAGGGTTAGGGTTAGGGTTAGGGATGAAAGCACATAGGAGAAAGAGATATTCTTGAATAACTTTTTTTGTGAAGGTCGGAGAGACTTGCAAGTAGGCTCTACCCCCACTAAATGGGGTTGCGCGCATCAATCGGTACCATCCTTGAGCTTCTCCGACTTTCGGAAGGGTTAGGGTTAGGGTTAGGGATGAAAGCACATAGGAGAAAGAGATATTCTTGAATAACTTTTTTTGTGAAGGTCGGAGAGACTTGGAAAGTGGTTGCATCTGGACTAATTTGGGTCCTGCGGATCGATTGGTACCATCCCCGAGCTTGTACAACCTTCGAAAGAGGTCGACCGACGAAATTCCCCCAAATCTGAGGAGATATTCTTGAATAACTTTTTTTGTGAAGGTCGGAGAGACTTGCAACTAGGCTCTACCCCCACTAAATGGGGTAGCGCGCATCGATCGGTACCATCCTTGAGCTTCTCCGACTTTCGGAAGGGTTAGGGTTAGGGTTAGGGATGAAAGCACATAGGAGAAAGAGATATTCTTGAATAACTTTTTTTGTGAAGGTCGGAGAGACTTGCAAGTAGGCTCTACCCCCACTAAATGGGGTTGCGCGCATCGATCGGTACCATCCTTGAGCTTCTCCGACTTTCGGAAGGGTTAGGGTTAGGGATGAAAGCACATAGGAGAAAGAGATATTCTTGAATAACTTTTTTTGTGAAGGTCGGAGAGACTTGAAAAGTGGTTGCATCTGGACTAATTTGGGTCCTGCGGATCGATTGGTACCATCCCCGAGCTTGTACGACCTTCGGAAGAGGTCGACCGACAAAATTCCCCCAAATCTGAGGAGATATTCTTGAATAACTTTTTTTGTGAAGGTCGGAGAGACTTGCAAGTAGGCTCTACCCCCACTAAATGGGGTAGCGCGCATCGATCGGTACCATCCTTGAGCTTCTCCGACTTTCGGAAGGGTTAGGGTTAGGGTTAGGGATGAAAGCACATAGGAGAAAGAGATATTCTTGAATAACTTTTTTTGTGAAGGTCGGAGAGACTTGCAAGTAGGCTCTACCCCCACTAAATGGGGTAGCGCGCATCGATCGGTACCATCCTTGAGCTTCTCCGACTTTCGGAAGGGTTAGGGTTAGGGTTAGGGATGAAAGCACATAGGAGAAAGAGATATTCTTGAATAACTTTTTTTGTGAAGGTCGGAGAGACTTGCAAGTAGGCTCTACCCCCACTAAATGGGGTAGCGCGCATCGATCGGTACCATCCTTGAGCTTCTCCGACTTTCGGAAGGGTTAGGGTTAGGGTTAGGGATGAAAGCACATAGGAGAAAGAGATATTCTTGAATAACTTTTTTTGTGAAGGTCGGAGAGACTTGCAAGTAGGCTCTACCCCCACTAAATGGGGTAGCGCGCATCGATCGGTACCATCCTTGAGCTTCTCCGACTTTCGGAAGGGTTAGGGTTAGGGTTAGGGATGAAAGCACATAGGAGAAAGAGATATTCTTGAATAACTTTTTTTGTGAAGGTCGGAGAGACTTGCAAGTAGGCTCTACCCCCACTAAATGGGGTTGCGCGCATCGATCGGTACCATCCTTGAGCTTCTCCGACTTTCGGAAGGGTTAGGGTTAGGGTTAGGGATGAAAGCACATAGGAGAAAGAGATATTCTTGAATAACTTTTTTTGTGAAGGTCGGAGAGACTTGGAAAGTGGTTGCATCTGGACTAATTTGGGTCCTGCGGATCGATTGGTACCATCCCCGAGCTTGTACGACCTTCGGAAGAGGTCGACCGACGAAATTCCCCCAAATCTGAGGAGATATTCTTGAATAACTTTTTTTGTGAAGGTCGGAGAGACTTGCAAGTAGGCTCTACCCCCACTAAATGGGGTAGCGCACATCGATCGGTACCATCCTTGAGCTTCTCCGACTTTCGGAAGGGTTAGGGTTAGGGTTAGGGATGAAAGCACATGGGAGAAAGAGATATTCTTGAATAACTTTTTTTGTGAAGGTCGGAGAGACTTGCAAGTAGGCTCTACCCCCACTAAATGGGGTAACGCGCATCGATCGGTACCATCCTTGAGCTTCTCCGACTTTCGGAAGGGTTAGGGTTAGGGTTAGGGATGAAAGCACATAGGAGAAAGAGATATTCTTGAATAACTTTTTTTGTGAAGGTCGGAGAGACTTGGAAAGTGGTTGCATCTGGACTAATTTGGGTCCTGCAGATCGATTGGTACCATCCCCGAGCTTGTACGACCTTCGGAAGAGGTCGACCGACGAAATTCCCCCAAATCTGAGGAGATATTCTTGAATAACTTTTTTTGTGAAGGTCGGAGAGACTTGCAAGTAGGCTCTACCCCCACTAAATGGGGTAGCGCGCATCGATCGGTACCATCCTTGAGCTTCTCCGACTTTCGGAAGGGTTAGGGTTAGGGTTAGGGATGAAAGCACATAGGAGAAAGAGATATTCTTGAATAACTTTTTTTGTAAAGGTCGGAGAGACTTGCAAGTAGGCTCTACCCCCACTAAATGGGGTAGCGCGCATCGATCGGTACCATCCTTGAGCTTCTCCGACTTTCGGAAGGGTTAGGGTTAGGGTTAGGGATGAAAGCACATAGGAGAAAGAGATATTCTTGAATAACTTTTTTTGTGAAGGTCGGAGAGACTTGCAAGTAGGCTCTACCCCCACTAAATGGGGTTGCGCGCATCAATCGGTACCATCCTTGAGCTTCTCCGACTTTCGGAAGGGTTAGGGTTAGGGTTAGGGATGAAAGCACATAGGAGAAAGAGATATTCTTGAATAACTTTTTTTGTGAAGGTCGGAGAGACTTGGAAAGTGGTTGCATCTGGACTAATTTGGGTCCTGCGGATCGATTGGTACCATCCCCGAGCTTGTACAACCTTCGAAAGAGGTCGACCGACGAAATTCCCCCAAATCTGAGGAGATATTCTTGAATAACTTTTTTTGTGAAGGTCGGAGAGACTTGCAACTAGGCTCTACCCCCACTAAATGGGGTAGCGCGCATCGATCGGTACCATCCTTGAGCTTCTCCGACTTTCGGAAGGGTTAGGGTTAGGGATGAAAGCACATAGGAGAAAGAGATATTCTTGAATAACTTTTTTTGTGAAGGTCGGAGAGACTTGCAAGTAGGCTCTACCCCCACTAAATGGGGTTGCGCGCATCGATCGGTACCATCCTTGAGCTTCTCCGACTTTCGGAAGGGTTAGGGTTAGGGATGAAAGCACATAGGAGAAAGAGATATTCTTGAATAACTTTTTTTGTGAAGGTCGGAGAGACTTGAAAAGTGGTTGCATCTGGACTAATTTGGGTCCTGCGGATCGATTGGTACCATCCCCGAGCTTGTACGACCTTCGGAAGAGGTCGACCGACAAAATTCCCCCAAATCTGAGGAGATATTCTTGAATAACTTTTTTTGTGAAGGTCGGAGAGACTTGCAAGTAGGCTCTACCCCCACTAAATGGGGTAGCGCGCATCGATCGGTACCATCCTTGAGCTTCTCCGACTTTCGGAAGGGTTAGGGTTAGGGTTAGGGATGAAAGCACATAGGAGAAAGAGATATTCTTGAATAACTTTTTTTGTGAAGGTCGGAGAGACTTGCAAGTAGGCTCTACCCCCACTAAATGGGGTAGCGCGCATCGATCGGTACCATCCTTGAGCTTCTCCGACTTTCGGAAGGGTTAGGGTTAGGGTTAGGGATGAAAGCACATAGGAGAAAGAGATATTCTTGAATAACTTTTTTTGTGAAGGTCGGAGAGACTTGCAAGTAGGCTCTACCCCCACTAAATGGGGTAGCGCGCATCGATCGGTACCATCCTTGAGCTTCTCCGACTTTCGGAAGGGTTAGGGTTAGGGTTAGGGATGAAAGCACATAGGAGAAAGAGATATTCTTGAATAACTTTTTTTGTGAAGGTCGGAGAGACTTGCAAGTAGGCTCTACCCCCACTAAATGGGGTAGCGCGCATCGATCGGTACCATCCTTGAGCTTCTCCGACTTTCGGAAGGGTTAGGGTTAGGGTTAGGGATGAAAGCACATAGGAGAAAGAGATATTCTTGAATAACTTTTTTTGTGAAGGTCGGAGAGACTTGCAAGTAGGCTCTACCCCCACTAAATGGGGTTGCGCGCATCGATCGGTACCATCCTTGAGCTTCTCCGACTTTCGGAAGGGTTAGGGTTAGGGTTAGGGATGAAAGCACATAGGAGAAAGAGATATTCTTGAATAACTTTTTTTGTGAAGGTCGGAGAGACTTGGAAAGTGGTTGCATCTGGACTAATTTGGGTCCTGCGGATCGATTGGTACCATCCCCGAGCTTGTACGACCTTCGAAAGAGGTCGACCGACGAAATTCCCCCAAATCTGAGGAGATATTCTTGAATAACTTTTTTTGTGAAGGTCGGAGAGACTTGCAACTAGGCTCTACCCCCACTAAATGGGGTAGCGCGCATCGATCGGTACCATCCTTGAGCTTCTCCGACTTTCGGAAGGGTTAGGGTTAGGGTTAGGGATGAAAGCACATAGGAGAAAGAGATATTCTTGAATAACTTTTTTTGTGAAGGTCGGAGAGACTTGCAAGTAGGCTCTACCCCCACTAAATGGGGTTGCGCGCATCGATCGGTACCATCCTTGAGCTTCTCCGACTTTCGGAAGGGTTAGGGTTAGGGATGAAAGCACATAGGAGAAAGAGATATTCTTGAATAACTTTTTTTGTGAAGGTCGGAGAGACTTGGAAAGTGGTTGCATCTGGACTAATTTGGGTCCTGCGGATCGATTGGTACCATCCCCGAGCTTGTACGACCTTCGGAAGAGGTCGACCGACGAAATTCCCCCAAATCTGAGGAGATATTCTTGAATAACTTTTTTTGTGAAGGTCGGAGAGACTTGCAAGTAGGCTCTACCCCCACTAAATGGGGTAGCGCGCATCGATCGGTACCATCCTTGAGCTTCTCCGACTTTCGGAAGGGTTAGGGTTAGGGTTAGGGATGAAAGCACATAGGAGAAAGAGATATTCTTGAATAACGTTTTTTGTGAAGGTCGGAGAGACTTGCAAGTAGGCTCTACCCCCACTAAATGGGGTAGCGCGCATCGATCGGTACCATCCTTGAGCTTCTCCGACTTTCGGAAGGGTTAGGGTTAGGGTTAGGGATGAAAGCACATAGGAGAAAGAGATATTCTTGAATAACTTTTTTTGTGAAGGTCGGAGAGACTTGGAAAGTGGTTGCATCTGGACTAATTTGGGTCCTGCAGATCGATTGGTACCATCCCCGAGCTTGTACGACCTTCGGAAGAGGTCGACCGACGAAATTCCCCCAAATCTGAGGAGATATTCTTGAATAACTTTTTTTGTGAAGGTCGGAGAGACTTGCAACTAGGCTCTACCCCCACTAAATGGGGTAGCGCGCATCGATCGGTACCATCCTTGAGCTTCTCCGACTTTCGGAAGGGTTAGGGTTAGGGTTAGGGATGAAAGCACATAGGAGAAAGAGATATTCTTGAATAACTTTTTTTGTGAAGGTCGGAGAGACTTGCAAGTAGGCTCTACCCCCACTAAATGGGGTTGCGCGCATCGATCGGTACCATCCTTGAGCTTCTCCGACTTTCGGAAGGGTTAGGGTTAGGGATGAAAGCACATAGGAGAAAGAGATATTCTTGAATAACTTTTTTTGTGAAGGTCGGAGAGACTTGGAAAGTGGTTGCATCTGGACTAATTTGGGTCCTGCGGATCGATTGGTACCATCCCCGAGCTTGTACGACCTTCGGAAGAGGTCGACCGACAAAATTCCCCCAAATCTGAGGAGATATTCTTGAATAACTTTTTTTGTGAAGGTCGGAGAGACTTGCAAGTAGGCTCTACCCCCACTAAATGGGGTAGCGCGCATCGATCGGTACCATCCTTGAGCTTCTCCGACTTTCGGAAGGGTTAGGGTTAGGGTTAGGGATGAAAGCACATAGGAGAAAGAGATATTCTTGAATAACTTTTTTTGTGAAGGTCGGAGAGACTTGCAAGTAGGCTCTACCCCCACTAAATGGGGTAACGCGCATCGATCGGTACCATCCTTGAGCTTCTCCGACTTTCGGAAGGGTTAGGGTTAGGGTTAGGGATGAAAGCACATAGGAGAAAGAGATATTCTTGAATAACTTTTTTTGTGAAGGTCGGAGAGACTTGCAAGTAGGCTCTACCCCCACTAAATGGGGTAGCGCGCATCGATCGGTACCATCCTTGAGCTTCTCCGACTTTCGGAAGGGTTAGGGTTAGGGTTAGGGATGAAAGCACATAGGAGAAAGAGATATTCTTGAATAACTTTTTTTGTGAAGGTCGGAGAGACTTGCAAGTAGGCTCTACCCCCACTAAATGGGGTAGCGCGCATCGATCGGTACCATCCTTGAGCTTC
This sequence comes from Limanda limanda, assembly GCF_963576545.1. Taxonomy (NCBI): domain Eukaryota; kingdom Metazoa; phylum Chordata; class Actinopteri; order Pleuronectiformes; family Pleuronectidae; genus Limanda; species Limanda limanda. The sequence goes on along the minus strand of NW_026870641.1, from coordinate 354,185 downwards.
TCCGACTTTCGGAAGGGTTAGGGTTAGGGTTAGGGATGAAAGCACATAGGAGAAAGAGATATTCTTGAATAACTTTTTTTGTGAAGGTCGGAGAGACTTTCAAGTAGGCTCTACCCCCACTAAATGGGGTAGCGCGCATCGATCGGTACCATCCTTGAGCTTCTCCGACTTTCGGAAGGGTTAGGGTTAGGGTTAGGGATGAAAGCACATAGGAGAAAGAGATATTCTTGAATAACTTTTTTTGTGAAGGTCGGAGAGACTTGCAAGTAGGCTCTACCCCCACTAAATGGGGTAGCGCGCATCGATCGGTACCATCCTTGAGCTTCTCCGACTTTCGGAAGGGTTAGGGTTAGGGTTAGGGATGAAAGCACATAGGAGAAAGAGATATTCTTGAATAACTTTTTTTGTGAAGGTCGGAGAGACTTGCAAGTAGGCTCTACCCCCACTAAATGGGGTTGCGCGCATCGATCGGTACCATCCTTGAGCTTCTCCGACTTTCGGAAGGGTTAGGGTTAGGGTTAGGGATGAAAGCACATAGGAGAAAGAGATATTCTTGAATAACTTTTTTTGTGAAGGTCGGAGAGACTTGGAAAGTGGTTGCATCTGGACTAATTTGGGTCCTGCGGATCGATTGGTACCATCCCCGAGCTTGTACGACCTTCGAAAGAGGTCGACCGACGAAATTCCCCCAAATCTGAGGAGATATTCTTGAATAACTTTTTTTGTGAAGGTCGGAGAGACTTGCAACTAGGCTCTACCCCCACTAAATGGGGTAGCGCGCATCGATCGGTACCATCCTTGAGCTTCTCCGACTTTCGGAAGGGTTAGGGTTAGGGTTAGGGATGAAAGCACATAGGAGAAAGAGATATTCTTGAATAACTTTTTTTGTGAAGGTCGGAGAGACTTGCAAGTAGGCTCTACCCCCACTAAATGGGGTTGCGCGCATCGATCGGTACCATCCTTGAGCTTCTCCGACTTTCGGAAGGGTTAGGGTTAGGGATGAAAGCACATAGGAGAAAGAGATATTCTTGAATAACTTTTTTTGTGAAGGTCGGAGAGACTTGGAAAGTGGTTGCATCTGGACTAATTTGGGTCCTGCGGATCGATTGGTACCATCCCCGAGCTTGTACGACCTTCGGAAGAGGTCGACCGACAAAATTCCCCCAAATCTGAGGAGATATTCTTGAATAACTTTTTTTGTGAAGGTCGGAGAGACTTGCAAGTAGGCTCTACCCCCACTAAATGGGGTAGCGCGCATCGATCGGTACCATCCTTGAGCTTCTCCGACTTTCGGAAGGGTTAGGGTTAGGGTTAGGGATGAAAGCACATAGGAGAAAGAGATATTCTTGAATAACTTTTTTTGTGAAGGTCGGAGAGACTTGCAAGTAGGCTCTACCCCCACTAAATGGGGTAGCGCGCATCGATCGGTACCATCCTTGAGCTTCTCCGACTTTCGGAAGGGTTAGGGTTAGGGTTAGGGATGAAAGCACATAGGAGAAAGAGATATTCTTGAATAACTTTTTTTGTGAAGGTCGGAGAGACTTGCAAGTAGGCTCTACCCCCACTAAATGGGGTAGCGCGCATCGATCGGTACCATCCTTGAGCTTCTCCGACTTTCGGAAGGGTTAGGGTTAGGGTTAGGGATGAAAGCACATAGGAGAAAGAGATATTCTTGAATAACTTTTTTTGTGAAGGTCGGAGAGACTTGCAAGTAGGCTCTACCCCCACTAAATGGGGTAGCGCGCATCGATCGGTACCATCCTTGAGCTTCTCCGACTTTCGGAAGGGTTAGGGTTAGGGTTAGGGATGAAAGCACATAGGAGAAAGAGATATTCTTGAATAACTTTTTTTGTGAAGGTCGGAGAGACTTTCAAGTAGGCTCTACCCCCACTAAATGGGGTAGCGCGCATCGATCGGTACCATCCTTGAGCTTCTCCGACTTTCGGAAGGGTTAGGGTTAGGGTTAGGGATGAAAGCACATAGGAGAAAGAGATATTCTTGAATAACTTTTTTTGTGAAGGTCGGAGAGACTTGCAAGTAGGCTCTACCCCCACTAAATGGGGTAGCGCGCATCGATCGGTACCATCCTTGAGCTTCTCCGACTTTCGGAAGGGTTAGGGTTAGGGTTAGGGATGAAAGCACATAGGAGAAAGAGATATTCTTGAATAACTTTTTTTGTGAAGGTCGGAGAGACTTGCAAGTAGGCTCTACCCCCACTAAATGGGGTTGCGCGCATCGATCGGTACCATCCTTGAGCTTCTCCGACTTTCGGAAGGGTTAGGGTTAGGGTTAGGGATGAAAGCACATAGGAGAAAGAGATATTCTTGAATAACTTTTTTTGTGAAGGTCGGAGAGACTTGGAAAGTGGTTGCATCTGGACTAATTTGGGTCCTGCGGATCGATTGGTACCATCCCCGAGCTTGTACGACCTTCGAAAGAGGTCGACCGACGAAATTCCCCCAAATCTGAGGAGATATTCTTGAATAACTTTTTTTGTGAAGGTCGGAGAGACTTGCAACTAGGCTCTACCCCCACTAAATGGGGTAGCGCGCATCGATCGGTACCATCCTTGAGCTTCTCCGACTTTCGGAAGGGTTAGGGTTAGGGTTAGGGATGAAAGCACATAGGAGAAAGAGATATTCTTGAATAACTTTTTTTGTGAAGGTCGGAGAGACTTGCAAGTAGGCTCTACCCCCACTAAATGGGGTTGCGCGCATCGATCGGTACCATCCTTGAGCTTCTCCGACTTTCGGAAGGGTTAGGGTTAGGGATGAAAGCACATAGGAGAAAGAGATATTCTTGAATAACTTTTTTTGTGAAGGTCGGAGAGACTTGGAAAGTGGTTGCATCTGGACTAATTTGGGTCCTGCGGATCGATTGGTACCATCCCCGAGCTTGTACGACCTTCGGAAGAGGTCGACCGACGAAATTCCCCCAAATCTGAGGAGATATTCTTGAATAACTTTTTTTGTGAAGGTCGGAGAGACTTGCAAGTAGGCTCTACCCCCACTAAATGGGGTAGCGCGCATCGATCGGTACCATCCTTGAGCTTCTCCGACTTTCGGAAGGGTTAGGGTTAGGGTTAGGGATGAAAGCACATAGGAGAAAGAGATATTCTTGAATAACTTTTTTTGTGAAGGTCGGAGAGACTTGCAAGTAGGCTCTACCCCCACTAAATGGGGTAGCGCGCATCGATCGGTACCATCCTTGAGCTTCTCCGACTTTCGGAAGGGTTAGGGTTAGGGTTAGGGATGAAAGCACATAGGAGAAAGAGATATTCTTGAATAACTTTTTTTGTGAAGGTCGGAGAGACTTGGAAAGTGGTTGCATCTGGACTAATTTGGGTCCTGCAGATCGATTGGTACCATCCCCGAGCTTGTACGACCTTCGGAAGAGGTCGACCGACGAAATTCCCCCAAATCTGAGGAGATATTCTTGAATAACTTTTTTTGTGAAGGTCGGAGAGACTTGCAAGTAGGCTCTACCCCCACTAAATGGGGTAGCGCGCATCGATCGGTACCATCCTTGAGCTTCTCCGACTTTCGGAAGGGTTAGGGTTAGGGTTAGGGATGAAAGCACATAGGAGAAAGAGATATTCTTGAATAACTTTTTTTGTGAAGGTCGGAGAGACTTGCAAGTAGGCTCTACCCCCACTAAATGGGGTAGCGCACATCGATCGGTACCATCCTTGAGCTTCTCCGACTTTCGGAAGGGTTAGGGTTAGGGTTAGGGATGAAAGCACATAGGAGAAAGAGATATTCTTGAATAACTTTTTTTGTGAAGGTCGGAGAGACTTGGAAAGTGGTTGCATCTGGACTAATTTGGGTCCTGCAGATCGATTGGTACCATCCCCGAGCTTGTACGACCTTCGGAAGAGGTCGACCGACGAAATTCCCCCAAATCTGAGGAGATATTCTTGAATAACTTTTTTTGTGAAGGTCGGAGAGACTTGCAAGTAGGCTCTACTCCCACTAAATGGGGTAGCGCGCATCGATCGGTACCATCCTTGAGCTTCTCCGACTTTCGGAAGGGTTAGGGTTAGGGTTAGGGATGAAAGCACATAGGAGAAAGAGATATTCTTGAATAACTTTTTTTGTGAAGGTCGGAGAGACTTGCAAGTAGGCTCTACCCCCACTAAATGGGGTAGCGCACATCGATCGGTACCATCCTTGAGCTTCTCCGACTTTCGGAAGGGTTAGGGTTAGGGTTAGGGATGAAAGCACATAGGAGAAAGAGATATTCTTGAATAACTTTTTTTGTGAAGGTCGGAGAGACTTGCAAGTAGGCTCTACCCCCACTAAATGGGGTAGCGCGCATCGATCGGTACCATCCTTGAGCTTCTCCGACTTTCGGAAGGGTTAGGGTTAGGGTTAGGGATGAAAGCACATAGGAGAAAGAGATATTCTTGAATAACTTTTTTTGTGAAGGTCGGAGAGACTTGGAAAGTGGTTGCATCTGGACAAATTTGGGTCCTGCGGATCGATTGGTACCATCCCCGAGCTTGTACGACCTTCGGAAGAGGTCGACCGACGAAATTCCCCCAAATCTGAGGAGATATTCTTGAATAACTTTTTTTGTGAAGGTCGGAGAGACTTGCAAGTAGGCTCTACCCCCACTAAATGGGGTAGCGCGCATCGATCGGTACCATCCTTGAGCTTCTCCGACTTTCGGAAGGGTTAGGGTTAGGGTTAGGGATGAAAGCACATAGGAGAAAGAGATATTCTTGAATAACTTTTTTTGTGAAGGTCGGAGAGACTTGCAAGTAGGCTCTACCCCCACTAAATGGGGTAGCGCGCATCGATCGGTACTATCCTTGAGCTTCTCCGACTTTCGGAAGGGTTAGGGTTAGGGTTAGGGATGAAAGCACATAGGAGAAAGAGATATTCTTGAATAACTTTTTTTGTGAAGGTCGGAGAGACTTGGAAAGTGGTTGCATCTGGACTAATTTGGGTCCTGCGGATCGATTGGTACCATCCCCGAGCTTGTACGACCTTCGAAAGAGGTCGACCGACGAAATTCCCCCAAATCTGAGGAGATATTCTTGAATAACTTTTTTTGTGAAGGTCGGAGAGACTTGCAAGTAGGCTCTACCCCCACTAAATGGGGTAGCGCGCATCGATCGGTACCATCCTTGAGCTTCTCCGACTTTCGGAAGGGTTAGGGTTAGGGTTAGGGATGAAAGCACATAGGAGAAAGAGATATTCTTGAATAACTTTTTTTGTGAAGGTCGGAGAGACTTGCAAGTAGGCTCTACCCCCACTAAATGGGGTTGCGCGCATCGATCGGTACCATCCTTGAGCTTCTCCGACTTTCGGAAGGGTTAGGGTTAGGGATGAAAGCACATAGGAGAAAGAGATATTCTTGAATAACTTTTTTTGTGAAGGTCGGAGAGACTTGCAAGTAGGCTCTACCCCCACTAAATGGGGTAGCGCGCATCGATCGGTACCATCCTTGAGCTTCTCCGACTTTCGGAAGGGTTAGGGTTAGGGGTAGGGATGAAAGCACATAGGAGAAAGAGATATTCTTGAATAACTTTTTTTGTGAAGGTCGGAGAGACTTGGAAAGTGGTTGCATCTGGACTAATTTGGGTCCTGCAGATCGATTGGTACCATCCCCGAGCTTGTACGACCTTCGGAAGAGGTCGACCGACGAAATTCCCCCAAATCTGAGGAGATATTCTTGAATAACTTTTTTTGTGAAGGTCGGAGAGACTTGCAAGTAGGCTCTACCCCCACTAAATGGGGTAGCGCGCATCGATCGGTACCATCCTTGAGCTTCTCCGACTTTCGGAAGGGTTAGGGTTAGGGTTAGGGATGAAAGCACATAGGAGAAAGAGATATTCTTGAATAACTTTTTTTGTGAAGGTCGGAGAGACTTGGAAAGTGGTTGCATCTGGACTAATTTGGGTCCTGCGGATCGATTGGTACCATCCCCGAGCTTGTACGACCTTCGGAAGAGGTCGACCGACGAAATTCCCCCAAATCTGAGGAGATATTCTTGAATAACTTTTTTTGTGAAGGTCGGAGAGACTTGCAAGTAGGCTCTACCCCCACTAAATGGGGTAGCGCGCATCGATCGGTACCATCCTTGAGCTTCTCCGACTTTCGGAAGGGTTAGGGTTAGGGTTAGGGATGAAAGCACATAGGAGAAAGAGATATTCTTGAATAACTTTTTTTGTGAAGGTCGGAGAGACTTGCAAGTAGGCTCTACCCCCACTAAATGGGGTTGCGCGCATCGATCGGTACCATCCTTGAGCTTCTCCGACTATCGGAAGGGTTAGGGTTAGGGTTAGGGATGAAAGCACATAGGAGAAAGAGATATTCTTGAATAACTTTTTTTGTGAAGGTCGGAGAGACTTGGAAAGTGGTTGCATCTGGACTAATTTGGGTCCTGCAGATCGATTGGTACCATCCCCGAGCTTGTACGACCTTCGAAAGAGGTCGACCGACGAAATTCCCCCAAATCTGAGGAGATATTCTTGAATAACTTTTTTTGTGAAGGTCGGAGAGACTTGCAAGTAGGCTCTACCCCCACTAAATGGGGTAGCGCGCATCGATCGGTACCATCCTTGAGCTTCTCCGACTTTCGGAAGGGTTAGGGTTAGGGTTAGGGATGAAAGCACATAGGAGAAAGAAATATTCTTGAATAACTTTTTTTGTGAAGGTCGGAGAGACTTGCAAGTAGGCTCTACCCCCACTAAATGGGGTTGCGCGCATCGATCGGTACCATCCTTGAGCTTCTCCGACTTTCGGAAGGGTTAGGGTTAGGGATGAAAGCACATAGGAGAAAGAGATATTCTTGAATAACTTTTTTTGTGAAGGTCGGAGAGACTTGCAAGTAGGCTCTACCCCCACTAAATGGGGTAGCGCGCATCGATCGGTACCATCCTTGAGCTTCTCCGACTTTCGGAAGGGTTAGGGTTAGGGTTAGGGATGAAAGCACATAGGAGAAAGAGATATTCTTGAATAACTTTTTTTGTGAAGGTCGGAGAGACTTGCAAGTAGGCTCTACCCCCACTAAATGGGGTTGCGCGCATCGATCGGTACCATCCTTGAGCTTCTCCGACTTTCGGAAGGGTTAGGGTTAGGGTTAGGGATGAAAGCACATAGGAGAAAGAGATATTCTTGAATAACTTTTTTTGTGAAGGTCGGAGAGACTTGGAAAGTGGTTGCATCTGGACTAATTTGGGTCCTGCGGATCGATTGGTACCATCCCCGAGCTTGTACGACCTTCGGAAGAGGTCGACCGACGAAATTCCCCCAAATCTGAGGAGATATTCTTGAATAACTTTTTTTGTGAAGGTCGGAGGGACTTGCAAGTAGGCTCTACCCCCACTAAATGGGGTAGCGCGCATCGATCGGTACCATCCTTGAGCTTCTCCGACTTTCGGAAGGGTTAGGGTTAGGGTTAGGGATGAAAGCACATAGGAGAAAGAGATATTCTTGAATAACTTTTTTTGTGAAGGTCGGAGAGACTTGCAAGTAGGCTCTACCCCCACTAAATGGGGTTGCGCGCATCGATCGGTACCATCCTTGAGCTTCTCCGACTTTCGGAAGGGTTAGGGTTAGGGTTAGGGATGAAAGCACATAGGAGAAAGAGATATTCTTGAATAACTTTTTTTGTGAAGGTCGGAGAGACTTGGAAAGTGGTTGCATCTGGACTAATTTGGGTCCTGCGGATCGATTGGTACCATCCCCGAGCTTGTACGACCTTCGAAAGAGGTCGACCGACGAAATTCCCCCAAATCTGAGGAGATATTCTTGAATAACTTTTTTTGTGAAGGTTGGAGAGACTTGCAAGTAGGCTCTACCCCCACTAAATGGGGTAGCGCGCATCGATCGGTACCATCCTTGAGCTTCTCCGACTTTCGGAAGGGTTAGGGTTAGGGTTAGGGATGAAAGCACATAGGAGAAAGAGATATTCTTGAATAACTTTTTTTGTGAAGGTCGGAGAGACTTGCAAGTAGGCTCTACCCCCACTAAATGGGGTTGCGCGCATCGATCGGTACCATCCTTGAGCTTCTCCGACTTTCGGAAGGGTTAGGGTTAGGGATGAAAGCACATAGGAGAAAGAGATATTCTTGAATAACTTTTTTTGTGAAGGTCGGAGAGACTTGCAAGTAGGCTCTACCCCCACTAAATGGGGTAGCGCGCATCGATCGGTACCATCCTTGAGCTTCTCCGACTTTCGGAAGGGTTAGGGTTAGGGTTAGGGATGAAAGCACATAGGAGAAAGAGATATTCTTGAATAACTTTTTTTGTAAAGGTCGGAGAGACTTGCAAGTAGGCTCTACCCCCACTAAATGGGGTTGCGCGCATCGATCGGTACCATCCTTGAGCTTCTCCGACTTTCGGAAGGGTTAGGGTTAGGGATGAAAGCACATAGGAGAAAGAGATATTCTTGAATAACTTTTTTTGTGAAGGTCGGAGAGACTTGAAAAGTGGTTGCATCTGGACTAATTTGGGTCCTGCGGATCGATTGGTACCATCCCCGAGCTTGTACGACCTTCGGAAGAGGTCGACCGACGAAATTCCCCCAAATCTGAGGAGATATTCTTGAATAACTTTTTTTGTGAAGGTCGGAGAGACTTGCAAGTAGGCTCTACCCCCACTAAATGGGGTAGCGCGCATCGATCGGTACCATCCTTGAGCTTCTCCGACTTTCGGAAGGGTTAGGGTTAGGGTTAGGGATGAAAGCACATAGGAGAAAGAGATATTCTTGAATAACTTTTTTTGTGAAGGTCGGAGAGACTTGGAAAGTGGTTGCATCTGGACTAATTTGGGTCCTGCGGATCGATTGGTACCATCCCCGAGCTTGTACGACCTTCGGAAGAGGTCGACCGACGAAATTCCCCCAAATCTGAGGAGATATTCTTGAATAACTTTTTTTGTGAAGGTCGGAGAGACTTGCAAGTAGGCTCTACCCCCACTAAATGGGGTAGCGCGCATCGATCGGTACCATCCTTGAGCTTCTCCGACTTTCGGAAGGGTTAGGGTTAGGGTTAGGGATGAAAGCACATAGGAGAAAGAGATATTCTTGAATAACTTTTTTTGTGAAGGTCGGAGAGACTTGGAAAGTGGTTGCATCTGGACTAATTTGGGTCCTGCGGATCGATTGGTACCATCCCCGAGCTTGTACGACCTTCGGAAGAGGTCGACCGACGAAATTCCCCCAAATCTGAGGAGATATTCTTGAATAACTTTTTTTGTGAAGGTCGGAGAGACTTGCAAGTAGGCTCTACCCCCACTAAATGGGGTAGCGCGCATCGATCGGTACCATCCTTGAGCTTCTCCGACTTTCGGAAGGGTTAGGGTTAGGGTTAGGGATGAAAGCACATAGGAGAAAGAGATATTCTTGAATAACTTTTTTTGTGAAGGTCGGAGAGACTTGGAAAGTGGTTGCATCTGGACTAATTTGGGTCCTGCGGATCGATTGGTACCATCCCCGAGCTTGTACGACCTTCGGAAGAGGTCGACCGACGAAATTCCCCCAAATCTGAGGAGATATTCTTGAATAACTTTTTTTTTGAAGGTCGGAGAGACTTGCAAGTAGGCTCTACCCCCACTAAATGGGGTAGCGCGCATCGATCGGTACCATCCTTGAGCTTCTCCGACTTTCGGAAGGGTTAGGGTTAGGGATGAAAGCACATAGGAGAAAGAGATATTCTTGAATAACTTTTTTTGTGAAGGTCGGAGAGACTTGCAAGTAGGCTCTACCCCCACTAAATGGGGTTGCGCGCATCGATCGGTACCATCCTTGAGCTTCTCCGACTTTCGGAAGGGTTAGGGTTAGGGTTAGGGATGAAAGCACATAGGAGAAAGAGATATTCTTGAATAACTTTTTTTGTGAAGGTCGGAGAGACTTGCAAGTAGGCTCTACCCCCACTAAATGGGGTTGCGCGCATCGATCGGTACCATCCTTGAGCTTCTCCGACTTTCGGAAGGGTTAGGGTTAGGGATGAAAGCACATAGGAGAAAGAGATATTCTTGAATAACTTTTTTGTGAAGGTCGGAGAGACTTGCAAGTAGGCTCTACCCCCACTAAATGGGGTAGCGCGCATCGATCGGTACCATCCTTGAGCTTCTCCGACTTTCGGAAGGGTTAGGGTTAGGGTTAGGGATGAAAGCACATAGGAGAAAGAGATATTCTTGAATAACTTTTTTTGTGAAGGTCGGAGAGACTTGGAAAGTGGTTGCATCTGGACTAATTTGGGTCCTGCGGATCGATTGGTACCATCCCCGAGCTTGTACGACCTTCGGAAGAGGTCGACCGACGAAATTCCCCCAAATCTGAGGAGATATTCTTGAATAACTTTTTTTGTGAAGGTCGGAGAGACTTGCAAGTAGGCTCTACCCCCACTAAATGGGGTAGCGCGCATCGATCGGTACCATCCTTGAGCTTCTCCGACTTTCGGAAGGGTTAGGGTTAGGGTTAGGGATGAAAGCACATAGGAGAAAGAGATATTCTTGAATAACTTTTTTTGTGAAGGTCGGAGAGACTTGGAAAGTGGTTGCATCTGGACTAATTTGGGTCCTGCGGATCGATTGGTACCATCCCCGAGCTTGTACGACCTTCGGAAGAGGTCGACCGACGAAATTCCCCCAAATCTGAGGAGATATTCTTGAATAACTTTTTTTGTGAAGGTCGGAGAGACTTGCAAGTAGGCTCTACCCCCACTAAATGGGGTAGCGCGCATCGATCGGTACCATCCTTGAGCTTCTCCGACTTTCGGAAGGGTTAGGGTTAGGGTTAGGGATGAAAGCACATAGGAGAAAGAGATATTCTTGAATAACTTTTTTTGTGAAGGTCGGAGAGACTTGCAAGTAGGCTCTACCCCCACTAAATGGGGTTGCGCACATCGATCGGTACCATCCTTGAGCTTCTCCGACTTTCGGAAGGGTTAGGGTTAGGGTTAGGGATGAAAGCACATAGGAGAAAGAGATATTCTTGAATAACTTTTTTTGTGAAGGTCGGAGAGACTTGGAAAGTGGTTGCATCTGGACTAATTTGGGTCCTGCGGATCGATTGGTACCATCCTAGAGCTTGTACGACCTTCGAAAGAGGTCGACCGACGAAATTCCCCCAAATCTGAGGAGATATTCTTGAATAACTTTTTTTGTGAAGGTCGGAGAGACTTGCAAGTAGGCTCTACCCCCACTAAATGGGGTAGCGCGCATCGATCGGTACCATCCTTGAGCTTCTCCGACTTTCGGAAGGGTTAGGGTTAGGGTTAGGGATGAAAGCACATAGGAGAAAGAGATATTCTTGAATAACTTTTTTTGTGAAGGTCGGAGAGACTTGCAAGTAGGCTCTACCCCCACTAAATGGGGTTGCGCGCATCGATCGGTACCATCCTTGAGCTTCTCCGACTTTCGGAAGGGTTAGGGTTAGGGATGAAAGCACATAGGAGAAAGAGATATTCTTGAATAACTTTTTTTGTGAAGGTCGGAGAGACTTGCAAGTAGGCTCTACCCCCACTAAATGGGGTAGCGCGCATCGATCGGTACCATCCTTGAGCTTCTCCGACTTTCGGAAGGGTTAGGGTTAGGGTTAGGGATGAAAGCACATAGGAGAAAGAGATATTCTTGAATAACTTTTTTTGTAAAGGTCGGAGAGACTTGCAAGTAGGCTCTACCCCCACTAAATGGGGTAGCGCGCATCGATCGGTACCATCCTTGAGCTTCTCCGACTTTCGGAAGGGTTAGGGTTAGGGTTAGGGATGAAAGCACATAGGAGAAAGAGATATTCTTGAATAACTTTTTTTGTGAAGGTCGGAGAGACTTGGAAAGTGGTTGCATCTGGACTAATTTGGGTCCTGCGGATCGATTGGTACCATCCCCGAGCTTGTACGACCTTCGGAAGAGGTCGACCGACGAAATTCCCCCAAATCTGAGGAGATATTCTTGAATAACTTTTTTTGTGAAGGTCGGAGAGACTTGCAAGTAGGCTCTACCCCCACTAAATGGGGTAGCGCGCATCGATCGGTACCATCCTTGAGCTTCTCCGACTTTCGGAAGGGTTAGGGTTAGGGTTAGGGATGAAAGCACATAGGAGAAAGAGATATTCTTGAATAACTTTTTTTGTGAAGGTCGGAGAGACTTGGAAAGTGGTTGCATCTGGACTAATTTGGGTCCTGCGGATCGATTGGTACCATCCCCGAGCTTGTACGACCTTCGGAAGAGGTCGACCGACGAAATTCCCCCAAATCTGAGGAGATATTCTTGAATAACTTTTTTTTTGAAGGTCGGAGAGACTTGCAAGTAGGCTCTACCCCCACTAAATGGGGTAGCGCGCATCGATCGGTACCATCCTTGAGCTTCTCCGACTTTCGGAAGGGTTAGGGTTAGGGATGAAAGCACATAGGAGAAAGAGATATTCTTGAATAACTTTTTTTGTGAAGGTCGGAGAGACTTGCAAGTAGGCTCTACCCCCATTAAATGGGGTTGCGCGCATCGATCGGTACCATCCTTGAGCTTCTCCGACTTTCGGAAGGGTTAGGGTTAGGGTTAGGGATGAAAGCACATAGGAGAAAGAGATATTCTTGAATAACTTTTTTTGTGAAGGTCGGAGAGACTTGGAAAGTGGTTGCATCTGTACTAATTTGGGTCCTGCAGATCGATTGGTACCATCCCCGAGCTTGTACGACCTTCGGAAAAGGTCGACCGACGAAATTCCCCCAAATCTGAGGAGATATTCTTGAATAACTTTTTTTGTGAAGGTCGGAGAGACTTGCAAGTAGGCTCTACCCCCACTAAATGGGGTTGCGCGCATCGATCGGTACCATCATTGAGCTTCTCCGACTTTCGGAAGGGTTAGGGTTAGGGATGAAAGCACATAGGAGAAAGAGATATTCTTGAATAACTTTTTTTGTGAAGGTCGGAGAGACTTGCAAGTAGGCTCTACCCCCACTAAATGGGGTAGCGCGCATCGATCGGTACCATCCTTGAGCTTCTCCGACTTTCGGAAGGGTTAGGGTTAGGGTTAGGGATGAAAGCACATAGGAGAAAGAGATATTCTTGAATAACTTTTTTTGTGAAGGTCGGAGAGACTTGGAAAGTGGTTGCATCTGGACTAATTTGGGTCCTGCGGATCGATTGGTACCATCCCCGAGCTTGTACGACCTTCGGAAGAGGTCGACCGACGAAATTCCCCCAAATCTGAGGAGATATTCTTGAATAACTTTTTTTGTGAAGGTCGGAGAGACTTGCAAGTAGGCTCTACCCCCACTAAATGGGGTAGCGCGCATCGATCGGTACTATCCTTGAGCTTCTCCGACTTTCGGAAGGGTTAGGGTTAGGGTTAGGGATGAAAGCACATAGGAGAAAGAGATATTCTTGAATAACTTTTTTTGTGAAGGTCGGAGAGACTTGGAAAGTGGTTGCATCTGGACTAATTTGGGTCCTGCAGATCGATTGGTACCATCCCCGAGCTTGTACGACCTTCGGAAGAGGTCGACCGACGAAATTCCCCCAAATCTGAGGAGATATTCTTGAATAACTTTTTTTGTGAAGGTCGGAGAGACTTGCAAGTAGGCTCTACCCCCACTAAATGGGGTTGCGCGCATCGATCGGTACCATCATTGAGCTTCTCCGACTTTCGGAAGGGTTAGGGTTAGGGTTAGGGATGAAAGCACATAGGAGAAAGAGATATTCTTGAATAACTTTTTTTGTGAAGGTCGGAGAGACTTGGAAAGTGGTTGCATCTGGACTAATTTGGGTCCTGCGGATCGATTGGTACCATCCCCGAGCTTGTACGACCTTCGGAAGAGGTCGACCGACGAAATTCCCCCAAATCTGAGGAGATATTCTTGAATAACTTTTTTTGTGAAGGTCGGAGAGACTTGCAAGTAGGCTCTACCCCCACTAAATGGGGTAGCGCGCATCGATCGGTACTATCCTTGAGCTTCTCCGACTTTCGGAAGGGTTAGGGTTAGGGTTAGGGATGAAAGCACATAGGAGAAAGAGATATTCTTGAATAACTTTTTTTGTGAAGGTCGGAGAGACTTGGAAAGTGGTTGCATCTGGACTAATTTGGGTCCTGCAGATCGATTGGTACCATCCCCGAGCTTGTACGACCTTCGGAAGAGGTCGACCGACGAAATTCCCCCAAATCTGAGGAGATATTCTTGAATAACTTTTTTTGTGAAGGTCGGAGAGACTTGCAAGTAGGCTCTACCCCCACTAAATGGGGTAGCGCGCATCGATCGGTACCATCCTTGAGCTTCTCCGACTTTCGGAAGGGTTAGGGTTAGGGTTAGGGATGAAAGCACATAGGAGAAAGAGATATTCTTGAATAACTTTTTTTGTGAAGGTCGGAGAGACTTGCAAGTAGGCTCTACCCCCACTAAATGGGGTAGCGCGCATCGATCGGTACCATCCTTGAGCTTCTCCGACTTTCGGAAGGGTTAGGGTTAGGGTTAGGGATGAAAGCACATAGGAGAAAGAGATATTCTTGAATAACTTTTTTTGTGAAGGTCGGAGAGACTTGCAAGTAGGCTCTACCCCCACTAAATGGGGTAGCGCGCATCGATCGGTACCATCTTTGAGCTTCTCCGACTTTCGGAAGGGTTAGGGTTAGGGTTAGGGATGAAAGCACATAGGAGAAAGAGATATTCTTGAATAACTTTTTTTGTGAAGGTCGGAGAGACTTGGAAAGTGGTTGCATCTGGACTAATTTGGGTCCTGCGGATCGATTGGTACCATCCCCGAGCTTGTACGACCTTCGGAAGAGGTCGACCGACGAAATTCCCCCAAATCTGAGGAGATATTCTTGAATAACTTTTTTTGTGAAGGTCGGAGGGACTTGCAAGTAGGCTCTACCCCCACTAAATGGGGTAGCGCGCATCGATCGGTACCATCCTTGAGCTTCTCCGACTTTCGGAAGGGTTAGGGTTAGGGTTAGGGATGAAAGCACATAGGAGAAAGAGATATTCTTGAATAACTTTTTTTGTGAAGGTCGGAGAGACTTGCAAGTAGGCTCTACCCCCACTAAATGGGGTTGCGCGCATCGATCGGTACCATCCTTGAGCTTCTCCGACTTTCGGAAGGGTTAGGGTTAGGGTTAGGGATGAAAGCACATAGGAGAAAGAGATATTCTTGAATAACTTTTTTTGTGAAGGTCGGAGAGACTTGCAAGTAGGCTCTACCCCCACTAAATGGGGTAGCGCGCATCGATCGGTACCATCCTTGAGCTTCTCCGACTTTCGGAAGGGTTAGGGTTAGGGTTAGGGATGAAAGCACATAGGAGAAAGAGATATTCTTGAATAACTTTTTTTGTGAAGGTCGGAGAGACTTGGAAAGTGGTTGCATCTGTACTAATTTGGGTCCTGCAGATCGATTGGTACCATCCCCGAGCTTGTACGACCTTCGGAAAAGGTCGACCGACGAAATTCCCCCAAATCTGAGGAGATATTCTTGAATAACTTTTTTTGTGAAGGTCGGAGAGACTTGCAAGTAGGCTCTACCCCCACTAAATGGGGTTGCGCGCATCGATCGGTACCATCCTTGAGCTTCTCCGACTTTCGGAAGGGTTAGGGTTAGGGATGAAAGCACATAGGAGAAAGAGATATTCTTGAATAACTTTTTTTGTGAAGGTCGGAGAGACTTGCAAGTAGGCTCTACCCCCACTAAATGGGGTAGCGCGCATCGATCGGTACTATCCTTGAGCTTCTCCGACTTTCGGAAGGGTTAGGGTTAGGGTTAGGGATGAAAGCACATAGGAGAAAGAGATATTCTTGAATAACTTTTTTTGTGAAGGTCGGAGAGACTTGGAAAGTGGTTGCATCTGGACTAATTTGGGTCCTGCAGATCGATTGGTACCATCCCCGAGCTTGTACGACCTTCGGAAGAGGTCGACCGACGAAATTCCCCCAAATCTGAGGAGATATTCTTGAATAACTTTTTTTGTGAAGGTCGGAGAGACTTGCAAGTAGGCTCTACCCCCACTAAATGGGGTAGCGCGCATCGATCGGTACCATCCTTGAGCTTCTCCGACTTTCGGAAGGGTTAGGGTTAGGGTTAGGGATGAAAGCACATAGGAGAAAGAGATATTCTTGAATAACTTTTTTTGTGAAGGTCGGAGAGACTTGCAAGTAGGCTCTACCCCCACTAAATGGGGTAGCGCGCATCGATCGGTACCATCCTTGAGCTTCTCCGACTTTCGGAAGGGTTAGGGTTAGGGTTAGGGATGAAAGCACATAGGAGAAAGAGATATTCTTGAATAACTTTTTTTGTGAAGGTCGGAGAGACTTGCAAGTAGGCTCTACCCCCACTAAATGGGGTAGCGCGCATCGATCGGTACCATCTTTGAGCTTCTCCGACTTTCGGAAGGGTTAGGGTTAGGGTTAGGGATGAAAGCACATAGGAGAAAGAGATATTCTTGAATAACTTTTTTTGTGAAGGTCGGAGAGACTTGGAAAGTGGTTGCATCTGGACTAATTTGGGTCCTGCGGATCGATTGGTACCATCCCCGAGCTTGTACGACCTTCGGAAGAGGTCGACCGACGAAATTCCCCCAAATCTGAGGAGATATTCTTGAATAACTTTTTTTGTGAAGGTCGGAGGGACTTGCAAGTAGGCTCTACCCCCACTAAATGGGGTAGCGCGCATCGATCGGTACCATCCTTGAGCTTCTCCGACTTTCGGAAGGGTTAGGGTTAGGGTTAGGGATGAAAGCACATAGGAGAAAGAGATATTCTTGAATAACTTTTTTTGTGAAGGTCGGAGAGACTTGCAAGTAGGCTCTACCCCCACTAAATGGGGTTGCGCGCATCGATCGGTACCATCCTTGAGCTTCTCCGACTTTCGGAAGGGTTAGGGTTAGGGTTAGGGATGAAAGCACATAGGAGAAAGAGATATTCTTGAATAACTTTTTTTGTGAAGGTCGGAGAGACTTGCAAGTAGGCTCTACCCCCACTAAATGGGGTTGCGCGCATCGATCGGTACCATCCTTGAGCTTCTCCGACTTTCGGAAGGGTTAGGGTTAGGGTTAGGGATGAAAGCACATAGGAGAAAGAGATATTCTTGAATAACTTTTTTTGTGAAGGTCGGAGAGACTTGGAAAGTGGTTGCATCTGGACTAATTTGGGTCCTGCGGATCGATTGGTACCATCCCCGAGCTTGTACGACCTTCGAAAGAGGTCGACCGACGAAATTCCCCCAAATCTGAGGAGATATTCTTGAATAACTTTTTTTGTGAAGGTCGGAGAGACTTGCAAGTAGGCTCTACCCCCACTAAATGGGGTAGCGCGCATCGATCGGTACCATCCTTGAGCTTCTCCGACTTTCGGAAGGGTTAGGGTTAGGGTTAGGGATGAAAGCACATAGGAGAAAGAGATATTCTTGAATAACTTTTTTTGTGAAGGTCGGAGAGACTTGCAAGTAGGCTCTACCCCCACTAAATGGGGTTGCGCGCATCGATCGGTACCATCCTTGAGCTTCTCCGACTTTCGGAAGGGTTAGGGTTAGGGATGAAAGCACATAGGAGAAAGAGATATTCTTGAATAACTTTTTTTGTGAAGGTCGGAGAGACTTGCAAGTAGGCTCTACCCCCACTAAATGGGGTAGCGCGCATCGATCGGTACCATCCTTGAGCTTCTCCGACTTTCGGAAGGGTTAGGGTTAGGGTTAGGGATGAAAGCACATAGGAGAAAGAGATATTCTTGAATAACTTTTTTTGTAAAGGTCGGAGAGACTTGCAAGTAGGCTCTACCCCCACTAAATGGGGTTGCGCGCATCGATCGGTACCATCCTTGAGCTTCTCCGACTTTCGGAAGGGTTAGGGTTAGGGATGAAAGCACATAGGAGAAAGAGATATTCTTGAATAACTTTTTTTGTGAAGGTCGGAGAGACTTGAAAAGTGGTTGCATCTGGACTAATTTGGGTCCTGCGGATCGATTGGTACCATCCCCGAGCTTGTACGACCTTCGGAAGAGGTCGACCGACGAAATTCCCCCAAATCTGAGGAGATATTCTTGAATAACTTTTTTTGTGAAGGTCGGAGAGACTTGCAAGTAGGCTCTACCCCCACTAAATGGGGTAGCGCGCATCGATCGGTACCATCCTTGAGCTTCTCCGACTTTCGGAAGGGTTAGGGTTAGGGTTAGGGATGAAAGCACATAGGAGAAAGAGATATTCTTGAATAACTTTTTTTGTGAAGGTCGGAGAGACTTGGAAAGTGGTTGCATCTGGACTAATTTGGGTCCTGCGGATCGATTGGTACCATCCCCGAGCTTGTACGACCTTCGGAAGAGGTCGACCGACGAAATTCCCCCAAATCTGAGGAGATATTCTTGAATAACTTTTTTTGTGAAGGTCGGAGAGACTTGCAAGTAGGCTCTACCCCCACTAAATGGGGTAGCGCGCATCGATCGGTACCATCCTTGAGCTTCTCCGACTTTCGGAAGGGTTAGGGTTAGGGTTAGGGATGAAAGCACATAGGAGAAAGAGATATTCTTGAATAACTTTTTTTGTGAAGGTCGGAGAGACTTGGAAAGTGGTTGCATCTGGACTAATTTGGGTCCTGCGGATCGATTGGTACCATCCCCGAGCTTGTACGACCTTCGGAAGAGGTCGACCGACGAAATTCCCCCAAATCTGAGGAGATATTCTTGAATAACTTTTTTTGTGAAGGTCGGAGAGACTTGCAAGTAGGCTCTACCCCCACTAAATGGGGTAGCGCGCATCGATCGGTACCATCCTTGAGCTTCTCCGACTTTCGGAAGGGTTAGGGTTAGGGTTAGGGATGAAAGCACATAGGAGAAAGAGATATTCTTGAATAACTTTTTTTGTGAAGGTCGGAGAGACTTGGAAAGTGGTTGCATCTGGACTAATTTGGGTGCTGCGGATCGATTGGTACCATCCCCGAGCTTGTACGACCTTCGGAAGAGGTCGACCGACGAAATTCCCCCAAATCTGAGGAGATATTCTTGAATAACTTTTTTTTTGAAGGTCGGAGAGACTTGCAAGTAGGCTCTACCCCCACTAAATGGGGTAGCGCGCATCGATCGGTACCATCCTTGAGCTTCTCCGACTTTCGGAAGGGTTAGGGTTAGGGATGAAAGCACATAGGAGAAAGAGATATTCTTGAATAACTTTTTTTGTGAAGGTCGGAGAGACTTGCAAGTAGGCTCTACCCCCACTAAATGGGGTTGCGCGCATCGATCGGTACCATCCTTGAGCTTCTCCGACTTTCGGAAGGGTTAGGGTTAGGGTTAGGGATGAAAGCACATAGGAGAAAGAGATATTCTTGAATAACTTTTTTTGTGAAGGTCGGAGAGACTTGGAAAGTGGTTGCATCTGGACTAATTTGGGTCCTGCAGATCGATTGGTACCATCCCCGAGCTTGTACGACCTTCGGAAAAGGTCGACCGACGAAATTCCCCCAAATCTGAGGAGATATTCTTGAATAACTTTTTTTGTGAAGGTCGGAGAGACTTGCAAGTAGGCTCTACCCCCACTAAATGGGGTTGCGCGCATCGATCGGTACCATCCTTGAGCTTCTCCGACTTTCGGAAGGGTTAGGGTTAGGGATGAAAGCACATAGGAGAAAGAGATATTCTTGAATAACTTTTTTTGTGAAGGTCGGAGAGACTTGCAAGTAGGCTCTACCCCCACTAAATGGGGTAGCGCGCATCGATCGGTACCATCCTTGAGCTTCTCCGACTTTCGGAAGGGTTAGGGTTAGGGTTAGGGATGAAAGCACATAGGAGAAAGAGATATTCTTGAATAACTTTTTTTGTGAAGGTCGGAGAGACTTGGAAAGTGGTTGCATCTGGACTAATTTGGGTCCTGCGGATCGATTGGTACCATCCCCGAGCTTGTACGACCTTCGGAAGAGGTCGACCGACGAAATTCCCCCAAATCTGAGGAGATATTCTTGAATAACTTTTTTTGTGAAGGTCGGAGAGACTTGCAAGTAGGCTCTACCCCCACTAAATGGGGTAGCGCGCATCGATCGGTACCATCCTTGAGCTTCTCCGACTTTCGGAATGGTTAGGGTTAGGGTTAGGGATGAAAGCACATAGGAGAAAGAGATATTCTTGAATAACTTTTTTTGTGAAGGTTGGAGAGACTTGGAAAGTGGTTGCATCTGGACTAATTTGGGTCCTGCGGATCGATTGGTACCATCCCCGAGCTTGTACGACCTTCGGAAGAGGTCGACCGACGAAATTCCCCCAAATCTGAGGAGATATTCTTGAATAACTTTTTTTGTGAAGGTCGGAGAGACTTGCAAGTAGGCTCTACCCCCACTAAATGGGGTAGCGCGCATCGATCGGTACCATCCTTGAGCTTCTCCGACTTTCGGAAGGGTTAGGGTTAGGGATGAAAGCACATAGGAGAAAGAGATATTCTTGAATAACTTTTTTTGTGAAGGTCGGAGAGACTTGCAATTAGGCTCTACCCCCACTAAATGGGGTTGCGCGCATCGATCGGTACCATCCTTGAGCTTCTCCAACTTTCGGAAGGGTTAGGGTTAGGGTTAGGGATGAAAGCACATAGGAGAAAGAGATATTCTTGAATAACTTTTTTTGTGAAGGTCGGAGAGACTTGGAAAGTGGTTGCATCTGGACTAATTTGGGTCCTGCGGATCGATTGGTACCATCCCCGAGCTTGTACGACCTTCGAAAGAGGTCGACCGATGAAATTCCCCCAAATCTGAGGAGATATTCTTGAATAACTTTTTTTGTGAAGGTCGGAGAGACTTGCAAGTAGGCTCTACCCCCACTAAATGGGGTAGCGCGCATCGATCGGTACCATCCTTGAGCTTCTCCGACTTTCGGAAGGGTTAGGGTTAGGGTTAGGGATGAAAGCACATAGGAGAAAGAGATATTCTTGAATAACTTTTTTTGTGAAGGTCGGAGAGACTTGCAAGTAGGCTCTACCCCCACTAAATGGGGTTGCGCGCATCGATCGGTACCATCCTTGAGCTTCTCCGACTTTCGGAAGGGTTAGGGTTAGGGATGAAAGCACATAGGAGAAAGAGATATTCTTGAATAACTTTTTTTGTGAAGGTCGGAGAGACTTGCAAGTAGGCTCTACCCCCACTAAATGGGGTAGCGCGCATCGATCGGTACCATCCTTGAGCTTCTCCGACTTTCGGAAGGGTTAGGGTTAGGGTTAGGGATGAAAGCACATAGGAGAAAGAGATATTCTTGAATAACTTTTTTTGTAAAGGTCGGAGAGACTTGCAAGTAGGCTCTACCCCCACTAAATGGGGTTGCGCGCATCGATCGGTACCATCCTTGAGCTTCTCCGACTTTCGGAAGGGTTAGGGTTAGGGATGAAAGCACATAGGAGAAAGAGATATTCTTGAATAACTTTTTTTGTGAAGGTCGGAGAGACTTGAAAAGTGGTTGCATCTGGACTAATTTGGGTCCTGCGGATCGATTGGTACCATCCCCGAGCTTGTACGACCTTCGGAAGAGGTCGACCGACGAAATTCCCCCAAATCTGAGGAGATATTCTTGAATAACTTTTTTTGTGAAGGTCGGAGAGACTTGCAAGTAGGCTCTACCCCCACTAAATGGGGTAGCGCGCATCGATCGGTACCATCCTTGAGCTTCTCCGACTTTCGGAAGGGTTAGGGTTAGGGTTAGGGATGAAAGCACATAGGAGAAAGAAATATTCTTGAATAACTTTTTTTGTGAAGGTCGGAGAGACTTGGAAAGTGGTTGCATCTGGACTAATTTGGGTCCTGCAGATCGATTGGTACCATCCCCGAGCTTGTACGACCTTCGGAAGAGGTCGACCGACGAAATTCCCCCAAATCTGAGGAGATATTCTTGAATAACTTTTTTTGTGAAGGTCGGAGAGACTTGCAAGTAGGCTCTACCCCCACTAAATGGGGTAGCGCGCATCGATCGGTACCATCCTTGAGCTTCTCCGACTTTCGGAAGGGTTAGGGTTAGGGTTAGGGATGAAAGCACATAGGAGAAAGAGATATTCTTGAATAACTTTTTTTGTGAAGGTCGGAGAGACTTGGAAAGTGGTTGCATCTGGACTAATTTGGGTCCTGCGGATCGATTGGTACCATCCCCGAGCTTGTACGACCTTCGGAAGAGGTCGACCGACGAAATTCCCCCAAATCTGAGGAGATATTCTTGAATAACTTTTTTTGTGAAGGTCGGAGAGACTTGCAAGTAGGCTCTACCCCCACTAAATGGGGTAGCGCGCATCGATCGGTACCATCCTTGAGCTTCTCCGACTTTCGGAAGGGTTAGGGTTAGGGTTAGGGATGAAAGCACATAGGAGAAAGAGATATTCTTGAATAACTTTTTTTGTGAAGGTCGGAGAGACTTGGAAAGTGGTTGCATCTGGACTAATTTGGGTCCTGCGGATCGATTGGTACCATCCCCGAGCTTGTACGACCTTCGGAAGAGGTCGACCGACGAAATTCCCCCAAATCTGAGGAGATATTCTTGAATAACTTTTTTTGTGAAGGTCGGAGAGACTTGCAAGTAGGCTCTACCCCCACTAAATGGGGTAGCGCGCATCGATCGGTACCATCCTTGAGCTTCTCCGACTTTCGGAAGGGTTAGGGTTAGGGATGAAAGCACATAGGAGAAAGAGATATTCTTGAATAACTTTTTTTGTGAAGGTCGGAGAGACTTGCAAGTAGGCTCTACCCCCACTAAATGGGGTAGCGCGCATCGATCGGTACTATCCTTGAGCTTCTCCGACTTTCGGAAGGGTTAGGGTTAGGGTTAGGGATGAAAGCACATAGGAGAAAGAGATATTCTTGAATAACTTTTTTTGTGAAGGTCGGAGAGACTTGGAAAGTGGTTGCATCTGGACTAATTTGGGTCCTGCGGATCGATTGGTACCATCCCCGAGCTTGTACGACCTTCGAAAGAGGTCGACCGACGAAATTCCCCCAAATCTGAGGAGATATTCTTGAATAACTTTTTTTGTGAAGGTCGGAGAGACTTGCAAGTAGGCTCTACCCCCACTAAATGGGGTAGCGCGCATCGATCGGTACCATCCTTGAGCTTCTCCGACTTTCGGAAGGGTTAGGGTTAGGGTTAGGGATGAAAGCACATAGGAGAAAGAGATATTCTTGAATAACTTTTTTTGTGAAGGTCGGAGAGACTTGGAAAGTGGTTGCATCTGGACTAATTTGGGTCCTGCGGATCGATTGGTACCATCCCCGAGCTTGTACGACCTTCGGAAGAGGTCGACCGACGAAATTCCCCCAAATCTGAGGAGATATTCTTGAATAACTTTTTTTGTGAAGGTCGGAGAGACTTGCAAGTAGGCTCTACCCCCACTAAATGGGGTAGCGCGCATCGATCGGTACCATCCTTGAGCTTCTCCGACTTTCGGAAGGGTTAGGGTTAGGGTTAGGGATGAAAGCACATAGGAGAAAGAGATATTCTTGAATAACTTTTTTTGTGAAGGTCGGAGAGACTTGCAAGTAGGCTCTACCCCCACTAAATGGGGTAGCGCGCATCGATCGGTACTATCCTTGAGCTTCTCCGACTTTCGGAAGGGTTAGGGTTAGGGATGAAAGCACATAGGAGAAAGAGATATTCTTGAATAACTTTTTTTGTGAAGGTCGGAGAGACTTGGAAAGTGGTTGCATCTGGACTAATTTGGGTCCTGCGGATCGATTGGTACCATCCCCGAGCTTGTACGACCTTCGAAAGAGGTCGACCGACGAAATTCCCCCAAATCTGAGGAGATATTCTTGAATAACTTTTTTTGTGAAGGTCGGAGAGACTTGCAAGTAGGCTCTACCCCCACTAAATGGGGTAGCGCGCATCGATCGGTACCATCCTTGAGCTTCTCCGACTTTCGGAAGGGTTAGGGTTAGGGTTAGGGATGAAAGCACATAGGAGAAAGAGATATTCTTGAATAACTTTTTTTGTGAAGGTCGGAGAGACTTGCAAGTAGGCTCTACCCCCACTAAATGGGGTTGCGCGCATCGATCGGTACCATCCTTGAGCTTCTCCGACTTTCGGAAGGGTTAGGGATGAAAGCACATAGGAGAAAGAGATATTCTTGAATAACTTTTTTTGTGAAGGTCGGAGAGACTTGCAAGTAGGCTCTACCCCCACTAAATGGGGTAGCGCGCATCGATCGGTACCATCTTTGAGCTTCTCCGACTTTCGGAAGGGTTAGGGTTAGGGTTAGGGATGAAAGCACATAGGAGAAAGAGATATTCTTGAATAACTTTTTTTGTGAAGGTCGGAGAGACTTGGAAAGTGGTTGCATCTGGACTAATTTGGGTCCTGCGGATCGATTGGTACCATCCCCGAGCTTGTAAGACCTTCGGAAGAGGTCGACCGACGAAATTCCCCCAAATCTGAGGAGATATTCTTGAATAACTTTTTTTGTGAAGGTCGGAGAGACTTGCAAGTAGGCTCTACCCCCACTAAATGGGGTAGCGCGCATCGATCGGTACCATCCTTGAGCTTCTCCGACTTTCGGAAGGGTTAGGGTTAGGGTTAGGGATGAAAGCACATAGGAGAAAGAGATATTCTTGAATAACTTTTTTTGTGAAGGTCGGCGAGACTTGGAAAGTGGTTGCATCTGGACTAATTTGGGTCCTGCGGATCGATTGGTACCATCCCCGAGCTTGTACGACCTTCGGAAGAGGTCGACCGACGAAATTCCCCCAAATCTGAGGAGATATTCTTGAATAACTTTTTTTGTGAAGGTCGGAGAGACTTGCAAGTAGGCTCTACCCCCACTAAATGGGGTAGCGCGCATCGATCGGTACCATCCTTGAGCTTCTCCGACTTTCGGAAGGGTTAGGGTTAGGGTTAGGGATGAAAGCACATAGGAGAAAGAGATATTCTTGAATAACTTTTTTTGTGAAGGTCGGAGAGACTTGCAAGTAGGCTCTACCCCCACTAAATGGGGTTGCGCGCATCGATCGGTACCATCCTTGAGCTTCTCCGACTTTCGGAAGGGTTAGTGTTAGGGTTAGGGATGAAAGCACATAGGAGAAAGAGATATTCTTGAATAACTTTTTTTGTGAAGGTCGGAGAGACTTGGAAAGTGGTTGCATCTGGACTAATTTGGGTCCTGCGGATCGATTGGTACCATCCCCGAGCTTGTACGACCTTCGAAAGAGGTCGACCGATGAAATTCCCCCAAATCTGAGGAGATATTCTTGAATAACTTTTTTTGTGAAGGTCGGAGAGACTTGCAAGTAGGCTCTACCCCCACTAAATGGGGTAGCGCGCATCGATCGGTACCATCCTTGAGCTTCTCCGACTTTCGGAAGGGTTAGGGTTAGGGTTAGGGATGAAAGCACATAGGAGAAAGAGATATTCTTGAATAACTTTTTTTGTGAAGGTCGGAGAGACTTGCAAGTAGGCTCTACCCCCAATAAATGGGGTTGCGCGCATCGATCGGTACCATCCTTGAGCTTCTCCGACTTTCGGAAGGGTTAGGGTTAGGGATGAAAGCACATAGGTGAAAGAGATATTCTTGAATAACTTTTTTTGTGAAGGTCGGAGAGACTTGCAAGTAGGCTCTACCCCCACTAAATGGGGTAGCGCGCATCGATCGGTAACATCCTTGAGCTTCTCCGACTTTCGGAAGGGTTAGGGTTAGGGTTAGGGATGAAAGCACATAGGAGAAAGAGATATTCTTGAATAACTTTTTTTGTAAAGGTCGGAGAGACTTGCAAGTAGGCTCTACCCCCACTAAATGGGGTTGCGCGCATCGATCGGTACCATCCTTGAGCTTCTCCGACTTTCGGAAGGGTTAGGGTTAGGGATGAAAGCACATAGGAGAAAGAGATATTCTTGAATAACTTTTTTTGTGAAGGTCGGAGAGACTTGAAAAGTGGTTGCATCTGGACTAATTTGGGTCCTGCGGATCGATTGGTACCATCCCCGAGCTTGTACGACCTTCGGAAGAGGTCGACCGACGAAATTCCCCCAAATCTGAGGAGATATTCTTGAATAACTTTTTTTGTGAAGGTCGGAGAGACTTGCAAGTAGGCTCTACCCCCACTAAATGGGGTAGCGCGCATCGATCGGTACCATCCTTGAGCTTCTCCGACTTTCGGAAGGGTTAGGGTTAGGGTTAGGGATGAAAGCACATAGGAGAAAGAAATATTCTTGAATAACTTTTTTTGTGAAGGTCGGAGAGACTTGGAAAGTGGTTGCATCTGGACTAATTTGGGTCCTGCGGATCGATTGGTACCATCCCCGAGCTTGTACGACCTTCGGAAGAGGTCGACCGACGAAATTCCCCCAAATCTGAGGAGATATTCTTGAATAACTTTTTTTGTGAAGGTCGGAGAGACTTGCAAGTAGGCTCTACCCCCACTAAATGGGGTAGCGCGCATCGATCGGTACCATCCTTGAGCTTCTCCGACTTTCGGAAGGGTTAGGGTTAGGGTTAGGGATGAAAGCACATAGGAGAAAGAGATATTCTTGAATAACTTTTTTTGTGAAGGTCGGAGAGACTTGGAAAGTGGTTGCATCTGGACTAATTTGGGTCCTGCGGATCGATTGGTACCATCCCCGAGCTTGTACGACCTTCGGAAGAGGTCGACCGACGAAATTCCCCCAAATCTGAGGAGATATTCTTGAATAACTTTTTTTGTGAAGGTCGGAGAGACTTGCAAGTAGGCTCTACCCCCACTAAATGGGGTAGCGCGCATCGATCGGTACCATCCTTGAGCTTCTCCGACTTTCGGAAGGGTTAGGGTTAGGGTTAGGGATGAAAGCACATAGGAGAAAGAGATATTCTTGAATAACTTTTTTTGTGAAGGTCGGAGAGACTTGGAAAGTGGTTGCATCTGGACTAATTTGGGTCCTGCGGATCGATTGGTACCATCCCCGAGCTTGTACGACCTTCGGAAGAGGTCGACCGACGAAATTCCCCCAAATCTGAGGAGATATTCTTGAATAACTTTTTTTGTGAAGGTCGGAGAGACTTGCAAGTAGGCTCTACCCCCACTAAATGGGGTAGCGCGCATCGATCGGTACCATCCTTGAGCTTCTCCGACTTTCGGAAGGGTTAGGGTTAGGGTTAGGGATGAAAGCACATAGGAGAAAGAGATATTCTTGAATAACTTTTTTTGTGAAGGTCGGAGAGACTTGGAAAGTGGTTGCATCTGGACTAATTTGGGTCCTGCGGATCGATTGGTACCATCCCCGAGCTTGTACGACCTTCGGAAGAGGTCGACCGACGAAATTCCCCCAAATCTGAGGAGATATTCTTGAATAACTTTTTTTGTGAAGGTCGGAGAGACTTGCAAGTAGGCTCTACCCCCACTAAATGGGGTAGCGCGCATCGATCGGTACCATCCTTGAGCTTCTCCGACTTTCGGAAGGGTTAGGGTTAGGGTTAGGGATGAAAGCACATAGGAGAAAGAGATATTCTTGAATAACTTTTTTTGTGAAGGTCGGAGAGACTTGGAAAGTGGTTGCATCTGGACTAATTTGGGTCCTGCGGATCGATTGGTACCATCCCCGAGCTTGTACGACCTTCGGAAGAGGTCGACCGACGAAATTCCCCCAAATCTGAGGAGATATTCTTGAATAACTTTTTTTGTGAAGGTCGGAGAGACTTGCAAGTAGGCTCTACCCCCACTAAATGGGGTAGCGCGCATCGATCGGTACCATCCTTGAGCTTCTCCGACTTTCGGAAGGGTTAGGGTTAGGGTTAGGGATGAAAGCACATAGGAGAAAGAGATATTCTTGAATAACTTTTTTTGTGAAGGTCGGAGAGACTTGCAAGTAGGCTCTACCCCCACTAAATGGGGTAGCGCGCATCGATCGGTACTATCCTTGAGCTTCTCCGACTTTCGGAAGGGTTAGGGTTAGGGTTAGGGATGAAAGCACATAGGAGAAAGAGATATTCTTGAATAACTTTTTTTGTGAAGGTCGGAGAGACTTGGAAAGTGGTTGCATCTGGACTAATTTGGGTCCTGCGGATCGATTGGTACCATCCCCGAGCTTGTACGACCTTCGAAAGAGGTCGACCGACGAAATTCCCCCAAATCTGAGGAGATATTCTTGAATAACTTTTTTTGTGAAGGTCGGAGAGACTTGCAAGTAGGCTCTACCCCCACTAAATGGGGTAGCGCGCATCGATCGGTACCATCCTTGAGCTTCTCCGACTTTCGGAAGGGTTAGGGTTAGGGTTAGGGATGAAAGCACATAGGAGAAAGAGATATTCTTGAATAACTTTTTTTGTGAAGGTCGGAGAGACTTGGAAAGTGGTTGCATCTGGACTAATTTGGGTCCTGCGGATCGATTGGTACCATCCCCGAGCTTGTACGACCTTCGGAAGAGGTCGACCGACGAAATTCCCCCAAATCTGAGGAGATATTCTTGAATAACTTTTTTTGTGAAGGTCGGAGAGACTTGCAAGTAGGCTCTACCCCCACTAAATGGGGTAGCGCGCATCGATCGGTACCATCCTTGAGCTTCTCCGACTTTCGGAAGGGTTAGGGTTAGGGTTAGGGATGAAAGCACATAGGAGAAAGAGATATTCTTGAATAACTTTTTTTGTGAAGGTCGGAGAGACTTGCAAGTAGGCTCTACCCCCACTAAATGGGGTAGCGCGCATCGATCGGTACTATCCTTGAGCTTCTCCGACTTTCGGAAGGGTTAGGGTTAGGGTTAGGGATGAAAGCACATAGGAGAAAGAGATATTCTTGAATAACTTTTTTTGTGAAGGTCGGAGAGACTTGGAAAGTGGTTGCATCTGGACTAATTTGGGTCCTGCGGATCGATTGGTACCATCCCCGAGCTTGTACGACCTTCGAAAGAGGTCGACCGACGAAATTCCCCCAAATCTGAGGAGATATTCTTGAATAACTTTTTTTGTGAAGGTCGGAGAGACTTGCAAGTAGGCTCTACCCCCACTAAATGGGGTAGCGCGCATCGATCGGTACCATCCTTGAGCTTCTCCGACTTTCGGAAGGGTTAGGGTTAGGGTTAGGGATGAAAGCACATAGGAGAAAGAGATATTCTTGAATAACTTTTTTTGTGAAGGTCGGAGAGACTTGCAAGTAGGCTCTACCCCCACTAAATGGGGTTGCGCGCATCGATCGGTACCATCCTTGAGCTTCTCCGACTTTCGGAAGGGTTAGGGTTAGGGATGAAAGCACATAGGAGAAAGAGCTATTCTTGAATAACTTTTTTTGTGAAGGTCGGAGAGACTTGCAAGTAGGCTCTACCCCCACTAAATGGGGTAGCGCACATCGATCGGTACCATCCTTGAGCTTCTCCGACTTTTGGAAGGGTTAGGGTTAGGGTTAGGGATGAAAGCACATAGGAGAAAGAGATATTCTTGAATAACTTTTTTTGTGAAGGTCGGAGAGACTTGGAAAGTGGTTGCATCTGGACTAATTTGGGTCCTGCGGATCGATTGGTACCATCCCCGAGCTTGTACGACCTTCGAAAGAGGTCGACCGACGAAATTCCCCCAAATCTGAGGAGATATTCTTGAATAACTTTTTTTGTGAAGGTCGGAGAGACTTGCAAGTAGGCTCTACCCCCACTAAATGGGGTAGCGCACATCGATCGGTACCATCCTTGAGCTTCTCCGACTTTCGGAAGGGTTAGGGTTAGGGTTAGGGATGAAAGCACATAGGAGAAAGAGATATTCTTGAATAACTTTTTTTGTGAAGGTCGGAGAGACTTGGAAAGTGGTTGCATCTGGACTAATTTGGGTCCTGCGGATCGATTGGTACCATCCCCGAGCTTGTACGACCTTCGGAAGAGGTCGACCGACGAAATTCCCCCAAATCTGAGGAGATATTCTTGAATAACTTTTTTTGTGAAGGTCGGAGAGACTTGCAAGTAGGCTCTACCCCCACTAAATGGGGTAGCGCGCATCGATCGGTACCATCCTTGAGCTTCTCCGACTTTCGGAAGGGTTAGGGTTAGGGTTAGGGATGAAAGCACATAGGAGAAAGAGATATTCTTGAATAACTTTTTTTGTGAAGGTCGGAGAGACTTGCAAGTAGGCTCTACCCCCACTAAATGGGGTTGCGCGCATCGATCGGTACCATCCTTGAGCTTCTCCGACTTTCGGAAGGGTTAGGGTTAGGGTTAGGGATGAAAGCACATAGGAGAAAGAGATATTCTTGAATAACTTTTTTTGTGAAGGTCGGAGAGACTTGGAAAGTGGTTGCATCTGGACTAATTTGGGTCCTGCAGATCGATTGGTACCATCCCCGAGCTTGTACGACCTTCGAAAGAGGTCGACCGACGAAATTCCCCCAAATCTGAGGAGATATTCTTGAATAACTTTTTTTGTGAAGGTCGGAGAGACTTGCAAGTAGGCTCTACCCCCACTAAATGGGGTAGCGCGCATCGATCGGTACCATCCTTGAGCTTCTCCGACTTTCGGAAGGGTTAGGGTTAGGGTTAGGGATGAAAGCACATAGGAGAAAGAGATATTCTTGAATAACTTTTTTTGTGAAGGTCGGAGAGACTTGCAAGTAGGCTCTACCCCCACTAAATGGGGTTGCGCGCATCGATCGGTACCATCCTTGAGCTTCTCCGACTTTCGGAAGGGTTAGGGTTAGGGTTAGGGATGAAAGCACATAGGAGAAAGAGATATTCTTGAATAACTTTTTTTGTGAAGGTCGGAGAGACTTGGAAAGTGGTTGCATCTGGACTAATTTGGGTCCTGCGGATCGATTGGTACCATCCCCGAGCTTGTACGACCTTCGAAAGAGGTCGACCGATGAAATTCCCCCAAATCTGAGGAGATATTCTTGAATAACTTTTTTTGTGAAGGTCGGAGAGACTTGCAAGTAGGCTCTACCCCCACTAAATGGGGTAGCGCGCATCGATCGGTACCATCCTTGAGCTTCTCCGACTTTCGGAAGGGTTAGGGTTAGGGTTAGGGATGAAAGCACATAGGAGAAAGAGATATTCTTGAATAACTTTTTTTGTGAAGGTCGGAGAGACTTGCAAGTAGGCTCTACCCCCACTAAATGGGGTTGCGCGCATCGATCGGTACCATCCTTGAGCTTCTCCGACTTTCGGAAGGGTTAGGGTTAGGGATGAAAGCACATAGGAGAAAGAGATATTCTTGAATAACTTTTTTTGTGAAGGTCGGAGAGACTTGCAAGTAGGCTCTACCCCCACTAAATGGGGTAGCGCGCATCGATCGGTACCATCCTTGAGCTTCTCCGACTTTCGGAAGGGTTAGGGTTAGGGTTAGGGATGAAAGCACATAGGAGAAAGAGATATTCTTGAATAACTTTTTTTGTAAAGGTCGGAGAGACTTGCAAGTAGGCTCTACCCCCACTAAATGGGGTTGCGCGCATCGATCGGTACCATCCTTGAGCTTCTCCGACTTTCGGAAGGGTTAGGGTTAGGGATGAAAGCACATAGGAGAAAGAGATATTCTTGAATAACTTTTTTTGTGAAGGTCGGAGAGACTTGAAAAGTGGTTGCATCTGGACTAATTTGGGTCCTGCGGATCGATTGGTACCATCCCCGAGCTTGTACGACCTTCGGAAGAGGTCGACCGACGAAATTCCCCCAAATCTGAGGAGATATTCTTGAATAACTTTTTTTGTGAAGGTCGGAGAGACTTGCAAGTAGGCTCTACCCCCACTAAATGGGGTAGCGCGCATCGATCGGTACCATCCTTGAGCTTCTCCGACTTTCGGAAGGGTTAGGGTTAGGGTTAGGGATGAAAGCACATAGGAGAAAGAAATATTCTTGAATAACTTTTTTTGTGAAGGTCGGAGAGACTTGGAAAGTGGTTGCATCTGGACTAATTTGGGTCCTGCGGATCGATTGGTACCATCCCCGAGCTTGTACGACCTTCGGAAGAGGTCGACCGACGAAATTCCCCCAAATCTGAGGAGATATTCTTGAATAACTTTTTTTGTGAAGGTCGGAGAGACTTGCAAGTAGGCTCTACCCCCACTAAATGGGGTAGCGCGCATCGATCGGTACCATCTTTGAGCTTCTCCGACTTTCGGAAGGGTTAGGGTTAGGGTTAGGGATGAAAGCACATAGGAGAAAGAGATATTCTTGAATAACCTTTTTTGTGAAGGTCGGAGAGACTTGGAAAGTGGTTGCATCTGGACTAATTTGGGTCCTGCGGATCGATTGGTACCATCCCCGAGCTTGTACGACCTTCGGAAGAGGTCGACCGACGAAATTCCCCCAAATCTGAGGAGATATTCTTGAATAACTTTTTTTGTGAAGGTCGGAGAGACTTGCAAGTAGGCTCTACCCCCACTAAATGGGGTAGCGCGCATCGATCGGTACCATCCTTGAGCTTCTCCGACTTTCGGAAGGGTTAGGGTTAGGGTTAGGGATGAAAGCACATAGGAGAAAGAGATATTCTTGAATAACTTTTTTTGTGAAGGTCGGAGAGACTTGGAAAGTGGTTGCATCTGGACTAATTTGGGTCCTGCGGATCGATTGGTACCATCCCCGAGCTTGTACGACCTTCGGAAGAGGTCGACCGACGAAATTCCCCCAAATCTGAGGAGATATTCTTGAATAACTTTTTTTGTGAAGGTCGGAGAGACTTGCAAGTAGGCTCTACCCCCACTAAATGGGGTAGCGCGCATCGATCGGTACCATCCTTGAGCTTCTCCGACTTTCGGAAGGGTTAGGGTTAGGGTTAGGGATGAAAGCACATAGGAGAAAGAGATATTCTTGAATAACTTTTTTTGTGAAGGTCGGAGAGACTTGCAAGTAGGCTCTACCCCCACTAAATGGGGTAGCGCGCATCGATCGGTACTATCCTTGAGCTTCTCCGACTTTCGGAAGGGTTAGGGTTAGGGTTAGGGATGAAAGCACATAGGAGAAAGAGATATTCTTGAATAACTTTTTTTGTGAAGGTCGGAGAGACTTGGAAAGTGGTTGCATCTGGACTAATTTGGGTCCTGCGGATCGATTGGTACCATCCCCGAGCTTGTACGACCTTCGAAAGAGGTCGACCGACGAAATTCCCCCAAATCTGAGGAGATATTCTTGAATAACTTTTTTTGTGAAGGTCGGAGAGACTTGCAAGTAGGCTCTACCCCCACTAAATGGGGTAGCGCGCATCGATCGGTACCATCCTTGAGCTTCTCCGACTTTCGGAAGGGTTAGGGTTAGGGTTAGGGATGAAAGCACATAGGAGAAAGAGATATTCTTGAATAACTTTTTTTGTGAAGGTCGGAGAGACTTGAAAAGTGGTTGCATCTGGACTAATTTGGGTCCTGCGGATCGATTGGTACCATCCCCGAGCTTGTACGACCTTCGGAAGAGGTAGACCGACGAAATTCCCCCAAATCTGAGGAGATATTCTTGAATAACTTTTTTTGTGAAGGTCGGAGAGACTTGCAAGTAGGCTCTACCCCCACTAAATGGGGTAGCGCGCATCGATCGGTACCATCCTTGAGCTTCTCCGACTTTCGGAAGGGTTAGGGTTAGGGTTAGGGATGAAAGCACATAGGAGAAAGAGATATTCTTGAATAACTTTTTTTGTGAAGGTCGGAGAGACTTGCAAGTAGGCTCTACCCCCACTAAATGGGGTTGCGCGCATCGATCGGTACCATCCTTGAGCTTCTCCGACTTTCGGAAGGGTTAGGGTTAGGGATGAAAGCACATAGGAGAAAGAGATATTCTTGAATAACTTTTTTTGTGAAGGTCGGAGAGACTTGCAAGTAGGCTCTACCCCCACTAAATGGGGTAGCGCGCATCGATCGGTACCATCCTTGAGCTTCTCCGACTTTCGGAAGGGTTAGGGTTAGGGTTAGGGATGAAAGCACATAGGAGAAAGAGATATTCTTGAATAACTTTTTTTGTAAAGGTCGGAGAGACTTGCAAGTAGGCTCTACCCCCACTAAATGGGGTTGCGCGCATCGATCGGTACCATCCTTGAGCTTCTCCGACTTTCGGAAGGGTTAGGGTTAGGGATGAAAGCACATAGGAGAAAGAGATATTCTTGAATAACTTTTTTTGTGAAGGTCGGAGAGACTTGAAAAGTGGTTGCATCTGGACTAATTTGGGTCCTGCGGATCGATTGGTACCATCCCCGAGCTTGTACGACCTTCGGAAGAGGTCGACCGACGAAATTCCCCCAAATCTGAGGAGATATTCTTGAATAACTTTTTTTGTGAAGGTCGGAGAGACTTGCAAGTAGGCTCTACCCCCACTAAATGGGGTAGCGCGCATCGATCGGTACCATCCTTGAGCTTCTCCGACTTTCGGAAGGGTTAGGGTTAGGGTTAGGGATGAAAGCACATAGGAGAAAGAAATATTCTTGAATAACTTTTTTTGTGAAGGTCGGAGAGACTTGGAAAGTGGTTGCATCTGGACTAATTTGGGTCCTGCGGATCGATTGGTACCATCCCCGAGCTTGTACGACCTTCGGAAGAGGTCGACCGACGAAATTCCCCCAAATCTGAGGAGATATTCTTGAATAACTTTTTTTGTGAAGGTCGGAGAGACTTGCAAGTAGGCTCTACCCCCACTAAATGGGGTAGCGCGCATCGATCGGTACCATCTTTGAGCTTCTCCGACTTTCGGAAGGGTTAGGGTTAGGGTTAGGGATGAAAGCACATAGGAGAAAGAGATATTCTTGAATAACCTTTTTTGTGAAGGTCGGAGAGACTTGGAAAGTGGTTGCATCTGGACTAATTTGGGTCCTGCGGATCGATTGGTACCATCCCCGAGCTTGTACGACCTTCGGAAGAGGTCGACCGACGAAATTCCCCCAAATCTGAGGAGATATTCTTGAATAACTTTTTTTGTGAAGGTCGGAGAGACTTGCAAGTAGGCTCTACCCCCACTAAATGGGGTAGCGCGCATCGATCGGTACCATCCTTGAGCTTCTCCGACTTTCGGAAGGGTTAGGGTTAGGGTTAGGGATGAAAGCACATAGGAGAAAGAGATATTCTTGAATAACTTTTTTTGTGAAGGTCGGAGAGACTTGGAAAGTGGTTGCATCTGGACTAATTTGGGTCCTGCGGATCGATTGGTACCATCCCCGAGCTTGTACGACCTTCGGAAGAGGTCGACCGACGAAATTCCCCCAAATCTGAGGAGATATTCTTGAATAACTTTTTTTGTGAAGGTCGGAGAGACTTGCAAGTAGGCTCTACCCCCACTAAATGGGGTAGCGCGCATCGATCGGTACCATCCTTGAGCTTCTCCGACTTTCGGAAGGGTTAGGGTTAGGGTTAGGGATGAAAGCACATAGGAGAAAGAGATATTCTTGAATAACTTTTTTTGTGAAGGTCGGAGAGACTTGCAAGTAGGCTCTACCCCCACTAAATGGGGTAGCGCGCATCGATCGGTACTATCCTTGAGCTTCTCCGACTTTCGGAAGGGTTAGGGTTAGGGTTAGGGATGAAAGCACATAGGAGAAAGAGATATTCTTGAATAACTTTTTTTGTGAAGGTCGGAGAGACTTGGAAAGTGGTTGCATCTGGACTAATTTGGGTCCTGCGGATCGATTGGTACCATCCCCGAGCTTGTACGACCTTCGAAAGAGGTCGACCGACGAAATTCCCCCAAATCTGAGGAGATATTCTTGAATAACTTTTTTTGTGAAGGTCGGAGAGACTTGCAAGTAGGCTCTACCCCCACTAAATGGGGTAGCGCGCATCGATCGGTACCATCCTTGAGCTTCTCCGACTTTCGGAAGGGTTAGGGTTAGGGTTAGGGATGAAAGCACATAGGAGAAAGAGATATTCTTGAATAACTTTTTTTGTGAAGGTCGGAGAGACTTGAAAAGTGGTTGCATCTGGACTAATTTGGGTCCTGCGGATCGATTGGTACCATCCCCGAGCTTGTACGACCTTCGGAAGAGGTAGACCGACGAAATTCCCCCAAATCTGAGGAGATATTCTTGAATAACTTTTTTTGTGAAGGTCGGAGAGACTTGCAAGTAGGCTCTACCCCCACTAAATGGGGTAGCGCGCATCGATCGGTACCATCCTTGAGCTTCTCCGACTTTCGGAAGGGTTAGGGTTAGGGTTAGGGATGAAAGCACATAGGAGAAAGAGATATTCTTGAATAACTTTTTTTGTGAAGGTCGGAGAGACTTGCAAGTAGGCTCTACCCCCACTAAATGGGGTAGCGCGCATCGATCGGTACTATCCTTGAGCTTCTCCGACTTTCGGAAGGGTTAGGGTTAGGGATGAAAGCACATAGGAGAAAGAGATATTCTTGAATAACTTTTTTTGTGAAGGTCGGAGAGACTTGGAAAGTGGTTGCATCTGGACTAATTTGGGTCCTGCGGATCGATTGGTACCATCCCCGAGCTTGTACGACCTTCGAAAGAGGTCGACCGACGAAATTCCCCCAAATCTGAGGAGATATTCTTGAATAACTTTTTTTGTGAAGGTCGGAGAGACTTGCAAGTAGGCTCTACCCCCACTAAATGGGGTAGCACGCATCGATCGGTACCATCCTTGAGCTTCTCCGACTTTCGGAAGGGTTAGGGTTAGGGTTAGGGATGAAAGCACATAGGAGAAAGAGATATTCTTGAATAACTTTTTTTGTGAAGGTCGGAGAGACTTGCAAGTAGGCTCTACCCCCACTAAATGGGGTTGCGCGCATCGATCGGTACCATCCTTGAGCTTCTCCGACTTTCGGAAGGGTTAGGGTTAGGGATGAAAGCACATAGGAGAAAGAGCTATTCTTGAATAACTTTTTTTGTGAAGGTCGGAGAGACTTGCAAGTAGGCTCTACCCCCACTAAATGGGGTAGCGCACATCGATCGGTACCATCCTTGAGCTTCTCCGACTTTCGGAAGGGTTAGGGTTAGGGTTAGGGATGAAAGCACATAGGAGAAAGAGATATTCTTGAATAACTTTTTTTGTGAAGGTCGGAGAGACTTGGAAAGTGGTTGCATCTGGACTAATTTGGGTCCTGCGGATCGATTGGTACCATCCCCGAGCTTGTACGACCTTCGGAAGAGGTCGACCGACGAAATTCCCCCAAATCTGAGGAGATATTCTTGAATAACTTTTTTTGTGAAGGTCGGAGAGACTTGCAAGTAGGCTCTACCCCCACTAAATGGGGTAGCGCACATCGATCGGTACCATCCTTGAGCTTCTCCGACTTTCGGAAGGGTTAGGGTTAGGGTTAGGGATGAAAGCACATAGGAGAAAGAGATATTCTTGAATAACTTTTTTTGTGAAGGTCGGAGAGACTTGGAAAGTGGTTGCATCTGGACTAATTTGGGTCCTGCGGATCGATTGGTACCATCCCCGAGCTTGTACGACCTTCGGAAGAGGTCGACCGACGAAATTCCCCCAAATCTGAGGAGATATTCTTGAATAACTTTTTTTGTGAAGGTCGGAGAGACTTGCAAGTAGGCTCTACCCCCACTAAATGGGGTAGCGCGCATCGATCGGTACCATCCTTGAGCTTCTCCGACTTTCGGAAGGGTTAGGGTTAGGGTTAGGGATGAAAGCACATAGGAGAAAGAGATATTCTTGAATAACTTTTTTTGTGAAGGTCGGAGAGACTTGCAAGTAGGCTCTACCCCCACTAAATGGGGTTGCGCGCATCGATCGGTACCATCCTTGAGCTTCTCCGACTTTCGGAAGGGTTAGGGTTAGGGTTAGGGATGAAAGCACATAGGAGAAAGAGATATTCTTGAATAACTTTTTTTGTGAAGGTCGGAGAGACTTGGAAAGTGGTTGCATCTGGACTAATTTGGGTCCTGCAGATCGATTGGTACCATCCCCGAGCTTGTACGACCTTCGAAAGAGGTCGACCGACGAAATTCCCCCAAATCTGAGGAGATATTCTTTAATAACTTTTTTTGTGAAGGTCGGAGAGACTTGCAAGTAGGCTCTACCCCCACTAAATGGGGTAGCACGCATCGATCGGTACCATCCTTGAGCTTTTCCGACTTTCGGAAGGGTTAGGGTTAGGGTTAGGGATGAAAGCACATAGGAGAAAGAGATATTCTTGAATAACTTTTTTTGTGAAGGTCGGAGAGACTTGCAAGTAGGCTCTACCCCCACTAAATGGGGTTGCGCGCATCGATCGGTACCATCCTTGAGCTTCTCCGACTTTCGGAAGGGTTAGGGTTAGGGATGAAAGCACATAGGAGAAAGAGATATTCTTGAATAACTTTTTTTGTGAAGGTCGGAGAGACTTGCAAGTAGGCTCTACCCCCACTAAATGGGGTAGCGCGCATCGATCGGTACCATCCTTGAGCTTCTCCGACTTTCGGAAGGGTTAGGGTTAGGGATGAAAGCACATAGGAGAAAGAGATATTCTTGAATAACTTTTTTTGTAAAGGTCGGAGAGACTTGCAAGTAGGCTCTACCCCCACTAAATGGGGTTGCGCGCATCGATCGGTACCATCCTTGAGCTTCTCCGACTTTCGGAAGGGTTAGGGTTAGGGATGAAAGCACATAGGAGAAAGAGATATTCTTGAATAACTTTTTTTGTGAAGGTCGGAGAGACTTGAAAAGTGGTTGCATCTGGACTAATTTGGGTCCTGCGGATCGATTGGTACCATCCCCGAGCTTGTACGACCTTCGGAAGAGGTCGACCGACGAAATTCCCCCAAATCTGAGGAGATATTCTTGAATAACTTTTTTTGTGAAGGTCGGAGAGACTTGCAAGTAGGCTCTACCCCCACTAAATGGGGTAGCGCGCATCGATCGGTACCATCCTTGAGCTTCTCCGACTTTCGGAAGGGTTAGGGTTAGGGTTAGGGATGAAAGCACATAGGAGAAAGAGATATTCTTGAATAACTTTTTTTGTGAAGGTCGGAGAGACTTGCAAGTAGGCTCTACCCCCACTAAATGGGGTTGCGCGCATCGATCGGTACCATCCTTGAGCTTCTCCGACTTTCGGAAGGGTTAGGGTTAGGGATGAAAGCACATAGGAGAAAGAGATATTCTTGAATAACTTTTTTTGTGAAGGTCGGAGAGACTTGCAAGTAGGCTCTACCCCCACTAAATGGGGTAGCGCGCATCGATCGGTACCATCCTTGAGCTTCTACGACTTTCGGAAGGGTTAGGGTTAGGGTTAGGGATGAAAGCACATAGGAGAAAGAGATATTCTTGAATAACTTTTTTTGTAAAGGTCGGAGAGACTTGCAAGTAGGCTCTACCCCCACTAAATGGGGTTGCGCGCATCGATCGGTACCATCCTTGAGCTTCTCCGACTTTCGGAAGGGTTAGGGTTAGGGATGAAAGCACATAGGAGAAAGAGATATTCTTGAATAACTTTTTTTGTGAAGGTCGGAGAGACTTGAAAAGTGGTTGCATCTGGACTAATTTGGGTCCTGCGGATCGATTGGTACCATCCCCGAGCTTGTACGACCTTCGGAAGAGGTCGACCGACGAAATTCCCCCAAATCTGAGGAGATATTCTTGAATAACTTTTTTTGTGAAGGTAGGAGAGACTTGCAAGTAGGCTCTACCCCCACTAAATGGGGTAGCGCGCATCGATCGGTACCATCCTTGAGCTTCTCCGACTTTCGGAAGGGTTAGGGTTAGGGTTAGGGATGAAAGCACATAGGAGAAAGAGATATTCTTGAATAACTTTTTTTGTGAAGGTTGGAGAGACTTGGAAAGTGGTTGCATCTGGACTAATTTGGGTCCTGCGGATCGATTGGTACCATCCCCGAGCTTGTACGACCTTCGGAAGAGGTCGACCGACGAAATTCCCCCAAATCTGAGGAGATATTCTTGAATAACTTTTTTTGTGAAGGTCGGAGAGACTTGCAAGTAGGCTCTACCCCCACTAAATGGGGTAGCGCGCATCGATCGGTACCATCCTTGAGCTTCTCCGACTTTCGGAAGGGTTAGGGTTAGGGTTAGGGATGAAAGCACATAGGAGAAAGAGATATTCTTGAATAACTTTTTTTGTGAAGGTCGGAGAGACTTGCAAGTAGGCTCTACCCCCACTAAATGGGGTTGCGCGCATCGATCGGTACCATCCTTGAGCTTCTCCGACTTTCGGAAGGGTTAGGGTTAGGGATGAAAGCACATAGGAGAAAGAGATATTCTTGAATAACTTTTTTTGTGAAGGTCGGAGAGACTTGCAAGTAGGCTCTACCCCCACTAAATGGGGTAGCGCGCATCGATCGGTACCATCCTTGAGCTTCTCCGACTTTCGGAAGGGTTAGGGTTAGGGTTAGGGATGAAAGCACATAGGAGAAAGAGATATTCTTGAATAACTTTTTTTGTAAAGGTCGGAGAGACTTGCAAGTAGGCTCTACCCCCACTAAATGGGGTTGCGCGCATCGATCGGTACCATCCTTGAGCTTCTCCGACTTTCGGAAGGGTTAGGGTTAGGGATGAAAGCACATAGGAGAAAGAGATATTCTTGAATAACTTTTTTTGTGAAGGTCGGAGAGACTTGGAAAGTGGTTGCATCTGGACTAATTTGGGTCCTGCAGATCGATTGGTACCATCCCCGAGCTTGTACGACCTTCGAAAGAGGTCGACCGACGAAATTCCCCCAAATCTGAGGAGATATTCTTGAATAACTTTTTTTGTGAAGGTCGGAGAGACTTGCAAGTAGGCTCTACCCCCACTAAATGGGGTAGCGCGCATCGATCGGTACCATCCTTGAGCTTCTCCGACTTTCGGAAGGGTTAGGGTTAGGGTTAGGGATGAAAGCACATAGGAGAAAGAGATATTCTTGAATAACTTTTTTTGTGAAGGTCGGAGAGACTTGCAAGTAGGCTCTACCCCCACTAAATGGGGTTGCGCGCATCGATCGGTACCATCCTTGAGCTTCTCCGACTTTCGGAAGGGTTAGGGTTAGGGATGAAAGCACATAGGAGAAAGAGATATTCTTGAATAACTTTTTTTGTGAAGGTCGGAGAGACTTGCAAGTAGGCTCTACCCCCACTAAATGGGGTAGCGCGCATCGATCGGTACCATCCTTGAGCTTCTCCGACTTTCGGAAGGGTTAGGGTTAGGGTTAGGGATGAAAGCACATAGGAGAAAGAGATATTCTTGAATAACTTTTTTTGTAAAGGTCGGAGAGACTTGCAAGTAGGCTCTACCCCCACTAAATGGGGTTGCGCGCATCGATCGGTACCATCCTTGAGCTTCTCCGACTTTCGGAAGGGTTAGGGTTAGGGATGAAAGCACATAGGAGAAAGAGATATTCTTGAATAACTTTTTTTGTGAAGGTCGGAGAGACTTGGAAAGTGGTTGCATCTGGACTAATTTGGGTCCTGCAGATCGATTGGTACCATCCCCGAGCTTGTACGACCTTCGAAAGAGGTCGACCGACGAAATTCCCCCAAATCTGAGGAGATATTCTTGAATAACTTTTTTTGTGAAGGTCGGAGAGACTTGCAAGTAGGCTCTACCCCCACTAAATGGGGTAGCGCGCATC
Source organism: Limanda limanda (assembly GCF_963576545.1). NCBI lineage: Eukaryota > Metazoa > Chordata > Actinopteri > Pleuronectiformes > Pleuronectidae > Limanda > Limanda limanda. The sequence goes on along the minus strand of NW_026870641.1, from coordinate 312,910 downwards.
GATCGGTACCATCCTTGAGCTTCTCCGACTTTCGGAAGGGTTAGGGTTAGGGTTAGGGATGAAAGCACATAGGAGAAAGAGATATTCTTGAATAACTTTTTTTGTGAAGGTCGGAGAGACTTGCAAGTAGGCTCTACCCCCACTAAATGGGGTTGCGCGCATCGATCGGTACCATCCTTGAGCTTCTCCGACTTTCGGAAGGGTTAGGGTTAGGGTTAGGGATGAAAGCACATAGGAGAAAGAGATATTCTTGAATAACTTTTTTTGTGAAGGTCGGAGAGACTTGGAAAGTGGTTGCATCTGGACTAATTTGGGTCCTGCGGATCGATTGGTACCATCCCCGAGCTTGTACGACCTTCGAAAGAGGTCGACCGATGAAATTCCCCCAAATCTGAGGAGATATTCTTGAATAACTTTTTTTGTGAAGGTCGGAGAGACTTGCAAGTAGGCTCTACCCCCACTAAATGGGGTAGCGCGCATCGATCGGTACCATCCTTGAGCTTCTCCGACTTTCGGAAGGGTTAGGGTTAGGGTTAGGGATGAAAGCACATAGGAGAAAGAGATATTCTTGAATAACTTTTTTTGTGAAGGTCGGAGAGACTTGCAAGTAGGCTCTACCCCCACTAAATGGGGTTGCGCGCATCGATCGGTACCATCCTTGAGCTTCTCCGACTTTCGGAAGGGTTAGGGTTAGGGATGAAAGCACATAGGAGAAAGAGATATTCTTGAATAACTTTTTTTGTGAAGGTCGGAGAGACTTGCAAGTAGGCTCTACCCCCACTAAATGGGGTAGCGCGCATCGATCGGTACCATCCTTGAGCTTCTCCGACTTTCGGAAGGGTTAGGGTTAGGGTTAGGGATGAAAGCACATAGGAGAAAGAGATATTCTTGAATAACTTTTTTTGTAAAGGTCGGAGAGACTTGCAAGTAGGCTCTACCCCCACTAAATGGGGTTGCGCGCATCGATCGGTACCATCCTTGAGCTTCTCCGACTTTCGGAAGGGTTAGGGTTAGGGATGAAAGCACATAGGAGAAAGAGATATTCTTGAATAACTTTTTTTGTGAAGGTCGGAGAGACTTGAAAAGTGGTTGCATCTGGACTAATTTGGGTCCTGCGGATCGATTGGTACCATCCCCGAGCTTGTACGACCTTCGGAAGAGGTCGACCGACGAAATTCCCCCAAATCTGAGGAGATATTCTTGAATAACTTTTTTTGTGAAGGTCGGAGAGACTTGCAAGTAGGCTCTACCCCCACTAAATGGGGTAGCGCGCATCGATCGGTACCATCCTTGAGCTTCTCCGACTTTCGGAAGGGTTAGGGTTAGGGTTAGGGATGAAAGCACATAGGAGAAAGAAATATTCTTGAATAACTTTTTTTGTGAAGGTCGGAGAGACTTGGAAAGTGGTTGCATCTGGACTAATTTGGGTCCTGCGGATCGATTGGTACCATCCCCGAGCTTGTACGACCTTCGGAAGAGGTCGACCGACGAAATTCCCCCAAATCTGAGGAGATATTCTTGAATAACTTTTTTTGTGAAGGTCGGAGAGACTTGCAAGTAGGCTCTACCCCCACTAAATGGGGTAGCGCGCATCGATCGGTACCATCTTTGAGCTTCTCCGACTTTCGGAAGGGTTAGGGTTAGGGTTAGGGATGAAAGCACATAGGAGAAAGAGATATTCTTGAATAACCTTTTTTGTGAAGGTCGGAGAGACTTGGAAAGTGGTTGCATCTGGACTAATTTGGGTCCTGCGGATCGATTGGTACCATCCCCGAGCTTGTACGACCTTCGGAAGAGGTCGACCGACGAAATTCCCCCAAATCTGAGGAGATATTCTTGAATAACTTTTTTTGTGAAGGTCGGAGAGACTTGCAAGTAGGCTCTACCCCCACTAAATGGGGTAGCGCGCATCGATCGGTACCATCCTTGAGCTTCTCCGACTTTCGGAAGGGTTAGGGTTAGGGTTAGGGATGAAAGCACATAGGAGAAAGAGATATTCTTGAATAACTTTTTTTGTGAAGGTCGGAGAGACTTGGAAAGTGGTTGCATCTGGACTAATTTGGGTCCTGCGGATCGATTGGTACCATCCCCGAGCTTGTACGACCTTCGGAAGAGGTCGACCGACGAAATTCCCCCAAATCTGAGGAGATATTCTTGAATAACTTTTTTTGTGAAGGTCGGAGAGACTTGCAAGTAGGCTCTACCCCCACTAAATGGGGTAGCGCGCATCGATCGGTACCATCCTTGAGCTTCTCCGACTTTCGGAAGGGTTAGGGTTAGGGTTAGGGATGAAAGCACATAGGAGAAAGAGATATTCTTGAATAACTTTTTTTGTGAAGGTCGGAGAGACTTGCAAGTAGGCTCTACCCCCACTAAATGGGGTAGCGCGCATCGATCGGTACTATCCTTGAGCTTCTCCGACTTTCGGAAGGGTTAGGGTTAGGGTTAGGGATGAAAGCACATAGGAGAAAGAGATATTCTTGAATAACTTTTTTTGTGAAGGTCGGAGAGACTTGGAAAGTGGTTGCATCTGGACTAATTTGGGTCCTGCGGATCGATTGGTACCATCCCCGAGCTTGTACGACCTTCGAAAGAGGTCGACCGACGAAATTCCCCCAAATCTGAGGAGATATTCTTGAATAACTTTTTTTGTGAAGGTCGGAGAGACTTGCAAGTAGGCTCTACCCCCACTAAATGGGGTAGCGCGCATCGATCGGTACCATCCTTGAGCTTCTCCGACTTTCGGAAGGGTTAGGGTTAGGGTTAGGGATGAAAGCACATAGGAGAAAGAGATATTCTTGAATAACTTTTTTTGTGAAGGTCGGAGAGACTTGAAAAGTGGTTGCATCTGGACTAATTTGGGTCCTGCGGATCGATTGGTACCATCCCCGAGCTTGTACGACCTTCGGAAGAGGTAGACCGACGAAATTCCCCCAAATCTGAGGAGATATTCTTGAATAACTTTTTTTGTGAAGGTCGGAGAGACTTGCAAGTAGGCTCTACCCCCACTAAATGGGGTAGCGCGCATCGATCGGTACCATCCTTGAGCTTCTCCGACTTTCGGAAGGGTTAGGGTTAGGGTTAGGGATGAAAGCACATAGGAGAAAGAGATATTCTTGAATAACTTTTTTTGTGAAGGTCGGAGAGACTTGCAAGTAGGCTCTACCCCCACTAAATGGGGTAGCGCGCATCGATCGGTACTATCCTTGAGCTTCTCCGACTTTCGGAAGGGTTAGGGTTAGGGTTAGGGATGAAAGCACATAGGAGAAAGAGATATTCTTGAATAACTTTTTTTGTGAAGGTCGGAGAGACTTGGAAAGTGGTTGCATCTGGACTAATTTGGGTCCTGCGGATCGATTGGTACCATCCCCGAGCTTGTACGACCTTCGAA